>NC_081543.1:31849357-31851447 GCF_901000735.1 Corylus avellana | reverse complement strand
TATCAGTCCGGTCCGATCCGGTTAACCATTTGTTATCGGTTAACCGTTTTAACCGAAAAGAACCGGTATGGGGAAGGTTAGTAACAAAACCATTCTAGATCAGTTGGTAGGGCACTAGAGCACAAGGCTCATATCCTCGTGGTCGTGGGTTCAAGCCCCTATGCTTTCTTTTTTTTTTTCTCCTTCTCCCATGCAGCAGACTCTTTCTTCCTCTGTTTTTCATTCTTTTCCATCTCACCATTTCTTTTCCCAATTCCCACGCCACATATTTTTTTTTTTTTTTTTTTTTTTATCTCCTCCTCCCACGCAGTGGACTCTTTCTTCCTTATTGTTTTTCTTTATTTTCCTTCTCACCATTGCAGGAGAATGGGTTTCTTCCCATTGTTTTGTTTTGTTTTGTTTTTTTTTTTTCTCTTTCTAGTTCTCACAACATCCGCTACCATCTACTCTCACAGACCTCTCTCTTAGCATCAAAGATTCAATTCAGGTAAGAGTTTTTGCTTTTTGGTGCTTGGGGGCTTAGAGAAGTAGAAAACATTGAAGAAGGTGAGATTTATAACCGGTTTAACCGTGTACCGTTATAACCGATAATTTCGGTTAAAATTCTTATCGGTCTGGTATCGGTTAAAAAACTGTTTAATCGAAAATTATCGGTTAATAACCGATAAGAGCCAAAACGGGACCGTTTTGACCGATATCCACCCCTACTCAGGTCATGCTCTGTTGGTTTGAAATCCACTGGGGGCAACAAGGATGACATCAAAACAATAACAATGGCAATAATGTTGAGAAATGAGAATCGTGATAACAATGGGAACCAATATTGCCAGCGTCTCAACAAATACAGAGTGTAGATGAATTTTCTTGTTGGAGAAAGTGAGTCTCCAAAGGACTAAAGAAGGCTGTGACGGACCAGGCCATTGATGGAGGGAGAGAAGAGAGAAATACGTTGAGGGAGAGAGAGAAGAGAGAAAAAATATTAAAAAATTTGAACATTATGCTACAGTGTAGGAAAATATGTAGTTTACCTACTCTAGAGCTAATATGCTGGACACGAAAAAATGCTCAAAATATCTAAATATAACTATTAACGAACCCTTTAGCTAATTTAGTTAACCAGGGTAATTGCTCACATTAGATTTTTTTTTTCTTTGTAAACAGGGTAATTTTTAGTTAATTTAGTGTCATTATGTAACAAAAGAATTTTTAAAAAATCGTAACGAGTAAATATTACAAACTTTTAAAATATCAAAACCCAACGATGCAACTTTTTTAAACCTTAAAAATATAATGCTAAAAGTGATGGAACATTTGAAGTTTTTCCAAAAATATACTAACCATTCAATTTCAATTTTCTTTCCCTCTTAAAAATAATTTTAAGTGCTTTGGACGGGTCATCCTCCCATTTTTAAATGAGACGAAATGGGTTTTCTTTTATTGAAAATTGTGATCATTGAAAGGAGAAAAAAAAAAAAAAAAACCTTAAAAAGAAAAAAATAGGATCCTCTCAACTTCATTTTGAACAAGAGTATCTCGTTAATGACCAAGATTTTTATAAGAAATCCAAGTGTTTGGCCACCTCAATGGGGTGGTCCGGCCAACCCTGTGGCTTTTATTATTTTTATTTTAAATTTTTATTAAATTTTAAATAATAGTATATTATTTTTTTTATTATAAGGACATATGTTCAATTTGTGGCCCTTGAATTTCTTATAAAAAATTTTGGCCATTAAGTGGATACCCTCCAGTCCATTTGAGAATCCTTTTCCAAAAAAAATATGGTTGTTAAGAGTTCATTTAAAATGAAATGGAGAGTATTCATTAATGCATTTAAAAGGATAAATTTGTCCAAAAACTTTGTTCCTAAAAAAAAGACAGTATTGCCCTCCCAAATGCACTAAATAGATACTCTGAATTTCAAATAAAATGGAGACGATCCGTTTCCGTTAGGAAAATGATTGTTGAAAGGCCACATTTGTTAATATGTTTTGTTTTTTTTTTTTTTAAATGTGACATAAAGATGAAAATTAATTGTATATTTTGATGAATGTTTTGTATTTTGTATTCTTTGCTAACATTTTTGTTTTAAG
>NC_081543.1:31848023-31849257 GCF_901000735.1 Corylus avellana | reverse complement strand
AGGCTCAAAAACTATACAGAAGCTTATTTGGAATTCTGAATCTGATAAGGTACATTTACTCTATTATTTCTTTGCCAAAAGTACTCGGTTTGAGGTGGGGGAGGGTTCAAAAGTCCGTTTTTGGCATGATATTTGGTGTGGGGACAATTCTTTGAAGCAAGATTTTCCATCCTTATACAGTATCGCCAGAAACAAAGAAGCTTGGGTGAAGGATAACTTTCTTGGAAGGAATGGGGTTGTTGAATGGAATGTCATTTTCATACGATCGGTACAAGATTGGGAGATGGATTTGGTTTCTCCTTTTTTTGATCGGTTGTATTCTTGCAAGGTTTCCCTAGGCAACGTAGATCGTATTTGCTGGGCGCCGTCCAAGAAGGGCAAGTTTGAGGTGAAATCGTTCTATAAGACCTTGACCATTTCTAACCAAGAGGAGTTTCCTTGGAAGAGCATATGGGGTACTAAGGCGCCTCAGCGGGTGGCTTTTTTTGGGTGGACAGCAGCCTTAGGCAAAATTTTGACTCATGATATGCTTCGTAGGAGGAACATAGTGGTTGTGGAGTGGTGTTGTATGTGCAAGAAGACCGGAGAGTCAGCCGATCATCTTCTTCTCCACTATGAGTTTGCAAGTGCTCTTTGGCACATGATTTTTCAGCGGTTCGGGTTGCTTTGGGTCATGCCTAGCCAGGTGAGGGCCTTTTTTGCTAGTTGGTGGTCGGGAGGTCGCTCTCGAAGCGCGGTTGTTTGGAAGATGATCCCTCTGTGTCTTATGTGGTGTATTTGGAATGAACGAAATGCTAGATGTTTTGAAAATTCCACTAGGACCATAGAGGAATTGACTCATTTCTTCTTCTGTACTCTTTACTCTTGGACGGCCGCTTGGCTGGCTCCTTTAGTGATTAGTTTCTCTGATTTTCTTTTTCATTTCTCTCCCTCCTAGGCGCTCTCAGTTTATACTTCCCGTGTATATGGGTTGCGCCCCTTTGCGCTCTTTTATATCATCATCATTACTTATCAAAAAAAAAAGGTACATTTACTCTATCGGAAAGTGTGCCGCCAATTTTTATGTCCAATTATCTTTCTTCACTGTATATTTTTATTAATCTGCCACTTATATAATAGGAAGAGATTTTTTAAAATTCAGAAGGATAAACAAGTTTGCTTTGGAATCTAATTGATCTGCACTAGGGTAGTAGCCAATTATGGTAACATCCATGCAAAACATCTTAAATGACTT
>NC_081543.1:31846778-31848003 GCF_901000735.1 Corylus avellana | reverse complement strand
AATATGTTTCCAAAAACTCACTCCATAATAACATTAGAGCACCAACCACCTGCAAGACTACCATATTTTTGGCCCTCTAACTATCACCAAAAAGCCTCTCTCTCCACAGCATACCTGCATAACCACTATCCCAAAAGCACCTAATTGAAAGCAAGCACAGTCCTAATTCTCAAACCTCCAAGATGAAGGAACTTAGGCTGGTTGTGCAAACCACCCCACAAGAAACCCCTCTGCAATTTTTCTAACAGATAAGCAACACCTACCAAGATAGAGAAGAGGGAAAGGAAATATGTAGGAAGGTTGGAAAGTGTGCTCTTGACCAAAGTTAACTGACTACCCTTAGATAAATAGATCCTTTTCCACCCCACTAATTTTATCTCAACTGTATCCCAAATTAGCCTTGAATGGAGCACCTAGAGGGAGGCCCAAGTATTTCAAGGGAAAAGACGAAACCCTACAACCCAGAATCCGAGCCAAACCATTCACATTCGGTACATTACTAATTGGGACCAATTCAGATTTGTAAGAATAAAGAAGAATATTTAAATAGAGTAAATAAAGATTTAGATAGTAGGATGTCGGATGTTTTTAAAAAGTTGGTAGCTAAAATAGAAAAGGCGGGTTTTCTAGCTAAAGTTTAGAGAGTGAGATGTGAATGCCCTTAATGAGCTAAAATTGAGCCAAGCTCGACCAGCAATGATGTATAACTCTACCTTGCTGCTGTTGTTATTAATCTTTGATCACATGCCCAAACCAATCTTGCCCAGAAGGTGGGATATGGTAATATTCAAAAAAATTGAAAGACAGAAGAACAATGTAGTTAAATAATTACAGCACAATGGATGCAGGCTCAAAAACTATACAGAGGCTTATTTGGAATTCTGAATCTGATAAGGTACATTTACTCTATCGGAAAGTGTGCCGCCAATTTTTATGTCCAATTACCTTTCTTCACTGTATATTTTTATTAATCTGCCAAGCATAATAGGAAGAGATTTTTTAAAATTCAGAAGGATAAACAAGTTTGCTTTGGAATCTAATTGATCTGCACTAGGGTAGTAGCCAATTATGGTAACATCCATGCAAAACATCTTAATGACTTCATCTCATTTTACAATTTCTTGTATTGACACTAATACATCTCAACATTTTTGTTTCAGTTGCACTAGTTTGAAGGAATTTCCTGAATGCCCAGGATCCAGTTACACTCGAGTCAATGCTCAAG
>NC_081543.1:31746939-31846679 GCF_901000735.1 Corylus avellana | reverse complement strand
CAATGCTGGTGAGTCAACTCAGGTTTTTAGGTCACAGCAATTCTTAACATGAAGCTCTGAGTGCCTGGCATCCTAAGGTTTGTTGCCAAACTTACCCAGCCTAGACCAAATTAAACCTCTATCTCCCATAACCAAGTACATCAGCAAAAACGTACGAGAATATATATATCTTTACATGATTGCAAAATGATTAACTAACTTGAGAGACATATCATGCTTAGACCATTACATTCACTTATTTTTGCATCAATTTTGGAGAGAAAGGATTCACTCTATCCAACCAGTTGAGTTCAACAGTACAAATTTCAAGCACGGTTGTCTTTCTAGGATGGATAGACACCATAGATAGTGAGACAACATGTAGAGATTAACATGGTTTGAAACAGACGATAAAACAATCGAAACCATCTACTATTTTGACACTTTTTTTAGCCCACTTCTAGAGAAATGCAATCACCTGCAAAAGTTCTTCAAAATCCTAAACAAGCTTTAGTCAATGACGTATGCTATAAGTTGCATATGATTATTTAATTCAAAAGTTTAATCAAAGATTGATATCCTTTAATTTCTCTATTTCTATTATTTTCCATCAAATAACATACAGTTGGCCCCACTATTGAAACATTCCAACCATAACCACATCCCTTCCAAATTGGACTCTGGTCCAGGAACAAATTAAACTGGTATCATTCGAACATTTGAATTAGCTGATGATGTTATTTATGACAATGACAGAGATTAGAAGTAAAGGCCAATTAGAAAACAAAAATAAACAAAAGAATGTAAATCTTAAGTCTATGTAGAATCCTAGAGATGATCAGAGAGTGCAGGAGAAGAAAACAATATAGTGATTTCGCATTTAGTATATCACACACCATACTTCTACAAATTGGCTTCTTCAATTTGATTCATCAAAAAATAAAGTTAAGAACTTAGTAAAATTCTTCAAAAGCATTGAGCAATGATACTGGTCCTATAATGTATACAAAAGAAAGATAATGGACTTGAGAAATCCGTCCAAAATCGATTTTCTCATTCATTTATGAGTAAACTAAGAAAAGTAATAATAACATTAAACTAAAATACCCAAACCAGACCAGAGATGCATTACTTACGTTATTTTGCCATATGCCTTCCCTATCTCACTGGAGACAGTATCACTCAACTTAGTACAAAAACTGGCAACAAATCCAAGTTTCCAAAGCTGAGAAAATGCCGCTCCCCCTACTCCAAAGATTGAAAGAAAACCACAGACGCAACCAGCAGCACTGGAACCAATAACACTGCCTGGTCCTCTTCTTCCTTTTCTCTTCTCAGCAACCCCCTGAGCCTCCTTCTGTGCCATTTTCACTTTTGTTACCGCCGTGCCCTATTACCCAAAAAAATGATGTAAACCCATTAATAGAAGAATCATAAAAGTACAACCACTTAGGAATAGTCACTATAAAAGTAAATCACCTAACAAAACTCATAAATCAAATTTATACTTTAGAAAAATTACACAAGAAAATAACTAGGTTTCATCTTAGAGAATGCCCAAGGATTATATTTCATAACAAAACAAAACCCAGAAACAATAGCTGACAATATGATCAATGCAAACACTGGGCAATCAACAAACAACAAGGAAAGACATTTCTGTGAGCAGAATAAGAAGAAAGAAATTATGGGTTCTGCAATGGCGAGTCGGTTTGCAGTCAAGAATAACCTTTTTTTTTAAAAAAAAAAAAAAGAGTTAAATTTCACTCCAAAATCAGTGATAGAATCAACAGTAACTATAATGTTAAAAGAAACAAATAAATTTCAGTCCAAAAAACTCTGTAATAATCAACAAACCATAAAATATTACGAAAAATGTTCGTTGAAGAAAAGCAATTAAAAAAATGCATTCACTAACAATTGAACTCCGATAAAAGGAACAAAATTCAAAACCCAGAACCAAAATCAATGAAATTAACAGAATACCAACTAACTCTTATAAAAAAAAAGTACAAAAACTTAAATCCCATGAACACACAGATTTTGCTGTTTTTTATGGGCTTACAATGATGAAGTAGGTGGCAACGAGAAGGAACCCAGAGGAACCAAAAGCGCGCCAAGTGAGAGTGCCCAGAAGGAAAGCAGACGCAATGCCCGAAAGTGAGAGGCCAGAGACCAGAATTGGTGAACCCAGAACGAAGATAATGAGGTTGCTGAGGAGGGCCGACTGCCATGTGGGAGGGGACGACTGGATCAGCTTCACTGCCGCTGAGACTGCGCTCTGCACGCTGCCTGCTTGGGCCACCATCTTGGCAGGTCTACTGGGGTTAGGGTTAGGGTTTCGATGGAGAATTAGGGTCCTTTTGGGGAGGGTAGTAAAGAGTGGGGAATGGTGGGATTGGAGTGGAGGAGGGATTGGAATGGCTTGCGTATGAAGCAGAGGTGACACAGCCATCATTTACACGGAAAGGAAGAACGTTGGGGACTTGGGGGGGTTGATTGACTAACATGTTTCACATTTAAACTTCAAAAAGAAAATAAAAAAACACAACTAGGCAATAAAAACATGTGCAATTACAATGACAGTGACAACGCTAGGGGGTGTCATGGTTATACGACATTGAATTGAATAACAAAGCTGTTTTTTTTTTTTTTTTTTTTTTAAGCAAGAACTAGGAGAGATTTTGTTGAAAAATAATCTCACATTGCATGTGAACAAAATATTGGGCATGTTTATAAGGAATGGGCAATCATCTCTTATTGAACTAGTTTTATAAAATGAGTTAGAACCATAAATTTATTCATGATATCAGAGCCTACCCAAGACGAATGGGATCTACACTACTTACCCCATAACAAAGACCAAGAAAATACTGGCCTGCACGTGAGGGAGGATGTCAAAAAATAATCTCACATTACCTGTGGACAAGATCTTGAACATATTTGTAAGAAATAAATAACTCTTTTTTATTGAACCAGTTTTATAAAAGAGTAATATTAAATATTAACTTTTTATCTTTTTAAAGTTGATATGACTTTCATAATTATTATTTGATTAAATTTTAAATATGATTTATATAAAATTGAATAATAATTTTAAAAGAAGCATTACCTTTAAAAGAATTTTAGAAGGATAAAAAAAAAAATTAATTGCATTAATCTTTATAAAATGAGTTTGTCCCAAAAAATTCTTAAGATTTAAGCGCACGTGGGTGACGTGAAGAGATGGGTTGTTGGCATTCAAGGATAGCCATTAGCCAAACATCTCACAGTACTTGAAGAAATTGATTTTGATTTCCACTGTGAAAGCTTTCATCACCTGTCTCGTCTCAACAGTCCTCCCACTGCGGATAATGAAATTAATTCGATCATGTCTCGAGTTTGGACGGATGAGATTATTTGACTCTGTTTCAATTGTTTCTGATGCATCAAAGCATATCGGTTATGATACTCATGGTAGTACGCAAGATTACCGTACGTAGCTGTAACTTTAATTCGTCTTGGACAATCTCTGCACAATGAAATAATGTCTACGTACTGCTGGCATCACCAAAATTAGTCGGTCCAAAAAAATATCTGTATAAGATATAATCTTCTCCATTGAACCACTCACACGCAGAGAAAACTGAAGCAGCTAGATAGCTATGGAGGAGGCGATAGTTGTGTACCCAACACCAGCCATAGGCCACCTGATTTCCATGGTGGAGCTTGCAAAACTAATACTCACCCACCACCCTTCACTCACCGTACACATCCTCATTGCCCCGCAACCGTACAACGCCGGTTCAACGGCTCCATACATAGCCGCCGTTTCTGCCACCACCCCCTCCATCACCTTTCACAATCTCCCCAACGTTGATCTCCCTCCCACCGCCTCTCCCAACCATGAAACGCTTACCTTTGAGCTCCTCCGCCTCAACAACCCCAATCTCCACCAATCTCTGCTCTCTATCTCCAAAGGCTACGCCATCCACGCGCTCATCATGGACTTCTTCTGCTCTCACGCTCTCTCTGTTGCAGCGAACCTCAACATCCCCGGCTACTACTTTTTCACTTCCGGTGCCGGTTGTCTCGCTTACTTTCTATATCTCCGCACCATGGACAGAAGCACGACAAAAAGCTTCAAAGACCTTGACACCCATCTCGACATTCCCGGCGTACCCCCTATGCCGTCCTCGGATTCGCCGAAACCGGTGCTCGACCGTGACGATGAGGCCTACAAATGCTTTCTTGAGTGCTCATTCAGCATGGCTAAATCCGCAGGATTAATTGTCAACACTTTTGAGTCGCTGGAGCCGAGAGTTATCAAAGCGATATCAGATGGGTTATGCGTCGTCGACGGTCCAACGCCGCCTATTTTCTGCGTAGGGCCGCTGACTGCTAGTAGCAATAAAAGAGATGATCCGGCGAGCTGCTTAAGGTGGCTTGATTTGCAGCCGAGCCGAAGCGTAGTGTTTTTATGTTTTGGAAGCTTGGGACTGTTCTCATTGGATCAGTTGAAGGAGATAGCTATTGGGTTGGAAAGGAGTGGCTTGAGATTTTTGTGGGTGGTACGCAATCCACCGACGCAGGATCATAGCTTGGCGGTGAAAGCGCAACCTGAGCCGGACTTGGATCTGTTGCTTCCGGGGGGTTTCTTGGAAAGGACGAAGGAGAGAGGCCTGGTGGTGAAGTCTTGGGCGCCGCAGGTGGCGGTGCTGAACCACGAATCAGTGGGTGGATTTGTGACGCATTGCGGGTGGAACTCGGTGCTGGAGGCAGTGTGCGCGGGGGTGCCGCTGGTGGCGTGGCCGCTCTACGCTGAGCAAAGGTTGAATAGGGTGATGTTGGTGGAAGAAATAGGAATTGCTTTGCCGATGAAGGAATCGGAGAGTGGGTTTGTGAGTGCGGCGGAGGTGGAGAAGCGAGTTAGAGAGTTGATGGAGCCGGAGTCGGAGGAAGGAAGGTCGATCAGGGAGAGAATCTTGTCTATGAAAAATGAAGCCATGGCTGCTCTCGGTGAAGGTGGATCGTCTTGCATGGCCCTAGCCAAACTCCGTCAGTCGTGGATGCAGTGATGGGTCAAATCTTTGCTGTTAAAATATTATTAAATGATTAAAATCTTATCTTCTCACTTAAGTGTTTGGGGGCAATTTAAAAAAGGCTAAAACAAGTATTAAATAAGCTTTTGAGTTGAATAATATATATATATATTATTGTTCTCCTATGATTTTTCCAATAATAATAAAAAAAATAAAAAAAAAAGAAATTGTTATCCTAGGATTTTTTTTCTGTCCTTCACTTGGATCTTTTTGGAGGTAAAGAATTACAGGTCTTCACCATATCTGGTCCGTAGATAGTAGATGACAATGATGTTGGCAGCAGCAGCTGTGTCCACTCTTTAATTCTACCTTTCTCTTTTGATGTGCATGTGTAATGGCACTCTTGCCTTAAAAAAAGAGAAATTATTTTTGTCATTTTCCGTTCTCTATATGTGCACCACAGACTTAATGATGATTTGAAAAATTAAGTGAATAAAAAAATATCAAGAGAGAATATATAGCACGTCTCTTATTTCTCACTTTCAGATGATGAGTCATGATTCAGAGCAACTCTGGCGCTTCAACAGTGAAGCACGCCAGGCTAAAATTTTTTTTTTAAAAAAAAAAAAAAATTAAAGTAATAAAATAATAATAAAAATCACGGCCGGCATGCTTCACTGTTGAAGCATGCCGGGCGTGCTCAATATCTTTACCCTTCAGGAGATTAGTCCTGGGGTGATGTTAAACATCACGCCCGACGTGATGTTCACTCGATTAATGTGATATTTTAAAATAATAAAATATAATCTTTTATTATTATAGTTATTAAAAAAATAAAGCCGGGCATGCACCGGCATATTATGTATCATCACCTAACCCGATATATATATATATATATATATATAGCCTTTTTTACACAATATTTACTGATAAAATAAGTAGGTTTATTTATTCATATAAATTTAAATTTTTAAGACAATTAATGATTTAACTGTTCCTCTATCTACCGGCCTATTTTAGATTGTGTTAGAAGAGCCGTGATTCAGAGCACGCGCATGCTCTAAACGCCAAGGCAGCAAAAAAAAAATTTAATATTTTAATAAAAAAAAAAAAAAAAATTTGCCAACATGCTATTTATCTTCACCCGTGTTAGGAAGTAAGTTGTGCCCATAAAAAACTAATATGTTTGATTAAAAAAAATTCAAAAGTAGGTGTTTTACTTTAAAAATTAAGCTTTTTCTAAAAAGTTTTTTTTTTTTTTTTCAAAAAAAAGCAACCTTTTAAAAGCTCTATTTCATGCAATTCAAAAAGCATGCTCTGCTTGACGTCGTCCTTCCTGTCTTACTTCGAAATTATCTTTATAGCTTAAGAAACCTCAACTATGATGCTAGCTCCTTTTACAGAGGTAGAGCGACCGGGAAATATTACATCAATTTTGTTTTTGTTTTTGTTTTTTTAATATATGTATATAACAAACGCATAAATCTTTACAATTTTTTTATAATAAAAAACATGGGTATTTTTAGAATTTTAATAATATTTAACCAAAAATTCTTATGGAATTAGGTAATTAAAAGTTTGATACTCGTAATTGAGAATTTTTAAACTTTGATAAGTAATTTCAAAACCCAGGGTAATTAAAAAATTTATGATATTTAAAAAAAGAAAAAAAAAATAGAACCGTATTAATATAAGAATCTAGAAAAAAACTACACTTTACCCTCCAAAGTTTCACTCGATTTCTAATTTAATTTTCAATATTTAAAAATTTGCAATGTACTCCAAAAAAGTATCAAAAAATTGCAATGTGACCAATTTGTTAATCATTTATGTTTTCTCTTACGGAAATGATCAAAAATACTTAATTACCCTTATATTCTTTTTTTTAAATAAAAAAAAAAAACCCAAAAACATAAATTAAAAAAATAATAAAAATTGGGAGTAGCCGACTAGCCCCAAGGGGCCAAATGGGGTGGCCAAAACCACCCCATTCCTTTGGGCGTGGCTCGGCCAAAGGGGGTGGCAAGCCACCTCCACGGCCCATGGCTACCCCCAAATGGCTGGATTGGGGTGGCTGCAAGTAACCCCAAGTTTTTAATTTTTAATTTTTTTTTTTTTATTTTGGTTTATTTAATTGAGGGCATTTATAAAAAAAAAAAAAAAAAATTAAAACACATGGGAGCAATTTTGAAAATTTTAGACAAAAAAATGCACATGCTTTCCACTATGCAATTTTATATCAAATTAGACAAAAATATTAACGGAATGGCTACATTGCAAATTTTTTATATTTTGTTAAGATACATTGTAAATTTTTAAACATGGAATATTAGATTACAAACCAAATAAAAAAATTATTACCATCAGCCAAACTAACGGACGGCCACGTGTCGTAACATAAACATGCCACATGTCTTAACATAAACATGCCATATGTCCTAAAAAATAAAAGCAATTAAAAAAACTAAACCCTACCAAAAAAAAAAAAAAGACTCAATTAACATAGTTCTACGTGTGTACGAGTACGTTTATGTAAAACATAAGTAAACAAAATTAAAATTTAATCTCATGGAAAAAAGTTAAATGTCGATAAAATCATGGAAAAAAACAACTTTCTTTTTTAATACAATTTCTTTTTTTATTATTTGCTATAGACATGTATAAAAAAAAAATGAAAATAACTTGGCATCTCCTTCGAATTATGCTCGACAAAGGACTTTCATGGAATAAAGTTCATCAATTATCATACTTGTGGTGAAATGCTTAGCAATTTATTTTTCAGTCTTTAACAATTTCATTAGAAAGCTACATCTAGGAGTGGGAAAAAGTCATCATTGTCGGGGTCTAGTATATAAAATTCCATTTTTATAAGGACTTAGTGTTCACACAATGCTACATATAATCATCCAACACACTAAGATTTTGATAACGAAAGATCTCACTCCTAAATGTATCAAAGTGACCTCTACTTTACATTTGAGTTTACAATGCTCTTAAGATTGAAAGCCAATCCTATAGGTAGTCGTGAGTTCAATTTATTCAATTTATAGTAGTTTATATTATAAAAACTCACGTGGTCCAATTCAGTGCATTGTGATCACATCAACATATCAATAAAAAGTATTCACTTCCATAATCATGATAAATTATCATGATTTATATATCATACTTTTATAAAATGGAATTCTCAACTCCATTATTGTCTATGAACTAAGGTTTATAAGTCAAAAAGTGATTATGGCTTAATTTTTTTGTGTAATAATTTCATTAACACACCTGAATCACATGTGCGTGGCTCACATGAGCCCGAGAGTGGTTCTCACTCTTTGGCGTGTGTTGCGCCCTTGGCCGCAACTGTGGCGCTCCTCCACCCATCCACATTGTTTCTGGTCGTTCTTGGTGTTCTCCGTCATCTTCCGGGCTTGCTTCACCAACACGTGTCCCTCAGGTGCCTACCGGAGCTTCTCCAAGCCTCCACCTCAACCTCTAATGCTGCTGTTTTTTGGTCTTAGATTTTTCTTGCTTTCTGTTTTGTTTTCTTATTTGTATTTACTATTTTCTGTTATGGTGTGGTTGTTAGGCGGTGACTCAGTTCTAGTCTTTTGCTTTGCAGATTCTGTTTTGCTTACAAAGATTTCTTTCAATTTCTTTGTTTTGTCTCTGATAATAGCCCTTTGTGTCTACATTGGTACTTTTATAAGGCTGGGTCATTTATTTAACCCATTCCTTGTTGTTACCTTGCTTGGTTTCCATTTCTCTTGTATATGCTTAGCACTTTGATTAGTTATGGGCTATTGTTTGGGTTGGCCACCCTTTTCGTAATTTCGTTTTCCCTTTTCCCTTATTTGCATAGAAAAAAAAAAATGCAACTTAAGAACTACATATGCATAAATATCACGCATATGTATATAATGATATACCCAATATTCTAATAAATTTCAGCAAAAAAGCTTCATTAATAAATCAAAAATGTCATATAAATGAAATTGGGTTCTAGGGTACCATCTCTACCAATCTCACACTTGTCATTAAATCTAATTAGTCATACACCGAACACCCATTCCTCGCAGGCGAGACATAAAAGTCTTATTACAAGGCAAAGTTTTATTAAAAGGGTCCACCAGATTCTTTGCCGATTCAATTTTTGCTCCAACAACATCTGCACGAGAGACAACCCGTAACATTTTGGTCCATATTGAAAAGGTGAGGAGTAGCCTAGAGTTGGTGGTTTATAAAAACAGTTATAAGTGTTAATTCTCACATTGTCTAATTACTAAATGAAACAGGCCTTTATAAAAAATGATAGGAAACTTCAAATTAACTAGTTATTTTGGGATGATACCACATACGTAGCTAGCGCTTTTCCCACCAAGCTATGTGGTACTGGAGCACCACACGATCCCATATTGGAAAATGATTAGTAGTATGCATAGAATAGACGATTTATAAAAATAATTATAAGTGCTAATTTTCACATTGTATAATTACTAGGTGAAACTGAATTTTATAATGAATTATAAGGAGCGGTAGAACAAATATGACTATCACTTTTCCCTGAGTCGTTATACAATTTATTTCATTAGATAATACTTGCGCTCAATATGTTGGAAGTGTATGACACAATTTATTTTACATATGTTTAGTGAAGTACAGATGCATAGACATATGACAGTTTTTTTTTTTTTCCAAATTAGATTGGAAAATTTTATTTCAATCCAGTTTATTAAACTTATATGTCTCCAAAATGCACGTGAGAATCAAAAGTAAGAATCCCAAAACATGTAAAACAGTTATCAGTTTAAAAGACCGGGTTAGAAAAAACTAATTCATTCCAATTTGGTGGAAAATTTGTCTGAGGCATATCATTTTAAAGTTTTCTTCAATTAAGTTTATTGATTTGGCATGTGCTCAGAATACTTACATTAAAAATACATATAAGAATTCAAATATTTTAAAGGCTCATCTGTTTAAAAGACTGGATTACAAAAAATTAATCAAGAGGAAAATTTGTCCTAGACACATATTTTTTCATGTAAAATAAATAAATTATAGTTTGTAAGATAAATTAATTATAAACCATAATAAACAAATTAATTAATTAGTTTGGAGGACAAAGTTTTCCTCTAAACTGGGTTGGAGGAGTTTCCTTTAATCTAATATATAAAAATGACATATGTTATTTTTTAAATAACATGTGAGAGCATTCTCAATGGAAGAGCCAAATGTTACTTTTATCTAAAATAGCTATTCAAATGTTTAAAAAACCTCCTACATTGGATTAGTAAAAAAAAAATGTAAAATAGATATTTGATTGGAAGAGCTAAAAAAAAAAAAGAAGCTAAATGTAACAGCACTTTTCAAGGGAGTTATTTTATTTTTCATTGTTTCTCTCACTTGTTTTCTTTTTTTTCCCAAATCTTTTCATACTTTTTTTCTGCATGTTCTATTTTTTCCAAAATTTTTTCTATTTTTCCTTTTACATGGTCTTTTTTTTCCAAATTTTTTCTTACCTTTAATAATATTTTAATAGAATAGATAGAAATATAGTTAATCGGATGTATAGACATTTAAAAATAACTTAGTTAAACTAGATAAAAGTGAGTTTTAAGAAGCCATTTTACATAAAAATATGACTCCTCCATGGAAAATACTCTGAGATGTACACGAGTTTTTAATAAAATTTATTCAAACCCAATTTTTTTTTTAATGCCGGAAAATAAATGGACATATATGCTCTTCATTTTGCACTGCCATTCTTATCCGTTTTTATCATCGAGAGAGAGAGAGAGAGAGAGAGAGCCAGAGATGGCGACACTGTGCATCTCCTCGTCGGTCACGTTATCCTCATTTGCTTCTTCTTCTTCTTCTTCTTCTTCTTCTTCTCCTCACAAGAATGTGAAGAGTATTATCAAAAACCCATTTTTTGGGTTCTCCTGCGCATTATCAAAGCCCTCGATTCGGACCTCGCTGCCTTTTAGTAATAATACCAAGCGGAGCTTCCAGGTTCGGTGCCAGGACCTCTCTCTCGTCCCCAGAGAGCAACGGTGGATGTTCGAGGAGTCCGAAGTCAATGGCCCTGTAAAACCCTCTCTCTGCGGTTTCTGTTTCTCTACAATTTTTATTTGTCTTGTTTGGTTTCCGAGAAATACTTGTTGTATGTATGTGATGTGGGTTTTTTTTTTCGTTATACGTACGTATGTCCATTTGTTTGTTTATGCTGTCTCTGTTTGTTTTCCGAGAAAATATGGGAAGATAGAAAGAAATTGTAATGTGGGTTCTTTGATTTTATCTTTCGTCATTTGGCACCCAAGTAAACAAAAAACTCCCTCTGTGTCTGTCTAACTAGCTCTTTTTGTTTGCTTGGAAAATGTGGGAATGGAAATAAATAAATAAATAAAGAAAAAAGAAAAAAGAAGATTTTAAGTCCTATTATGGGACCAGTATAAGCAGAGAAACCATAGCTTGGAAGAGCCCTATAGATTTCATTTTGTGGAAACCAATCAATAACGTTACAGTGGTTTTGTTTTCATGTTTACTCGAATTCTTCATGGTGTCAAACAAAGGATTATGGTATGCTAGTGATGATTGTACTGGGAGAAAATTTATACTGGTGTTATATTAAGGGTAGAGAGTTGTCAACTTACTTATCCCCTGAACTCTTTCCATCACTTGTTTTTTTAACATAATTGTGAAAACCTGCCTCTTCTCCAATTGTAAAAGCTTGTTCAATACTTTCAGCGTTTACCCACATTTATTGTGTATGATTGTGTTCATACCTTTATCTATTTAGGCGCTCGCCTAGCGTTAAGGGTGTATCAATTTATATTAAAAAATATATAATCTAGTGTTTTCTTCATTCTATGCTCATGGTTCTATTCACTTCTGCTATGTTGTTTATAAATTTTTGTGTTGCTTCTATATAAGCAAAGAGTTACAAATGCCTTGCTTTGCCTCCTAAATTTTAATTTATATCTTTTTAATAAATTCAATATCCATGCACTCTTAATCATGTTTCCATTGTTTGGAAAATGGAATTCAAATGAATAGCACTAGGGACATGCCTGCACCTGACACTTGTGCTGAATTAATTTAATTTTACTTTTTATTAAGGCATTCATTCACAATTTCTTTCTAGTTTCGTCAAGTTTTCAGTGCTTTGATATGGCATTGTCATAATAACACTATGCATGTGAGAAAGCATCGACAATGATCTTGTAGTGATTTTCTAGTTGCTCATTCTAACTATGCACATATCTGCTTTTGATTCTCTTACTGCATATTTAGATTTTCCACTTCTTCTAAGATTGTTAACTTGCTGTACAATCTAGTGAACTCTAAATGTTTCTCATACTTAACCTGTTCAGATTGAGAATGCATTTGTAATTTTTCTTCTTGTTTTTCATGGAAATCTTTTATTTGTGCTGCACTGTCCTGTTTACCTGCTTAGTTTGGATATCTTTTAATGGTCCTTTTTTTATATTATTAGGACATTTGGAATAAGACATGGTATCCCAAGGCTGCTGATCATGTGAACACAGAGAAACCGTGGTACATCGTTGATGCTTCGGACAAAATTCTCGGAAGACTAGCATCAACCATTTCCATTTTTATCCGTGGGAAAAATCTGGCTACCTATACACCCAGTGTGGACATGGGGGCATTCGTGATTGTGGTATGTAGTTTGCACACCAATGCATACTTTTTTCTTCATGATGATAGTGAGGAATATGCGCTATATAATATCAACTTATAAATTTTCAAGGGTCTAGTTCTCATGGTCCCTGGTTTGGGTAAAACTAATCTTATTTTCATATATTCACTTTTTCTCAACTATTGATCTTTATCTAGTGGCTTGGTTGAGAATGTGCATCCATCGGAATAGCATGTGGCACATATCTGGGGATTTACTGTGTCTATTTCATTAAATGGCTATGCATAGATGTTCAGATGGTTTTGTCCTTCATTTGTTGTCTGTTTGAATTATGTCTGACTGCCTATAGCATGTCTAAGTCTGAATGTGCCTGTGTTTATACGCATGTGACCAGTGGCTGTATCAATTTGAAATTGATGATTGTCTTATGGTTTAGTTTAATCGCTATTTCAATAAATTTGAAGCTGCATGGGTCCTCCATCTTTAGCCAAGCATTTTGCTGGGTAATGTGTTCTGGAGATGCAACACAAATCTTGCAAACAGTAGGAGTCGTAGAGATTCATGTTCTTAAAGTTGAGGCATTTCTTGTAATGCATTCTGCGCTGCTGATAAATGCAAAGTGAAGGCATGTTGATCTCATGCTTCAAATTATTGGAACTGGCTTGGATAAAATAGCATACCAATTTTGTGTCACTGACATTTTCTTACAATTTATTAAATTACTACTATCATGTGAACTACGAGTTTCCATTGCCAATTTTGAGTATCAGATTTTGATGGTGATGTTTGTAAACCAGCAGTAGATGATATCACATGTATTTTTTTTTAAAAAGAAATTATATTCATCTGCAATGAAGGATTATTTACTTATTTGGCTGAGCAACAGTGGTAATGCCTTATGTTTTATATATTTGTATAGTAAAAAAATGAATTATATTTTTCCGATTTTGAAGAAACCCCATTCCATTTCTTTCTGATGATGTTTTTGAGAAATGAACTTCATTAGTATAATTTTTTAAAAAACAAATTAATGAACTGACAAATTTGTTGTAGTCATAAAATGTATGGTACATATCTGCTGATAAGTTTGTCCTAGCTGTAAGATTTTTTTGGGTTAAAATTCAATATTGTAATAACTTGTACTAAATGATGATAAAATTCAGAAAAAACTTAATATGTATTGATTATCTCCTTGTGAAAAACTACATGTGATCTAAAACTGTTAAGCTGACTGATGATATGAGTTTGGGCTGGGTGGAGGTTCATTGAAGGAGTGGGATTTGACTGTTGCAAGAAGGTAGCTATCTTAACAGAATTTATATATGGAAATTATTTTAACGCACTAAGATAGCTTGAGCAATCATGAAAAGGTCATTGAGTAGTTGAATTTGGAGTAATTATGTCTGTTTATCCACAAAGATGACTGTGAAAAGGTACTATAGTGTAATTGCAACCTTTGACTTGTTGTAAGATTGGGCCTATCAAAATCTATTTTTGTTAACTAGTTGTTACGTTTACAATTAAATTAATATATTTTGGTTCAAAGTCTTGGTGTTTGTTAAATATCATACTTAGAAGCTATCTCTTTCTCATACGATTCTCTAATAAAGAATTTACTTCTCAATGTTTGCATGCTTACTAAATGGTCGGGGTCATCAGGCCTCAAGATATCTCTGATTAAGGTTTCCATGTCTAGTAGATCATGTTAATTTTGATATTTTTATTTTTATTTTATTTTATTTTATTTTTCCGTTTTCCTCATGTGATTGTACCTCGTTGTTAAGGTTCTGGAGTCAAAGCTCAGTTAGATTTACATGTCTCATGGACAGTTTTTATGTGCTGTCTTACATATATTAGTTACAAGGTTGCTGTGCAGAGTCCTAATAGATTTGTTACACTTGAACTTAAAAAAGGTAAATGCAGAAAAAGTTGCTGTGTCCGGTAAGAAAAGGACCCAAAAGCTCTACAGGAGGCATTCGGGACGACCGGGTGGCATGAAAGTGGAAACATTTGACCAATTACAGCAGAGAATTCCGGAGAGAATTATTGAACATGCTGTTCGTGGTATGCTTCCCAAGGGAAGGGTGAGTTTGATCCAAGCTAAATTATATGCATGTTTGTACAATTTCTTTTATTTTCTTATTACATGCTAAATAAAAAGCTACTCAAGGTAGGTTTTACTTATAATTTTACTGGATTCATTCATATGGTCTATCAACTAGATGTACTATGTTAACCATTCCTGCCAATAGATTCTCTGTTAATTGTGCATAATTGGAGTTTTCGTTTTATGCTCAAATTTCCTTGCTTTTTATGCTTGTATTGTGTACATGACTTTGAATTTCCATTCTATGCCAAAGTTTTTCCCTCTATTTATGCTAGTACTCTGGATTTAATTTGAGGACAGCTTGTATGTTCTCACATACAATGTTGGCTACCTTGCTGAATTAGGTTAATTAGTCTCTTAATGTTATGACGCTATTTGTTGGGTGATTATCTGTTGCTATCATGGCTATAATTGTATATGAACTAGAACTATGTTAAGTATTCTTGCTGCTAGGTTCTCTGTTAATTGTGCATAACTGGAGTTTTTATTTTTGTTTTTGTTTTTCTCTCAAATTCCTTGCTCTTTATGCTTGTATTGTGTGCATGACTTTGAATGTCCATTCTATGCCAAAGTTTTAATTCCTCTATTTATGCTAGTAATCTGGATTTAATTTGAGGACAGCTTGTATTTTCTTGCATACAATGTTGGCTACCTTGATGAAGTAGGTTAATTAGTCTCCTAATGTTCTGAAATTAATACCATAATATATTTGTCACTTCAGTTTTTGAAGTTACGTATATGAAATAATTCAGTCATTTGGAGCACATTATTTACATGCCTTGCATATAAATTTTAAGAAATTATACGTATACATCAAACGCTAAGCATATAACAACATGGAATTTCCCCCAAACCCCACATTATCATCCCTCATTTCCCTCAGCTTCTATGCTAGGTATTTTCTGTCGCTGAAAAAATGATTGCAGAGAAGATCTGCCTTCATTTTGTTCACATACTCTCGCTTTATTTGGAATCTCAATTGCAGATGGAAGAAGAGCGGGATACTACTCCTCAATACCTCTCATTCTCATATTCCCTTGTTTAATTTTTCCAATTTTGATGAAATTTAAGGTTCTCTCATGAGCTATTGATGGATGAATTTTGTGAATGATGAGTACGATGAGTAAAAGCAGTTAAGTAATGCATCTGCGGATTATTAAAGAGAGTGTAGATTTCTAAATTTGAGTATATGGAAGGGGCATATCCTCTCTGATTTTGCTGATCTGTGTGCCCAACACGGGTGCACTACCTCTTAGATGAATTGTGCAAACAAGTATACAAGAGAAGCACCTAGCAATAAAGAGCGAGAAAAAGGAGAACAAAGATCAAGCATTGCTGGAGACATTGAGAAAGGCAGTAGTAGAAATCCACTTAAATAGGGACATAACAAGTCCGTAGATTCTTGCTTGTTTTCTCTCGATCATTGAAGCTTCAAGCATTCATTTCTCTCCAAATGCACCACATTAAAAAGGAATGAATTGTGTTCTCTAGTGCCGAGGCCGAGTATCGCTCTCTTGCTACTACCTCTGCTAACCTCACTTGGTTACGGTTTCTTCTTCGCGACCTCGGCCTATGTCCGTCGACTCCACCGACTCTATTTTGCAATAATATTAGCGCCACTTACATGGCAGCTAATATCATTCTAGCTGTTCATTCTATTTCAACACGCCAAAAGATCCACCACCCGGCTAGGCATAACCCACTCTATCCCAAACATTTGAAATACCATGATCTACAGCTGTCTCGCGACATCATAATGAAGCTGAAGATGATCTGTCATTTTTCCACTCCTTTTACACATATAACACCAATCTATCACTATGATGTGATGCTTGTGAGATTATCTAAAGTGAGGATTTGCCCAAGAGAAGTTGTCCAAGTCAAGAAAGCCAAACTCAAATAAGTCTTGGTCCTCCAAATGCTCTTCCAAGGGAAATGAGAGTCAATGTTAGTAATAACCTTGTAAAAGGATTTGACTTCAAAATGACTTCTTTTTTAGGGGATCCAACAAAGCCTATCATCGCCCTCCCGACCCACCCTAGCAGAATACAAAACATTGAAGAAAGAGGAGACGGAGGCCACCTCCCAATCATGCACCAACCTGGTGAAGTTAATGTCCCAATGAACCATATCATTGCTAACACTTGTAAGGTCAGCCACCAGTGCATCCCTATTCTTAGCAAGGCAAAATAACTCCAGCAAAGATTCTTTTAAAGGACTAAGATTTATATAGTCTAGAAATCAAAACATAAAAGGAAAGGAAAACCCATCGATGGTGATAGACCCTTCATACAAATAAGGCTGTAATCGAGCTGAGTATTGGTTGTTCGAATTCGGCTTGTCAAGATTTTACATGGGTTTAAGCTCGGCTCGAGCTTGTAAGAGGGTGTTTGCACTCGACTCGAAAAGATAAGTTCAAGCTCAGCTTGAGCTTGACTCGAGCAGTCCAAATGAGTCGAGCTCAAGGTTAAAGGTAAAGGAACAAAAAAAAAAGTCTAAAAAAACATAAACACAAGAGCACCCCCATGCCCTTGCCAACGCCTTGACATCAGGATGTCGGTCATCTTTTGGGCGCACAGCCAGATCGCCTTCACCGTCTTTAGGCTGTGGAAATCTCGTTTGTTAATAGAGTATGATAATATGTATGTTACACACAATTTGTTACACAATTTTATCTAATCTTTAGGAGATAAAATTGGCATAATGTTACACACAATTTGTTAATAGAGTATGATAATATGTATGTTACAATGTGGATATACATGGCTCATTTAATATTTTAGCCGTAATCATTATTCAAGCTTGACTCATTTATTAAATGAATTAAGCTCGAGTGAAGCTTATACAAGCCGAGTATGAACAGCTCATTTACAGTCCTATATGCATAAAACGCAAAAAAAAAAAAAAAAACAATTTAAGTTCAATAAGAGATTTTTCATCACCTTTAGAACAATTATTCCACTCTCTTCAAATTGTTTACATTGGCAAAGTGGAGTAACTTTCCAATTCAAGCTCTTGTTATGCTTACCAAACATTTGTATATGTTCTTGCTAACAGGTTGAAGACTATTAGGTGTCTAACTTTCAGAATGCATTTGTGGAAGGGGGATTTTGGATTCAGTTTTGATTGTTAAGCGTGCCTTGATAATGGACTTAGAGAGTTGAGTACCCGGAGTCATGTGCAAACTGGATTTTTTCAATATCCAGACTTAGAGGCTGAACAGTAGAATCCGATGCCCTATACAATGGATTGGAGCCATAAAGAATTGCATATTTGTTAAGTACCAGTATTACATAGAAAGTTGATTCCTGTTTGTGGTTGGTCACTGGAGACTTGTGTGAGGCTTAAAGTCTGGAAAGTGATGAAGGAATGATAGGAAATTCTTCTGAGGTTGACCAAATTAAGTAGTGATAATGGCTTAATGGGGACTTAGAAGAAAGATCATAGGCAGAGTTTTAGAGAGCATAAATTAATGTGGTAGGGCTGGCAACGAACTCCAAAATAACACCATGAATGCTCAGGGGCTTGTATGAAGTTGACTACAACTATAAAATTTAGCTTCTTAAGAACATTTGTTACCCAAGTGCCAATCAGTGCATGAAATTTCTATAAATGATTTAGAGACTTTTGGGGCATCCAGCTGTGTGAACTGTGATCTTCTTTATATATGTGAAATTGTAAATTGTCTATAACTTTGTGCTATACACATAAAACTTTTGGCAGAGCCTTACTCAAAACCATCTAAAGATTTATTAACTTTTTAATTGTCTTCTAGAATTGAAATTTGTCAATTGTCTATTACATTTTTGTTTGATCAATAATTGTGCATCACCCAGTAGCTTCAACTGTGTATTCTTTTATGCAGCTTGGCAGAGCACTGTTCAACCACCTAAAGGTTTACAAGGGCCCAGATCATCCACATGAGGCCCAGAAGCCCATTGAACTGCCCATAAGGGACAAAAGGATACAGAAAGAAAGATAGAGATTAGTTGCATGCTTCAGCTCCCATGTAGAATTTCTTTTCTTTTCTTTTCTTTTTTCCCTCTTTCTGAGCATGGTTATTTTTTGTGATGTATCATTCCAGTCCTCTCTGCTTCCTGGGTATGTTGTTGTCATCTGATTAGGAAAAAAAAAAAGAAAAAAAAAAAGCAGCTTATTTTGTATTTATGAGTTTCTTTATATATATTTTGACCTCTCCATCTTAATATATTTCTCATTTATGCTTTTATCCCAGCCGATAAAATTCTTTTGGCTCCGTCCCTACTTGATATATGTTGCCTTGCATAATTTTATTGAGTAATGCAGCCATGAAATGATTAGCAAGAGACCATTCTTGTGGAGATTTCTCTTATAGGCTCAAAAAAAATCTTGACACTTGAAGATATTATTAATGCTATCATTCTCTACCACTTGTGTGTATTTTCTTCCTTTTGTTTTTTTGTTTTTTTTTTTTTCCTTAAAAGTCTTTCATTTATGTGTCTATTTGTCTGTTGGGGGTTTGTTTTTTCTTGTCCTTGTCCTTTATTTATTTATTTATTTTTTTTTTAAAAAATCCAGTGAAGGTGAAGACACCTATCTACTGCATAAAGAATAAATCCTCCAACTACTATCTGAGGGGCCATTCAATAACCTAACAAATCAGAAAATCCACGTATCCAATGTTTTCACCATGGAATCTACTTTCCTCTTTTGTTCTCTTATTTTAAGACCCTAAAGAAAGGAAAACAAAATAAACAAATAAAAAGTACCTTGCTTAATCAAAAGTGGCACCAGTGTATAACTATAAATAATGTGTAATAGTCAGATGCAAAATAGATGCTTTGAGAATGATGATTTTGTATGTATTGTTGAGGAGTTGTATCAATACCTGGATAAAGAGAATATGGAGCTCGTGGCAGTGGTTGCAAGATCTATGTGGCTTAGACGGAATGCAATGGTCTTTGGAATAATGAGTAAAGCTTCAGAATCTCTGGAGGCTTTCCGTAATGCCAATTCTAGGCCATACATAGAAACGCTAGTAGATGCTACAAGGTCTATAGATCGCAAGCCTCCTTGGAAGACTTTGTTAAAATCAATTAGGATCCAGCTGTGGACAAAATGAGAGATAAGATGGGTATTGGTGTTATTGTTAGAGAGAATACGGGTGAGGTTTTGGCAACCTTGTCAACACCAAAGGATCACATTATCGAACTTGATATTGTAGAAGCTATGGCAGCTTTACGAGCTGTCAATTTTGGTTGAGAATTTGGATTTTCTAGGGTGATTCTTGAGGGTGATGCTCTCCAAGTGGTGCAGGCGTTGAACAACGTGGAAGGAAATTAGAGCAGGTATTGGCATCTAATTGATGAGTTTGGAAGAGTTTTGAATTCTTTATATCAATGGAAGGTTAAGAATGTCAAGCGAGCTTTGAATAGCGCTGCCCATGGGCTTGCAAATGAAGAGTTAGTCATAAGAGAGGATTGTCCGCAATGCATTTCTAATAGACTAATATTATCTTAGTTGAGCGTTGTACTTGAGTGGCTTTTCATATATTTTATTTCGTTCAACTTTTCTAAAAAAAAAAAGAATAAATAATGTGCATACATTCTCTATATGTCGCTTTTGACCTAAAAAATTATGAGATATGTAAAAAAGAAAAAAGTACAGATTCAAATCCTACAATTTTTTTTTTCTTCATTTGAAATCTACAATTGACTGGCGGATTGTCATCATTATTATAAGAAGATAAATTTTTAGATGCTATAATTTTAGGGAAAAGAACACATGTCTATGCCTCTCTAAAACTATTATCTCATTGTCAATGTCTCACTCAAACTACCAAATGTGTTAATGTTCATTCTAAACTACCAAAACAACATATGTCAATGTCCTACAATGATAAAATACCATTCATAAAATTTTTAATTTTTTTTTAAAAAAATTATAACAAAAAACTATTTTTTTAATCTTAAAAAAAGGGGGTCATTTTATTTGTTTTAGTTAATTTTTTAATTTTTTTTTGTTTTAACAACAAATTAATTTTTATTATTTGAATTTAGAACCCTCCCTTTATTCTGTGAACTCTTAACATAATGAACAAAAATGACCAAAATGAGTAATGCTAGGTACCATTTTTTTAGAATAATGCTAGGTACTATCTTCTTATCCTCCTAAAATCCTCATAAAGTTGATTGGATCAAAATTCACATATGATTCATCTAAAATTTAATGGTGAGTTTAAAAGCTACATCAACTTTAAGAGGATTTTAGGAGGATAAAAAGATGATACCTACTATTACTCATTTTTTTTATTCTCCTAAAGCTGATGTGGTTTTCAAAATCATAATTGAATTCAAATTCAAGTATGATTCATCTAAAATTTAATGATGATTTTAAAATGCACATAAGCTTTTAAAGAATTTTAAGAGGATAAAAAGATGATACTTAGCATTACTCAAGAAAGAGATTGAAAAGGGCTGAACATGACATTACAAAATTCAAGACCCTCTAGGAGTAAGTGAGGTTTGCCCAATTTTTGATCATGAATTTTTTGATTGCTTTCAAGCAATGGAGACACCAACTAAATGGGGGTGCTCCAACAACGTACATATACAAATGGACAACGAATTTATTTGAATAATTACTTAATGTTATATTGTGGAAGCCAAATCGAATCTTCCTTCTGATTTGGTTTTATTCTTTGTTGGTGCATCTATGATTTTGCCTAATTAAAGCGATGACAATGCTAGTTTTGTCGTGTGTTTTTTGAAAAGTATTATTAGGCTTTACAATCTTTGTGAATGAGGATTTTTTTACATAAATATTAAAAAAAATAGGAAATTACCCTTACTAAAATAAAAATAAAAATACTAGATTTTAATTTTTTGTTTTTTCAAAATTTTAAAGGTATTTTTGTCTTATTAAAAATTATATAGGGATAATTTTGTCATTTTGCTAGCATTGAGAGAGGTACATTGTAAGATTTGTGGCAAATCAACCTTTTTTTTAAAAAATTTTTTTTTTATTAAAATCTAATAACATAATATGAGTTGATTTTCATTAATCTTAAAAGATATTATTATTTGGTGGGTGCAAACACTGAGGGTTACCAGTGGGCCCTGAAAAGACCTACCTACCAACAAGTCTAAGGGTACTCACCTCAAATTTCTTTTGATTGATTCGCATACTAATTATCCAAAGAAATTGGGGACTACTAGAGGGCCCATATACCGATTGACTCTAAAGAGGTTCATCTTTCAGTCAACTCCTAAGCAAAATGCCTAGACACCGATGAACCCTAAGAAGCCCTGTCCTTCGGCAAGTCCAATCTACTCCTAAGCCTCATGAAGAATCACTTGCATTAAACAACCAGGCAATCCAACCACTCGACGGCCCATGAGCCTAGCCTAAACACTGGGATCCGGATGCATATTCACTTAAGGGAGACCATCAAGCAGGCGATCCCCCATCTGAAAACTTAGCCAACCGAATTCTCATGCCTTGTTGACTTCTCTAACAGATTGAAGAGAGAAATCTCCACATCAGAAACAAATTTTTGGCGGGAATCCCCTTAAACCGTAGGTGGTGTTAGCTTATATAAGGAGCCTGGGATGAGCTCCAAAGGTACGTGGTTCAACCCATAGCCTTAGTTTGCCTAATCATTTTCTTACCTCATCTGCCTTTTCAATTTAGACATCGGAGCGGTTCACTAGATCACTCCAGTAAAATCCTTCTAACCCTCTTTCTTTCTTGTCTGACTCCTCCCTAAAAGGCGGTTTTAGAGGCCATTATATATATATAGAGGAATGATAGGGACCCAACTTTTTTGCCCAACAAAAGTCCAACTTTTGCCTTATTTATTTTTAAAAAATAAAATAAAATAAAAAATGGAAAAAATGTTTGAAGCAACCCTATCTATTTTTTGTCTTTCTTTTATTTGGTATTTTAAAAAAAATGAAAATTGGTATTTTTTTCATAATAATGTCATTTTTTTCAAGAAAATGTCATTATTATGAAGAAAAATACTATTTTTCATTTTTAAAAAAATATTAAATAAAAGAAAGGCAAAAAATAGATAGGGTTGCTTCAGACATTTTTTCCATTTTTCATTTTTTTTTTTTTAGAAAAAAAATAAAGGGTAAAAGTTGGACTTTTGTTGGGCAAAAAAGTTGAGCCTTTAGCATTTCTCTTATATATAGGTTTCCATACCAACATTATCTTTTATTATTCACTCAAAACTATAATAAAATAGCTATCACCACAGAATTTTGTTAGACCGTCCTAGCTCCAGGCTCACCCACCTCTTGGTGCTCACTCAATCACTAAAAAAAAATAAAAAAAAATAAATAATAATAATAATAAAGTCTTAACTAAAAAACTGTTAGACCCTTTACATCACGTGAACTCCCCCTCATTTTTGGGGTCAACGCTTTTGCATTAATATTATTAGAACAGAAATTTGGATGAAATATCCTTTAATCCATTTTTTTTTTTAAAAGGAAAAACATTCCATATTCATTCATTGATAAAAGGTCACGAGGAAGAGCTCCTATAAACAGAGCAAAAAACTTTGAAGCAAATCATAGTTAAAACTAAAGTTATAGTCATCAACCAATCAGGCCAAACAAAGGCAACAACATCTGCTTACCAATGACTATTCATCAGGTTTAAGATCAGATCTGCACCAAACAAACACCATCCAATGCATATGTAGCGCTTATTTCTCGGCCCTGAGAGCAAATAACCTCCATGTTGAAACTCATCATCCTCAATCCAACAGCCAGGATAACGTTCACATCCACAACCCAAAGGTTTGGATCAAAAGTAAAACGGGTAGATCATAGAGGGAGGACAAAGCCTTATTACAAACAAAAAAAAAAAGGAAAGAAAAAACGTATAGAGAAATAAAATAGGAAAGTAAATAACAAATACATGGAAAATGGAAATACAACAAAAGGAAACCAACAATACAGGGAAAATAACAGGAGAATCACACAAAGCGGATGACAGCAGTTGGAAGAAGGTCGATCGCATGTTGGCCGGAAACTGATGCGGAGGGTGGCGTTAGAAGTTCATCGCGGGGGGACGTGTGAAAAGATCCGGCAGCGGACGATGGACAGCAAAGCATAAGCGAAGGAGATCGGCGGCACACTCAAAGAAACTGGGAGGGAGAGCTTGAGTGAATCCCGAGCTGCACCCACAAAGTATGCCAAACAAGCAAAAACAACAAGAAACAAACACAAACACAACGAGAAGCAAATGGAAAATAACAGGCAAAAACAAGACAGGAAAAAAGCCACAAAAATAGAACAGAAACAAGCCACAACCAGAGTGACGAATCCGGAGAGCAGGAAGGTGAGGCACGCATTGAGGTGGGTTAGACAAAGGAAGGGAGATCGAGCTAAGGCAAGCCGATCCAAAGCCAAGCCCAACCTAGACAAGACGTGACAGAAACAGATGGGGGTGAAAAAAGACGGCACGGTGGAGAACGGCTATGCGGGCACAACAGCAAAGGGAGAAGGGCAAAATGTCAGAGAACGAGACAAAAAGGAAAATGGGCGGCATAGAAGGAGGAAAACTGCACAAGTCGAAGGGGGAGGGAGGAGGCAATGGAGCTAGGGGCCTCAAGTAAATAGGCTAGCTCACCATGCAAAGGGGGCCAGGGGAGGACGCAGGCATCCAACGGCCATCCCTCCTCCCCAAACCTGGGTTTACCTTACCTATGTGGTGCTCTAGATAAAGAGCTAGGGTTTTTCCTGAAAAGTATTATTTGTTTTTGACTGAAGTATCCTTCAACCCATTTAAAATAGTGCTAAGTGTCTATAAACATTTAAAATACATATTAAATTTAGTCTAAGTTAGTGAACTACTATTAATGACGTTAAGAATTTAATGTGCATTTTAAATGTTTAAATACTTGGAATTATTTTAAATGGGTTGGAGGATATTTCTTCCAGACTGGTTTGGAGGAAATTTCTGTCCCTTTAATATTTAATGTGCAAGCTAAACGCTTAGACACTTGGCACCATTTTATATGGGTTGAAGGAAATTTCCTCCAAACCGGTTTGTAAGAAATTTCTGTCCAAAAAAAAAAAATTTAAATTTTCAACCGTTCACGGTCACGAAAATGTGAAAGTTTATTCATGCTTACGGTAGCATGCTTTCTTTTCGAAGGAAGGAAAACAATAAAAAATCCGAATGTCTGATTTTCGGCCGGAAAAATTTTAATTATATGAATATTGGAATTTCTATGCTAGACAAAAAAAGAAATTCAAAATTTCAGTCGTTCTGGGTCTCAAAGTGCGAAAGTTCATTCATGCTTTCGTTTCGGAGGGTGAAAAACAAAAACAAAAATCGAATGCTTGATTTTTGGCCTAAACAACCTAAATGGGATAAATATCGGACTTTTTGAGCAAGACAATACAAGACAAGACAAGACAAAAAAGAAAGAAAAAAAAAAAGAAGAATTTTCAGCCGTTCTAGGTCACGAAAATGTAAAAGTTCATTCATGCTTACGGTATAATGCGTTCTTTTTGGATGGAGGAAAACAAGAAAAAAATCCGAATGTCTGATTTTCTACCGAAACAACCTTAATGAGATAAATATCATACTTTTTGAGTTAGATAAAAAAAAAAATCGAATATTCAGTTGTTTTGGGCACAAAAATGCGAAAATTCATTCATGCTTACAGTAACATGCTTTCTTTTCGGAGGGAGGAAAACAAGAAAAAATTTGACTGTCTGATTTTTGGCCAAAACAACCTTAATGAGATAAATATCGGACTTTCTGAGCTAAACAAAAAAGAAAAAAAAAATTCAAATTTTCTGTCTTTTTGAGTCTCGAAATGAGAAAGCTCATTCATGCTTTCTTTTCGGAGGGTAGAAAACAAGAAAAAATTCAAATGTCTGATTTTTCGGCCGAAGCAACCTTAATGAGATAAATATTGGATTTTTTGAACTAAACAAAAAAAGAAATTCGAATTTTCAGTCGTTCTGGGTCTCGAAATATGAAAGTTGATGCATACTTACGGTAGCATGCTTTCTTTTCGGAGGGTGGAAAACAAGAAAAAATTCGAATATCTGATTTTCAGCCTAAACAACCTGAACAAAATATATATTGGACTTTTTGAGCTAGACAAAAAAGAAATTCGAATTTTCAGCCATTCTAAGTCACGAAAATGCGAAAGTTCATTCATGCTTACGGTAACATACATTTTTTTTGGAGGGAGGACAACAAAACAAAAATCGAATGTCTGATTTTCGGACAAAACAACCTGAATGAGATAAATATCAGACTTTTTGAATTGGACAAAAAAAGAAATTTGAATTTTCAATCGTTCTAGGTCTCGAAATGCGAAAGTTTATTCATGCTTATAGTAGCCTTCGTTCTCTATGAAGGGAGGAAAGCGAGAAAAAATTTGAATGTCTAATTTTCAGCCAAAACAACCTTAATGAGATAAATATCGGACTTTTTGAGTTAGAAAAAAAAAAATTCAAATTTTCAGCTGTTCTAGGTCATGAAAATGTAAAAGTTCATTCATGCTTACGGTAGCATGCTTTCTTTTCAGAATGAGGAAAGCAAGAAAAAATACGAATGTCTGATTTTCAGCCGAAACAACCTTAATAAGATAAATATTGGACTTTCTTAGCTAGACTTAAAAAAAAAAAATTCGAATTTTCAATCGTTCTGGGTTTCGAAATGTGAAAGTTTATTTAAGCTTTCTTTTTGGATGGTAGAAAACAAGAAAAAATTTGAATGTCTGATTTTTACCTAAACAACTTGAATGAGATAAATATCAATCATCTAGGCAGAGCAATGTTGTTTATTGTCCAGAAACCATTTTGCTCCCCATAAGCGTACTTATGATGGTCAATTGAACTAAGATCCTCTCGCTCTCATAAGGTAAAATTAAGAAGGCAATTTATAAGGACGTCAAGATCAGATCACAATCATAATTTTTTTAGAAGGTATTTCGTTCATTCTATAAAGTGCTAAGAGAATTGGGCAAAATCGTTCTCATGAAACAAATTAGAAGCCCGAAAATTACTCTAGAATAGCATCTAGAGTAACTAAAAATACCCATAGAATGGGAAAAACAAACAAAAAATTGCAATGGAATGGAAAGAAGGTGTCATTGGGGATAACTAATAAGATCATCAGAGCTTTGATTGACTGCACATACTACTTAGAGATGGATCAATCCGATCGGATCAAAACTGAAGCATCGTATGGACCAATATCGGTCCATTTCCAATAGTTTGGGGTATTGCATTGTGAATCTCTTTTAGCAAAATTGAGGCTGTTGGATCAGTGCTCGGTTTTAGAGAGAAATTTCTAGGATTGAAGTATAGTCTAATACCTCCCACCATCAGCGCCATTTATTTTAAAACCAATTTTATACATAGTATTATACTACTTTTGCTCTCATAAAACCTGTTTTATATGTCTTGTAAAATAACTGTAATTTTTCTTTTTTATATACAAAGCTTCCGTCAAATGTTGTAGCTTTTCAACTTACATTTGACCTGAATGAAATAAAATACCCGTTAACAACGGGTAATTGGAAGTAAATAACAAGGAGGAGTTGCATTCAGCATATAAATCACTTGTACTCAAAGGCCACAAGGTGTTCTTTGGTTGCACTAAGGAGCGGAAGCTTTACCTTTGGTGGCGTGCTGGCAGCATAAGCCCTCTGAGGGCAGAACACAATGTACATTATCTGATCAGGGTTAGTTTGTAGACTATAAAGATGCTGTCCAGCACCGTAGCTTCCAAGAAGTTGGTACGACCTCTCTGATTGATCCATTGCAAGACAAAGATCATCAGTGCCTGCGAAAATTCAAGAATTGAAAAAATAGTACTCAACATCCATTTCCATCATAACAGCCTCAGCAAGATTGATTACAGAGACTGAGTTTTACAAGGAAACAGAAAGTACAATATTTCATTAGAGACTTTTGGATCGATAATCAAAACCAAAAGGTCAATTTTGTTGCAAAGCTTGAATCTTGAAGTTTCAGTGAGTCAGAATTCAGATTCCATTCCAATATCTTACAAACTAGTCACAATCAGAGTAACCTAAAGCAATGGGATTAGGATATAGGGCTCACTCACATGCAGCTAATTCAATCTGGGTCTGGTAAATGAAATCCAGAGCTGCAGAAATCTCTTGCTCAAACTGATGAAATGGTCCGCTCTCAAAATTCATCTTTCTTAGCTTACATAGTCCCTCTCCCAGCTCCATCATGGCTCCTCTATGGTTCTAATTGACCACAAACAGTCAAAACCCAAAAACCAAATTTTTTGGAGGTAGTGATGGTTGAGAGTTGCGCAAATTAAGTACGAACCTGATTAAAGAGGTGATGAAATCCCACAGCACATTGTAGAATGCCATGAATCAGAGTTCTGGTAGGCTCTTGGGCCGTGTTCCACAGAGCTTCAAGAAAGTCATGACATTTATAGTATTCTCTGTCGTTGAAAAGCACAATCGCTTCTTCAAAGCTGCAATTGTCCCCGGTATCATCATCGTCTTCCACAGCAGAAAATCGATATGAAAGGCGAAAGGAGTAGTTGAAAGAGTTTCTCGTGTGTTTGGACGATGGCGATGGCGATGAAGAAAAGGTGGTAGGATAATTACGAGGTAGAAAACAACGAGAGAATGATGAAAGAGGAACAATCTTGAGAGCAGAAACAGATGGAAGCGCCATTGAAGGTTAATTTAATAGTACAAGTGATATTTTAAAGTTTGGCCATATCTTCTGCTTGTTCGTGTGGTGGATGCTCAGCCACCTGCATGGGTAGTTAGCCACCATATAAAATATTTGTTTTTTGGGTTAAAGAAAAGGAGCTTGGTTTTTTTTTTTTTTTTTTTTACCCTTAATTGGAATGAAAAAGATAATAAAAGGCTTACGGCAACTGTGGGCTGCAAAGAAGGCATGCCTATGGGCCTTGTTGAGTGAATCCACGCCGTTGGATTCTCGGTGCGAAACAGTGGACGTCGGTGATGGGATAAGGGTGGCGTGAGTGGTGGATGCTGAGCGTTGAAGAGCAGGTGTGGCATTGCTGCATGTACTGAATCCTAGCCCCGCCGCCGCCGATCAGTTGCCTTCAGTTTCAGAAAACGTTCTCGACACAGTTCGTGAAAATGGAGGAGCACAATTTCTTCAGCGCAGAGGAGACGTGCAATATCTTCTCGGTGTTAGAGATAAAGACCATGTTGGGGAAGGACTCATCCAAGATAAGCCACAAGAGGAACCAAGATCAAATCTCTAACACTCGGATGAGCAATCTCCGACCCTTCCAGGGTACTGTCCTGACCTGTGGACCTAAAGGAATGAAGGAAGCAAAACCCATGTTGAGATATTATTGGAAAAATAATAAGAAAAGCCAAAAGTGAGCTCCAAGAATATTGTAAAGAGTAAAAGTGGAATGTGTAATTTTTAGCTTTGCTCTCGTAGTCTCGTTCTCCATTCTGCAAAGTGAAAGTTGGAGACAAGGGGTTGGTTGGTTGGATGAAGAAGATGAGACAACCAAATTAACCTGTGGATTTAGCCAAGAAAAAAAAATTGGTAAAAGAAGTTGGAGCAGTAGAAACAGAGGAGAGAAAGACAGAGAGAGAGAGAGAGAGAGGAAGAGAGAGAGGATTTTACTGGATTTTGCCCTTTCGCGGATATGAGGATTGAGAGGGGCCTTGCAGTTGCAGAGTCGAGGCTCATCACGTGTTTAGGGCGTGCATGCGTGTCTGAAGGCAGGGGGTATTTTGGGTACGAAAAAACGCACGTGATTACTGTTCTGTCAGTCAAAACGGCTTTGAATGACGGAATGGCTGAATTGAACAAAATTAAAACTTTGGGAGAGTGAATTGCTAAAATTGAAACTTTAGAAATCGAATTGCAAATCGGCCCAAACTTTATAGGGTAAAGTATAATTTTTCCTATTTTTAAACCTTTCTTTATTATTTTCTTTTTCTATGCATCATCTGAAGCATTTCCAAATTCTCAGCTCTTATATGAACCCCTTCCTCAGTATGATTTATATTACTAGCCATGCCCTTTTGACTTTTGAGTCATGCTGAGAAGGGAATAGCAAAGCAGTTGAGAATTCCATGCCATCTTAGGTAGGGGTGGGCGGATTAACCGTCAACCGTTTAACCGACCGTCTACTGGCTTCGACCGAACTGATATTAACCGTAACCGTTTAATTGATATTCTTATCGGTTAAAAATTTTGTATTGAAATTCTTATTAGTCCGGTCCGATCCGGTTAACCATTTGTTATCGGTTAACCGTTTTAACCGAAAAGAACCGGTATGGGGAAGGTTATTAACAAAACCAGTCTAGATCAGTTGGTAGGGCACAAGGCTCATATCCTTGTGGTCGTGGGTTCAAGCCCCTATGGTTCTTTTTTTTTTCCTCCTCCTCCCATGCAGCAGACTTTTTCTTCCTTTGTTTTTCTTTCTTTTCCTTCTCACCATTTCTTTTCCCAATTCCCACGCCACATATTTCTTTTCTTTTCTTTTTTTTTCTCCTCCTCCCACGCAGCAGACTCTTTCTTCCTTATTGTTTTTCTTTCTTTTCCTTCTCACCATTGCAGGAGAATGGTTTTTTTTTTTTTTTTTTTTTTTTTTTTTCCAGTTCTTGCAACATCCGCTACCATCTACTCTTACAGACCTCTCTCTTAGCATCAAAGATTCAATTCAGGTAAGAGTTTTTGCCTTTTGGTGCTTGGGGGTTTAGAGAAGTAGAGAACATTGAAGAATGTGAGATTTATAACCGGCTAACCGGTTTAACTGAACTGTTTAACCGTATACCGTTATAACCGATAATTTCGGTTAAAATTCTTATCGGTTAAGAAACCGTTTAACTGAAAATTATCGATTGATAACCAATAAGAGCCAAAACGGGACCGTTTTGACCAATACCTATCCCTACTCTTAGGTCATGCTCTGTTGGTTTGAAATCCACTGGGGGCAACAAGGACGACATCAAAACAATAACAATGGCAATAATGTTGAGAAATGAGAATCGTGATAACAATGGGAACTAATATTGCCAGCGTCTCAACAAAAACAGAGTGTGGATGAATTTTCTTGTTGGAGAAAGTGAGTCTCCAAAGGACCAAGGAAGGCTGTGACGGACCAGGCCATTGATGGAGGGAGAGAAGAGAGAAATACGTTGAGGGAGAGAGAAGAGAGAAAAAATATTAAAAAATTTGAACATTGTGCTACAGTGTAGGAAAATATGTAGTTTACCTACTCTAGAGCTAATATGTCGGAGATGAAAAAATGCTCAAAATATCTAAATATAACTATTAACGAACCCTTTAGCTACTCTGGAGTTGCTCACATTATACTTTTTTTTTTCTTTGTAAACAGGGTAATTTTTAGTTAATTTAGTGTCATTATTTAACAAAAGAATTTTTAAAAAATCCTAACGAGTAAATATTACAAACTTTTAAAATATCAAAACCCAACTATGCAACTTTTTAAACCTTAAAAATATAATGCTAAAAGTGATGGAACATTTGAAGTTTTTCCAAAAATTTACTAACCATTCAATTTCAATTTTCTTTCCCTCTTAAAAATAATTTTAAGTGCTTTGGACGGGTCATCCTCCCATTTTAAAATGAGACGAAATGGGTTTTCTTTTATTGAAAATTGTGATCATTGAAAGGAGAAAAAAAAAAAAAAAAAAGGACCTTAAAAAAAATAGAATAGGATTATCTCCACTTCATTTTGAACGTATCTCGTTAATGACCAAGATTTTTTATAAGAAATCCAAGTGTTTGGCCACCTCAATGGGGTGGTCCGGCCACCCCTGTGGCTTTTATTATTTTTATTTTAAAATTTTATTAAATTTTAAATAATAGTATATTATTTTTTTTATTATAAGGACAGATGTTCAATTTGTGGCCCTTGGATTTCTTATAAAAATTTTTGGCCATTAAGTGGATACCCTCCAGTCCATTTGAGAATCCTTTTCTGAAAAAAATATGGTTGTTAGGAATTCATTTCAAATGAAATGGAGAGTATTCATTAATGCATTTAAAAGGATAAATTTGTCCAAAAACTTTGTTCCTAAAAAAAAAAGACAATATTTCCCTACTAAATGTACTAAATAGATACTCTGAATTTCAAATAAAATGGAGACGATCCGTTTCCGTTAGGAAAATGATTGTTGAAAGGCAACATTTGTTAATATGTTTTGGGTTTTTTTTTTTTTTTGTTTTAAATGTGACATAAAGATGAAAATTAATTGTGTATTTTGATGAATGTTTTGTATTTTGTATTCTTTGCTAACATTTTTGTTTTAAGAAAAAAAAAAAAAAACAAAGAACAAAAAATTTTAGCAAACAAAATCATAGTCGTTGAGATGAATGTTAAAATATATATCGGTTGGAAAGAAAATAGAAGAAAACTAAAAATGAAATATTTATAAGGTAGAAAAAAAAAAATCTATGGTATTGAAAAAATAGTAGGGAAAGGGACTAAGATAAATCTATCTAGTATTCTTAGCATTTTCTTGTCATTTTCCTTATATTTAAGGATCAAAACTATTTTTTACTTTCCTATCTATATATACTCGACAATAGCTTTCTTTTATCATTTTCTATACTAATTAAATATCATTTCTTTACTCTTTACTTTTTTAGTTATTTATTTCTCTACTTTTTAATGATTCAGGAGAGAGAATTAGTTTTTTTTCCTATTTTAATAAGCATAAGGATTGTGACAGTGCAACCCTATACATTGGGTTGTACTGTAGCAATTTTAATGTCTAAGGGAGATATAGAGAGTCTGCTGTGAGTGACTTTTTGTATTTTTTTTTTACATTTTCCCTAAACTTAAAGAATTTCTAGTAGTTTCATCATCATTTTCTCTACATTTAAGGATTCAAACTACTTTTTGCTTCCCTATGTCAAAATACACCCCAATAACTTCATTTAATCATTCTCTATATCATTAAAATATTTGTTTTTTTAATTATATTATATATATGAGAGGAGAGATGGGAGAGAATTGTGAGATATGAGAGGAGAGAGGAGAGAATAGAGGTAATCATTTTTTTTTTTTAATTTTAATAATAATAAGAATTGCAATAGTATTTTGGGTTCCACTATAGCAATCTTAATGTTTAGGGTTCATTAAGGGAGCCTGCTGTGAGATTTTTTTGCAATTTTTTGGACATATTCCCTAAACTTAGGGAACAGACTCTCATATAGGGAGTCTGCTGAGAATGCTCTTAGGGAAGGGAACCACATATAGGAAGTCTACTGTGAATGCTTCAGCTTCCTTGTCAATTTTCTTCCATTTAAGGATCAAAATTACTTTTTTCTTCCCTATTTACCTATACTCCACAATAGTTTTCCTTTATTATTCCGTATACTAATTCCCTACTTTTTTTTAATGATTTAGGAGAAAGAATGAGATTTTTTTTTTTGGTTCTTCTATTTTTATGATTGTTACAATGATTGCTACAGTGCAATTTTATACATTGGGATGTAATGTAGCTATCCTAATATTTAGGAGATATACTGTAGCAATCATAATATTTAAGACACACTTAGGGAGCCTCTGCAAGTGATTTTTTGTAATGTTTTTTGATATTTTTCCAAAATTTAAGGAAGTGAACCACGTATACGGAAACTGTTATAAATGCTCTGGGAGTCCATTTGGTCTCTTTGCTTACATACCCGCTTGTTACTTCCACTACCTTGGTCCTTGTGTCTGTTTCTGGGTGTTATTTGAGAGAGAGAGAGAGAGAGAGAGAGAGAGAGTGAGACAGTCTAGACAGAGAGGGTTTGGCTTATACAGTTACAAAGATGGAAAAGATGAACAATAACAACACTATAGTCCAGATAAGGGATGCCTTATCTCGCGTAAACCAGAAGGTTAATCTGATAGGTTTTGTTAGGGAATTCAGCTTTCCCAGAAAGAGCCTGGGAACTGGTATTTTCTTCTTTTTCTTTTTATTTTGAGGTTTTATGCATTACCCTATCTTCTTTTTTTGAATGGGTATTGAATATGAACAACAAGTTTGCTAATTTTTTTTTTTAATATTGGAATTCCTTTGTGAATTTCAGATTATGTTTCGACTCTGAAGATTGTGGATGAGTCCTATAGGGAAAACGAATTATCAGTACAAATTTTCACTGGGAAGGTGGAGGATCTTCCATTGCCTAGGTCTCACAAAGACTTCATTATTCTCTATAAAGTCAAGGTGCTTCTTGAATTCCATTATTCTAATGCAAATTTGTTACCTTTTTTGGAGCATTTTTGTGTTTTGGGATTTCATGGGTTATGGTGATCTGGTTACATTTTAATTTTTGAAACATCAATGCCCGTTTTATATATCATCCAATCGCCCATTGATGTATATATATATATATATATATTTTTTTTTTTTTTTTCTTTTTAATTCACATTAGCTTATTGGTTTTATAACGGCCTTGTGCAATGTTTCTCATTGTAGTGCTTAATCGTGGTTTGGTATCCATCTAATATGGCAGCAGAATTGTTTTGCAGATTACTGAGTTTAATGGGCGGATTTATGCCGTTTTTAACAAAATATTCTCTTCATATGCTTTATTTGATGAAAAGAGTTGCATAGACTTTAATCCATATCAAGCTTCTCCAGGATTTCACCTACTAGGACCTGATATGGACTTTGTCAGACGTATGGGGCATTCGTGTTCCAAATTTCCATTTAGTGGAGGTATGGTCTAATGATTGCCGAACTGAATTGCTCTACTTTTTGTTAGTCCAATGTCACTGTAGTCTCATATTCTTGTAGTAATTCGGCCTACTAATTTACTTCAGATTATTTTGTGGTTCAATAGAAATTGTGGATTTTTTTTTTTTTTTCATTAAATGATTATTGTTCTTTTCTGAGGGATGTTATTTCTATTATTATTCATAATCTGAGCAACTCATACTTGCTAGTCGCTTTAATTGGTTTTATGTGCGCTTGCATTACTTGTTCTGCAAATAGTAGCATTTGAGGAGTGCCTGATCGTAGATCATAATTAAAGTACTTGTATTACATGACGTACTGCTTGTTTGAGACTTGTGAGGGAGTGACAATTGAGTTACACTTTGTACAGAACTTGATGCAGGCCATCACCTGCTATAGGTGGTTAAACTCAAAGGATACCAAAAGAAAGGAATTCTCCCTGGATGCCAAGCAACCAGGGGTAGCAGACGTTAACTAATGCCTACTAATCATGGATGCCACACAATGCAACCAAACCACAAACTTGATTGTTAGGATGATTCACTCACCCCAAAGTAAGACAAACCTACAAACAATTTTCAGAATCAAGATCACTCTCTCATCTTCATATTTCTCATTGATATTTACAGAGGATTACCAAGCATGACCACTCAAAAGTAAATAAATATTAGACGACTTCCAAGACAGATACATCTTGGTAGTATAAACAGATTCCCTAGACGCAACTTAGTAAGCAATGTTAGTACTAGACACATTCCCACGCACTAACCAACTCACAAGATAATGAAAGACAATTTCTCAGACAACTTGACAAGTATCAGTAATACCAAAAAGGGATCAAAGACTTATTATTGTTCTCAAGACTTTTGATGCATTTACACCACGGAACCCATAACATGGGGTCAGAAGTGAATTATCAGTCACCCCACGTCCTGCTTCCGGACATAAGCGTGATGTTTATGCATTAAGGAATCACTCATATGTTTATTCCTGGTTCTCAATGGTATTTGCCACTCTCTGTAGTATCTTGTGTCATTTACTCCCTTGAATCTTCGGCCATATTGTACTCTATAACCGCCTTGACCGATGATATTTTGATGTTTCTCTCATTTAATACTTGAACTAATTACTTACCCCTTTTTAGTGAAGTAATTAGTCTTCAAACCATTGGGTATGCCTCCAGCTTTTCTTCTTTCACTTATACCTCAAGCCTCTTGCAGATGCATTTTTTCTTCTTCTTAATTTAGATTTCTCCTTGTATTGCCCTCTCTTCTTTATGATACACCTGAATTGACCAATATATGTTTTTATTCCAGCAAAATTTTGAATTTATTGTATGGAAGTTCACCCATAGTTGCCTGATTTGAGGCTTCAACCTTATGCTTTATAGGAATGGATGAATACCTGTTGTCATTGAAAGATATCAAAAGTGATAAACCGTATTTTGATCTAGTATGCAAGGTAATTCTCTTTATTGTGGTGGAGAACATTGATGTGCACAAATTGGTGTATTAATACTCTTTCAAAATACTAAACAACTGACATAGTTTTCTTTTTACTATTAATCTTTTTTCACCTTGTCTGCTTGGGAATTAAGGTTCTACATGTTGAGGAAGTTACCAGCAATGTGTGGATGCTCTTTGTGTGGGATGGAAATGATACTCCTCCATTAAGCTTGGACACGAAGTAAGTATTCATTGATTTGTTCTCTTTCAGCTGTAAGACTATTGTTAATAGCTTCAATTTAGGGTTCACAGGTCAGGTGGAGAAGCCTAGATAAAATGAATTTATCTCTTAGTTAAACTTTTATTCAGTCTTTGTTAGTTTTCCCAGAGCGAACTTCTTGACAAACGAACAACAGTGTATGTCGGTTTGTGACTATTGGGACCATAATGATGAAAAACCATAATGTCTTTCATTTTCCAAAAAACTTTTGCCCCTGGTAATTAGCAACTGGGAAAAACAAAACCTTTTAAGATAAAATGTCCCTTTTATTCTTGAGGAAAGTCTTACTCTGAATATCATTTTCTGTTTTGCATCACTGTACCATATATATATATGAGTTGGAGAGAACGGTTGAACACAAGGGAGTAGGAAAAGGGAAGGTCTCTCAGGGTCTTCACTAGCTCTTCACTCAGGTGAACTCGAAAGAGTTGCTCAGTTATGATCAATGGCGGCTTCTGCCATGATTCTAGTGTGGGCCGTGGCTTTATGTCTTACCTTGTATTTTGGTAAGATAACTGTTGTAAATTGGTTTTGGTTTGTTTATGCGTTTAACCTGGTGGAGATATTGGAGATGTATTATGTTCTCATGTTTTTTTCTGTATTTAGGTCCTTAGATATCCACTAGTGTCCTACTAGAAAGATGATAAAGTTACTGTTGCAACTCCAAAAAAAAAGATAGAGAAAGAAAATGTTGTTGAAATTGCTCTGGTTTTCTCAGAGTATATTCAACTTCTAGTTATTTTCCTAATAGCAATTGCAAACAACTTTTCTTTGTATACCACAGTCTTAATGATGAAGAGCAGAACCCGCTTCCATTACATATTGAACAGTTTCTTCTACCAAGTGATATCCTCTGCACATTTCCTCGTGTTGGAACTGTCCTTCGAGTGATGACTGATAAAGCCCATGAAAAGTTTGGCTTAAACTTCAATGGTATTGGCAAATGGGTGAGGTTCCGTAACATGACTTGTGAAGTGCACTTTGGATCATGGAAGGGTCTCCTGACTTCTTCTTCTAGAGTTCGATATCTTCCTGAAAATCATGACATCGTCTTGGAATGTATTAGGTAAGAATTTTGTTGTGAATATCAGAGAAGATTTGATTAATTGTATGTTTTATTGCACTATTATTGCATATTAATTACTCATTTTATTAAATAATCAGGAATTTTAATCAACGAGGAATGGGGGAAGAGGGTCGTTTTCCATCATGGAGTAGTCCTCCATATCTAGCTGGTAATCTATCTATAGTTGTTTTAGATGTTTAAACCTTTTGTTTTGGACATGTACGTTCTGCTATTATTTTTTGACGAGTGAGATGGCAAAATCATTTGTTTTACTAATTCGATCAGTTTGTCCTTGTTTCTTGTCAGTGATAGATTACGAAAATGTTCCGTTTGCAACAATGATGGATCTTCTCACTCAACCAGAGGTCTCTTACGCATTACTTACTATCAAAACTTTCATGTCACTTGGTTCTGAATATGCAATTAATCAATGATAAGTTACTTTGGATTTTTGCAAGAACTTTATAATTTTTCTGAACTTGGACAGCTAAAAAAGAAATTAAGAGCAGAGATTTTTTTTTTTACTTTTGAACTTTCATGGATATGTCTAGCAATACGCTCTCATTTAACTAAATAATTCCTATTATCTTACAGGTTGGTGGTACAGTCAAATGTATTGTTCGTGTCCTAGCAGTTTGTCCCCCACAACCTAAAGAATTCTGTACGCCTGTTGGTTCAGATCAATATAGGATGAGACTGACATTAGAGGACCCAACTGCGAGACTACATGCGACATTATGCGGTGATGATTGGGTAATATTAAAAACGGATTGATGATATCCTTTCTGTGAACTTGCATAAGTTTGGAAAGTCTTGACCTTTTAACGAAAACTTTACTTGACCCTTTTGATTTTTGCTATGATCATTAGTTATTTGTTTAGTTCTCTGTTTTGACTCGACAGTAATGCTATATATGCAGGTGAAGTTTTTTGGGGATTGTTTCTCTGTTGATGTTCTAACAACGAAGATGAACAAATTACTTGGGGTGCCTGGCAAGGAAGGTAGTGGTTCTTTGAGGAGCCCACCATGGATAAAATGTTGCATAAACGTGAACTCTGTAGAGTACCATATATGTGGCACTAGGCTTGTGGATATATAATGGTGTTGAATATTAAGGCAGCTGGAGTTTTAACTTTTACTTCCTTACGGAGCTTCTCGGAAGTTGTATAATCATTGTAAAATCACTTTCTTTTCTATGTAAAGCACTTTATATTAGATTAAAATCACTTTCGTTTTTTTTTTCTTTTTTTTTTTGAAGTGTTTTATCTCTTGGGGTGTTTGTTAATATTTTTATCTTGAAAACAAAATTCAAGAATTTTAACAAAAGTGCATGTAATTTCTCTTGAAAATAGAATGTGCTTTGTCATTCATTTCAACAAAAAAAAAAAAATAATAATAATTACTTAAATATTGGGGAATATGTTAATTATTATTTCCAATTAATAATTATTTAAATATTAACACCATTCATTTCTAAGATAAAAATACCCTTAATTAAAATAAAATAAAATAAATAAAAAAATAAAAAAAAATAAAAAATTGGGGAAACAAGCACTTTGAAATAGTTTGAATCTTTGATCGAGAATTGAAGGTTCTCTGGTCAAACAAGCACTCGGACCGGACTCGAAGGTCATCCGGTTATTCATTGTGCATAACCTATTTTTCTTCCAAAACTCACATCAACTCAACTTCTAATACGTCAAAAACTCTTTACTCCACATTGTACAACTCATTCTAGTCAAACATGAAACATGCACGTAAAAATGTAAACTTTTTATATGAAAATACTCCATTATTGAGGAAACCCCTAGTTTTTTCTTTCTTCCAACAATAACAAATATCACAACCACACGGAACAACTACTTCTCCACTACAACACAATAAGCATAACATGTTATAAATGTTTTGGGATATTGGGTCCTTGCCCAGCTCCATCCAAACTATCCCCTTAGCCTTAGGCCTTAAGCTTCAAGTGTAACGGATCTGATCGAAAAACCATCCCGAAAAGTATTTACTTATGTTTTTTCAGGACTAATTGGACTAGTTTTTCATCTCGAATGTACCAACAAATCCTAAGCTCAAGGCTGGATAAGGCCCCGAGAGTCCGAGACACAACAGCCCCGTTTGCCAACGGTGCGGAACGGCATTGTAGCTGGAACGGTACTGTTCCAGCTATAGTACCATCCTTTAAAAAATAATTTTTTTTTTTTTTAAAAAAAAGAAAAATATTAAAAAACTTTTTTTTTTAAAAAAAAACACCCCAACCCAAAACGGTGTCGTTTTGGGCATTAAAATTATTATTATTATTATTTTTTCTTAAAAAAAAAACGGAGAAAGAGATCGGGGTGGCTCCAGCCACCCCCATGGCCGGTATGGGGTGGTTCGAACCAACTTATTGGCCATCAGGGACCGGCCCCCTTAATAAAATGGGGTGGTTCGCCACCTTATTTAAGCCATGGGTATCGGAGCCAACTCGACTTTTCCCCTTTTTTTTTTTTTTTTTTAAGAAAAAATAATAATAATAATTTTAATGCCCAAAACGACACCGTTTTGGGCTGGGGTGTTTTTTTTTTTTTAAAAAAAAGTTTTTTAATATTTTTCTTTTTTTTTTTTAAAGAAAAAAAAATCATTTTTTAAATGATGGTACTGTAGCTGGAACAGTACTGTTCCAGTTACAGTGCCGTTTCGCACTGTTGGCAAACGGGGCCAACACGCACATCCTAATTCTTTAAGGGCTTCAAAGAGGGTGTAAAAGTATACCTCATGTAATATCCTCCTTCAAGGGTTACTTCCTCCAGAACTTCACCTAATCACTCAAGTTTTGTGTTCAACCCTTAGAAACTCAAAGAAAGTAGCCTAACTTGGCTTTTGGTCGAGTATAAGAAATGGCATGAAAATTATTCCACCGGATGGGTCTATTTATAGCAAAAGTTTTGGCCACTATTCAACCTTTTGTCCGGATGGATTATTTGGCCTGTTCAGACAAGCATAAGACACGTGGATATCCCTTTTTATTTGGACAAGAATTCCACCTTGTTCGGGACGAACTTGATTGCTTCTATTTTTATTATCCTTAGCGACTTTCAAATTTTTGAAATTTATTTTTAAAATCCCATGGGTGTTACATTAACTGCCATAAATAAGCTACTTCTAGCTCATGAGCCAAGACAGAGTTATCCCGGATGGTACTACCCGGAATAATGGCCGATTGGTTTGGAACTATAATCTTGGGGAGAATATAATATTATAACCGGTTAGGTAAAATCTTGGTAATGGCTTTGTAGAAAACTTTGCAAAAGCCATGATTGGCATGAAATGATGAACTGAGAATGCATGGACATTGTTGCATACTTAATTAGAGCTAGGAAGGTGTGATTTTGCTCTTTAAGCAAAGTTCACCTCTAAAATAACTATCCTTTATTGTGTTCCAGTAGGTCTTGTAGAATAAGGCAGTGAAGCCATCAGGCCCTGCCCTGGAGACTTTGTAGATCGCCTAGGCTAGCTGCAGAAAGCCAAATGGATTTCCTCCTCCACAGAGATAGAAGAGAGGTTAATTGTCTAGTTTTTTAAGAAATGATGGGACTCTGTAGGTCAAGCATATAGTAAATGATATAGGAATGCTGAAGGTGAGGTAACGCAGCAGCAGCTTGTCTCAAATAGCTTATTCAACGCTTAATGAAGTGGAAGTCACTAGTTTGAATCCTCCTCCCCCCTCTTACGTGGACATGTCAAAAAAAAAAAAAAAAAAATAGCTTATTCAACGCTGCATCCAACGAATCTAGTTACAAGTATAATAAGAGAAGTGAAAACAGTGACTAATTTTTACATTCTTACAGAATCACCATGGTCGACCATCCCTATTAATCATGTTGATCATGACTTAACTATATATAGGCAGTAGATTTCTTTATTGAACCGAATTTCTCTGGTAGGAATAGGATGGAGATGGAAGAGATGTTGTCCTTAAAAGATTGCAAGATGCAACTAGCAGAAGGCCTGAGGATGGGGGACTGGCCAAGGCACAGGGCTGAGATGGATAGGATGGCCCTGACTTCTTCCGGGTCATAGTCCCAAGCCAGCCGTGGATCCACCATTTCCGCCACCTCCCTAGATCCCAATTTATTGACGTTCCTCAGCATTGGTCTCAGTATAGATGTCAAAAACTGCTCCCTTTCAGAGCAGAAAGCCTCCATCCCCGTGACAAGTTCCAGAAGGACGACACCAAAGCTGTAAACATCGTTCTTCTTTGAGGCTATTCCCGTTCTCAGGTAGTGGGGATCTGTGTAACCGGGGGAACCCATCATCACTTGCTTCATCCTTAAGGGAGAGGAGGAAGAAGAGGTAGAATATGGAGAAGATGAAGGCGGTTGTACCGTCGAAGCAAACCCCATCTTCGCAAACCCGAAATCGCAGAGCTTGCAGTTGAGATGCTCGTCCAGCAGGATGTTTGAGGCTTTGATGTCGCCGTGAACAATCTGGGGGGTGCATTTTTCATGCAAATATTCAAGTGCTTGCGCAAGTTGGAAGGCTACGGTCATGCGGCTTCTCCACGAAAGCACAGGCGATTCCCTTTCTGCATCATGGAGCTTCTCTTGCAAGCTTCCGTTGGGCACATACTCAAATACCATGGCCCCTTGTTCTGATGAAATTATGGATTTCAGATCTCAAAACTTAATCTAATGAAGGAAATTTATGCAAAATGATATACATATTCAAACAAATTAAGGAGAGAGGAAGAACAAATTAAAACACCGACACCCACTCACCTCCGTCGTCGCAGTAGCCAAGAAGGTCGACGATATTTTCATGGCGAAGACGGAGCAGGATGTCTAGTTCCTGCTTGAACAATTGGTTGAGACGCTCGCTGCCAATGTGGATCTTGATTGCCCCCAGCCCCAGAGAGCCCGGGAAGTGAGCCAGATAGACTGTGCTAAACCCCCCAGATCCAATCACCTTGGAGAAGTTCATAGTCACCCTCTCAACCTCGTCCCAAGTGAATTTCCTGACTGAACTGTTATCCTTCCGCTTCTGATCATCAAGCTCATGCCTATTACTGTCAGTGATGCCATTGCCATGCTCCGGTTGATCAATAACAACACGATTGGGTCTGCGTCTAATTTTGAATCTAAAACACTTGAAGAAGGCCATGTCAAACCAAAGAAATACACAATCACAAGTTTCCCGTCCTGTTCCTGGTTGCAGTACTGATTTTAATAGGAAGAATATTGTCGGTGGATGTAGAGTTGGTATGCGAACAAGGTTGGCGTGGGCTGAGAAGCGAGGAAGAAGGTGAGTTGAGAAAAGAAAAAAGAAAAAACAAAAAAGAAAAATGAAAGGGATAGACCAAATAACACCAACACCCGCACACAGATTCAGACCCCGTAGACCGTAGAGTAGTTCCAGATCCTCGTGTGGTGTGGATGAACGAACGAGGCTATTTTGCTCTAGATTTGTTTAGTCTTCAAAGGGGAGCACAATCCAACAGTGCCCCCCATTCCGATCTAGACATAGAGAAATGAAGAAGCTTCCAAGGCATAGAGATCTACATTATTTCTTAAACCAGAGAGAGAGAGAGAGAGAAAGAGGTGTCTCATGACTCTCATCCCAAACAAAAAACATATAATTAACAATCATATCATATGATTATCTCGAATCGTCATTTCTAAATATTCTGGCTTCCCAACCTCCGGTCTTTCTTTTTCCTTTTTCCTTTTTCTTTTTCTTTTTCTTTTTGGGCCACATCTCAAAGTCAAATTAGGATTGCCAGTTGTTCACTCACTTTTTAAGTAATTAACACGAAGCATCGCCTTCTGGCCCACCAATAAAAACTCGATTCCGTGTTGCTAAACACGTTTAAATTGATGAGGAATGATAGGGACTCAACTTTTTTGCTCAACAAAAGTCCAATTTTTACTTTATTTATTTTTAAAAAATAAAATAAAATAAAAAAATGGAAAAAATGTTTAAAGCAACCCTATCTATTTTTTGTCTTTCTTTTATTTGATATTTTTAAAAAAATGAAAAATGGTATTTTTTTCATAATAATGTCATTTTTTTTAAGAAAATGTCATTATTATGAAGAAAAATACTATTTTTCATTTTAAAAAAAATACTAAATAAAAGAAAGGCCAAAAATAGATAGGGTTGCTTCAGATATTTTTTTCATTTTTCATTTTGGTTTTTTTAGAAAAAAAAATAAAAGGTAAAAGTTGAACTTTTGTTGGGCAAAAAAGTTGGGCCTTTAGCATTTCTCTAAATTTATAAATTATTTTTCTTTAAAAATTTATTCTAAAATACTTCCCCAAATGAGACCTTTTCTTTTCCTCTTTACCTACTACCTTTCAAACTTCACTCTTTGGGATAGCAAAACTTAACTACCTTTGAGTCTAAGCAATTGTACGAGGTTTATTTGTATTTTATTAAGAATAATGTGGGTATTAAAATTACCATTAAATTTGTAATTGATCATTATTAAGTTTTAATTTAAAAGTGATTTTAATAGTCATGGGGTCCTTTTGATCCCAGGGTCGAGAAATAAGAGCTACCTATACATTAGTTTTTGTCTGCCTAGCTCAGATCTGTTATTCCAACTGAAGATTAGTTATAGATTAGCGGATGTTTGGCGTCTTTGATGTGTAATCTTTTAGTTACGACTTTTGATCTTTTAGCTTCGGCTAGGATCTTTCAGAACGTTATGTTCTGTGATTATAAGAGTTTTAATGCTCTTGATTCTTCAATTAATGAGATAAGAATAATTTTCCTTCAAAAAAATAGTCATATCATTCTTAATAAGACATAAATAGGTCATTTAAAATTACTATCTTTTGAGTCTTCCTGAGTTGCTGTCTTTACTATATATATATATATATATATATATATATATATATATGGTGCGATGTCAAGATTTTGAGGTGGATTGTGTATTTTTGTTGGGGGCCGCATTTGGGCCTAAAATGCAGTACGATTTTGTTTCAAGTGCGTTTTTGTATGGGGTTGAAGGAAACCATGCTTCGAAGGGCCGCATATTGTTTAATCATTTATGGAACCCAGGGGATGAGATACATGAGTTTACTATTTGGGTGAAAAAAGGAAAAAGAAAACTATTATAGCTTATAATACTTGGTTAACAGTGACACTACACTAACCTAATCAACAAGAGAGACGACCACTACCTGAAAGAGCCGGAACCTAAAGAAAGAAGGAAAAATAAATAAAAGAATATCCAATGACTAATCATTTCTCAGCAAGGTAATCAAGAAGCACATTAAATTAGATTAAAAAAAAAGAGAGAGAGAGAGAGAGAGAGACTTCAAGACCAATAAGGAAGCTAAGGATTTTTTTTTTTAATTTTTAAAATCTAATGACAAATCCTTTCTGAGGAGGGCTTACACTTGATGCATTTGTTGCATATTCTTTTAAAACACGCCTCCTTTTAATTTTTTGAACTAATTTGATAGGTTTGTTGACAATATATATCCGAGTAATGGTATAAGGAGGACTAGAGAGTTCTCTTAGAATCATCCCAAATGTGATGTGGCATTTAAAATTACCATTCAATTTGAGATTATTATTATTGAATTTTAATCTATCGGTGATTTTAAATGTCACATCATATTTATGATGACTCTAAGATGACTCTAGTCTTTCTTATATCATTACTCTATATATCCCGACGTTTGTAATAAAAACATTGAAAAGAAGAGCTAAAAAGGTAAAAAGACCCCATGAATTTTTTTTTTTTTTTTTGAAGAAATTTCAACTTTCATTACTTTCATAATATTGAAAAATTATCTAGAACCTACGAGGTTCTAAACAATAAGAGCATGAAGCTCTAAGTTCACAATAGAAAAAAATACAATCTCGGGGCTCATCAACCCATATCCTCTTCGTAGATTGCTTGAGTCCCGCCTTTGCAAGGTCGTGGGCTGCTTGATTGGCCATCCTCCTAACATGTTTCACCATCCAACTTTGTCGTGTTCCAAGGATAGTCCTAGCATCATCCAGAATATGCCCATAAGTCCTCCAATTTGAATCTTGTTCCTTCATGGCCTGAACCACTTGCAGGGAATCGCCTTCAAGAATAATATCCTGGATATCTCTTTCCTTACTGAACTCCACTACCGCCAATGTTGCCATAGCTTCCCCCATTGCTGGAACTTGAGTACCGTTAACCCTCATGCTCTTCGCAGCACATACGCGACCATGGTGATCCTTATATTAATCCCGAAACCCATTTGTCAATTGCCACATCCCAGTTCACCTTGAAGCGCCCAAAAAGAGGCCCTTCCCACTTCACCGGATCATTCTCGCACCTCTGGGCAACCCCATTCTCCTTCTCCTCTAGGACTGTGATGAGGCACTGCAATAGCAATTTCGCCTCTCGTACAATACGGTTCAGAGGGCTAAAGTCACCCCCATGAACCACCATATGTAACGACCTAGATTTTAAAAATCGTATTTAAATAATATTAAATAGATTAAAAGAATAATCGATAAATTAGAACAATGATATGTGGATTAATGATATTAAATAAACTATTTAGTATTAAAGGTGTATTACATTGATTTTTGAACAATTTTGTATATCACTTCAATTCCACAATTTAGCTTCACTAATATGTTTATGAGCATAATTAAACCCAATTTAGTAAATAAATTATTTATATTGGCGTTTAATGAAGTCATAAATTAATTTGAAGCTTTTCAGTTTTTAGCCTAGAAACAGTGTCTTAATTTTCATATTGTCTAAATAAGATTGAAACTGCTAAAGAAAGATACCAAGGCTAGTCGCTTTTGTTGAAAACTTAAAGTCTTCTAGTAACGAGGGTTATGAGAAATATCATGATAATAATAATTTAGTAAGACAAGTGGCCAAGTGGGAATGCAAGTAGTTAAAGCCTAAGTTGAATGGGAAACTTTGTACATGCCAAAAATAGACTCAAACGAACTCGGATGAAGTCAAATAAAAAATATAAAATGTTTGTCTCGGAGTCCTCTATCTACTCTCAAAATTTCATGTCAATCGGAGTACGTTTGGACATTGAAAATGGATCGGGATACACTGCCCTCATTTTGGACGAAAATACTAATTGGTATAGATCATGAAATATGGACTAGATTCATTCTTTTGGTTAAATACATCTCAACCCTTAAATCAAAAGTATAAAAATAAATCCTAGCCATTCATTCTCTTATAAATAGAGCCTAAGCTAAGTCACTTTCACTTGAGCTTTTCATTTACAATCTTAGAACAAGTAAAGTTGTTTGCTCCTCCTTTTACTTTATTTCTTAGTTCTAGTCAAATACCATATAGCCTAGATCTTTCTTGTAGTGCTCAAGTGTTCTTATTTTTCTAAACTAACTACCTAGAGAAGATTTGGTGGAGTTTTACTTCTAAAGGATTATTGGGTAAGTGTTTCTTGTATAAATATCATGATTTATTGCTTATATCACTTGTTCTCATTTAATTGTTTAAAGACCCAATAAGCGTATGATGTAAAATAGAGTAGTAGATACAAGTGAATTAATAATAATGAGTTAGTAGAAAAAAATCAATTAAGGGCTTATGATATTATCTATATATTATTTACTTTACAGCTTTTACATTCAGTCATTTCTTTTATTGTCATTTAAATTTTAGTTCATATTTTTGGCGGTACGGACCAATGGTCTCATCCCCAAAATATGGATTCAGTATTTACATTCAGTTATTTCTTTTATTGTCATTTAAATTTTGATTCATACTTTGGTAGGTACGGACCATTGGTCTCATCTCCAAAATATGAGTCATGCTTTATATATATTATATATTATTTATAATACTAGTTTGTATTTAGTGATATTGGCCATTAGCCTTGTCACAAAAAATGAATTCAGGCATAAAGCTAGTTATAAATGACTATCTTAGATTAATATAATAAAATGAGCAAGTAAAGATGAAGTGACGGATAATAAATAAAGGACAAAGTTTTCCTCCAAACTAGGTTGGAGGAAATTCCTCCAACCTAGTCTCTAAAATTGACATGTGTCTTCAAACATGTGCTTCTCACATGTTTTTTTTAATACCCTAATTTCCACAAACTATAGTTAACTCCACCGTTAGTTTCTCTCTTTCACGTTCTCTCTCTCTCTCTCTCTCTCTCTCTCCTTCCCCTCTCACACGAGACCAAGCTGTCTTTCCAACCCAAAAAATCTCTCCATGGAGTTTTCTAGTGAGCTGTATTGTTGGACATGTTAAATCTGATTGATAGTTTAACTACAGCTCTTCCCCGGCCACCATGTTTTATAGCCCCTTCTCACATTGCAAGCCCAGATCTCCACTGCTTGGCATTCAACTTTCACAGCATCCTCTTAGGGCATGTACTTGCGTTGGCTGCAATTCTGGATTCTGGTGGTGGTCTGTGGTAGGAAGAGTTTTGTTTTTTTTTTAAAAAAAAAAAAAAAGAAAAGATTTTTAAGAGGAGCGATTGGGTTTTTCTTAAAAAATTAACAAAAAATAACAATTGTACTTTCTCTTTTTTCAGTTGGAAAAGATAACAAAAAATGCTCAGATTGAAGGGATCATCAAAGATTGAAACTTTTTTTTTGAAATTTCATCAAAAAATTTCACCATGCTCAGATTGAAGGGATCATAAAAAAATGCTCAGATTGAAGAATCTTTATTTGTTAAATAGATGGTTTTGAAAATTTAAGAAAAACCCAATCGCCCATCTTAAAAATCTTTCTTTTTTTAAAAAAACCTCTTCCTTGCAACCAAAACTTCTTGTTGCATCTCCTCTCGTTGACACCGATCCATCAGACCAGCCACCACCTCCAAAAAAGAGTCGAAGGTTCCATGGCTTTTCTGAAGGCTTTGGCCACAAGCACTCCAAACATCTACTGCATAAGGGCATTCCCACAGGACATGTAAAACAATTTCAGCTTCCCTAGTGCAAAAAATACACCTATCCTCCTTGAGAATACCCCTCTTACGTAAGTTATCCTTAGTGGGTAAAATATTATTGCACGCCCGCCATAAAAATGCCTTGGCTGCATTTGGAATTGCCAATCCCCACAAGGTTTTCCACAATGGAGCATACCCCGACCTAGTAGATCCATGCTTGTGCTTCATGGCCTGTCACTCCTTCTCCAAGTGATAAGCACTTCGGACGGTGAAAAAACCAGTGGCAGAAGCTCTCCAAATTTTCCTATCAGGTTGCCCATATTTGCTAATGGGTATGTTACAGATGATCGCAACTTCTTCCTCCTGGAAAATATTCCTGATCAAAGAGACATCCCACTCCCCCATTCTTGAGTTGATAAGCTCACACACCTTAGCCTCACCCGAAAGTTGAGTACAAGTAGATTGAACCTCATATGTGGTTGGCCTAGGGAGCCATTTTTCACCCCATATCTTGATTAATTTGCCATCGCCAACTCGCCACAACAAACCTTCTTGAAGAAGCTCACGAGCTGCAAATAAACTCCACCAAGCAAAGGATGGTCTACTCCCAATCCTTGCCTCCAGAAAACCTTCATTGGAAAAATATTTTGCTTTAAAAATCCTCCCTAGTAAGCTATCAGGTTGTTGCACTAACCTCCAGCATTGTTTTGCTAAAAGTGCCTTATTGAAAGAATGGAGGTCCCGGAAACCCATTCCACCACTTGTCTTTGTGAAACTCATTTTTCCCAACTCATCCAGTGAATTTTCTGGCCATTCTCCTTGTGTCCCCACTAGAACATCTGCATGATAGAATTTATTTCCCGACACAGTTCTTTAGGTAGTAAGAATACACTCATGCAATAGGTTGGGATGGCTTGGATTACAGCTTTCAACAGAATCTCCTTTCCTGCCTGAGACATGAATTTATTTTTCTAGTCATTCACCCTCTTACGAACCCTATTAGTGATATGCTAGAATTCTCGAATACGGGATTTGCGCACTAAAGCTGGCAACCCCAGATATTGATCATATGTTTAGCAACCAGAATCCCTATCAATTGTAGCATTTCTTTGTGAGTGCTATGGCTGAAATTTCTGCTAAAGAAAGCCGACATCTTATCTTTATTAAGCCTTTGTCCCGAGGCCTTTTCATATGTATCAAGCAAGCCAAAGAGAATCTGCCATTCAGCCAAATTAACCTTGCAAAATATCATCAGCAAAAAATAAATTATTCAGTCGTGGCCCCCTCGGAGAGGTGGGAACACCCCGAAGTAGACCTGTTCTCTCAGCTTGCTGTAATTGTGAACTCAAGGCTTCCACACAGAGAAGAAAAAGATAAGGGGATAGAGGGTCCCCCTATCTTATTCCTCTAGATGGGTGGATACTACTCACCGACTACCCATTAATAATGACGGAATACTAGACAGTAGTAATGCACTCCATAATTAGATGAATCCATCTAGGAGCAAAACCAATACATACCACTGCTTTTAGAAAATCCCATTCCACACGATCGTAGGCCTTGCTTATATCGAGCTTGATAGCCATGAATTCCTCCTTACCCCACATCCTGGAATGCATGGTGTGAAGAGTCTCATTGGTAATTAGAATGTTATCCGAAATGAGTCTCCTTAGAATAAAAGTACTTTGATTGGTAGAAATAATCAAGGGTAGTATAAGTTTCAATCTAAGGGAAAATTCACTTTACCCCCCCGAAGTTTGGGCTGTTTTTCAATTTGAATCTCAATGTTTAAAAATTTGCAATGTACTCTCATAATGTTTCAAAAATTTGCAATTAACACCCTCCGTTACTAATTGCATTCTAAGTAGACGAAAATGACATCATGTGCGACTCATGTGAAATTTTTATGTTGTGTCTTCCAATTTTGCACCCAACCTAACTAGTGAATTGACATAATTGCCCCTCATTAAAACCCAACACCTGTTTTGATTTTTTTCTCGTCAACCCCTTTTGAACCCCGTTTGGGTGTCGTGTGGGTGTTGGAGTGAAAAAGAAAAGGAGCAGATGCCTCTCACCTGCTCCTATGCAGGCAATTTTCATGTATTTAGACAACAATTAGTAACGAAGGGTGTTAATTGCAAAATTTTGAAACATTAGGGGTGCATTACAAATTTTTAAACATTTGGATTCAAATTGAAAAACACCTCAAACTTCAGGGGGGGTAAAGTGAATTTTTCCCCTCAATCTATTAGCCAAAACTTAGGACAAAATTTTATAAAATACATTGAAAAGACTAATAGGTCAATATTCAGTCACCCGGGTAGGATTAGTGTTTTTTGTGATTAGCGCAATATGAGTTTGATTTATTACCTCATCTATTATTCCAGTCCGAAAAAAATTGAAAGTTGTAATACATACCTCATTGCGCACCTGCTCCCAATTATTTTGGTAAAAAGAAACTCGAAAACCATCTGGACCCAGGGACTTAAGAGGTGCCATTTGCTGGAGGGCTGCAACCACTTCTTCTTTGGTGAATTCATTGGTTATTTGCTTGTTCATCTTTGGAGTAACTCGCCTAGGAATAGTCGCCAAGCAAGCCTCAATACCACTCGAACTAGAGGTCGAAAAGATCCTCTAAAAATACAAAATAAAAGCTTTTCAACTTCTTCTGGGGATGAGTGTAATGAGCCTTCTTCATCGTGAATACAATGAATTTCATTTGCTCTCCGATGTTGGTTGATACACGCATGAAAGAACTTAGAGTTCCTATCTCCAGATTTCAACCAAGCCACCTTTGCACGCTGTTTGAGGTGGGTTTCGTCCTGTTCTATTAAACCATTCATTTCACGTTGGAGCTGACCCATTTTCACTAAATCCAGAATGCCCTCTTCCATTTGAAGCTGTTGTAGGTCACGAGCTTTGGAAATAATGAGGCCATCAACTGGATTTTTATCAGCTACTGCCCATCTTCCTAGTTCTTCCTTACTCTCAACAAGTTTTTGCCTAACAACCCTCCACACCCCTACATCCGTTGTTTTGGCCTTCCACACCTGATGGATGATTTTCCTACATTCCTTCTCAGTATTCCATTCAGCTTCAAATCTGAACCTCTTCTTCTAGTGCCAATCTCAGAGTAGATTTACTAAATTTTACCAACAAGGGAGCATGATCAGAGCTTCGGTTTGCCAAGACCTCCACTTGCCTTACTGGATAAGCGTCCCTCCATCCATTATTGGTCGTCGCCCTGTCTGGCCTTTCCTTTACGAAATTCCCTCCTTGTTGCATGTTACACCACTTGAATCTAGCTCCTGAAAATCCAAGGTCATGCAATTGGCAATGGTTTAAAGTGTCATAAAAAGCTCATCCGCCCTCTAGGCTTATGAGCCTCACCAAATTTTTCTGCATCCTCAGTGATCTTATTAAAATCACTGACACAAAGCCAAGCTTCTGGGGGAAAAGAATAAAGATGGCGTATAAGACTCCACATTTCTTGACGCTTTCCCACCTCGGGATGGCCATAAAACCTCGTAAACTTCCATTTAATACCATTTACTTCTATTTGTACCATTGCATTTATATGGCGTCTGCTATAATTTTGAATTTCCACACAAATATCCACACTCCATATCAATGCCAAACCACCACTACGCCCTACGTTATCCACCACAAAAAAGCTACCAAAACCAGCTTTTGCTTTTTAATAATCTCCATTCGTTGTGTCGGTAGCTTGGTTTCCATTAAGAAAACCAATTTGGGCCTCTTCGTGCAATTTTTCTCATCACCGGCTCATCAGGAGAGATGCCTTGATAGATAACGGAAAACACCACGCCATCGGTAAGATCTTCTACCTTCAATTTTTCTAGATTGAATTGGGTCATAAATTCCTTCAAACTCTCCCCTTCGCATTGATGGAGTGTTGAGAGATATCTGGAAGGCTTCTTCCTCTCCCGAGACCCAAGGAATTGGGTCAAAAATATTCAAGCAAGGTCTTTGAAGGAACTTATAGAGTTGGGCACTAAGCCTCGGAACCATTCTCTAGCGTTCCCCGAGAGAGTCGTGGGAAAAGCTCTACATGTCACTTCATCGGGTGTTGCATGGAGTGCCAGATGCATCCGATAATTCTTTAAGTGCTCGGTTGGATCCCCGACTCCACTGTAGCGGATGGAGGAGTTAATATTTTTATTCCTTGGCTATTACAAGTAATTTGTAACTATATTTTTAACGTGCATCCCTTGTCTGGCGCGTAACTATCCGAGTCATCAATATGAGTCCATGACTGAAGCGTAACCAACCAGATGGTTTAATGCATGTCCGTTACATTGAGTGTTCCCGATTGTGCTAGTCTCGGACTAGCATTCTCGGCATAGCTGAAACCGCAGGTCAATTGGTCTTTTACTGGGGCTTTGGGCTTTATCAAGGTGGGCCTATTGCAGTATTCTGGGATTCTTTTCCATTAGATCACTATGTCTGGGGCCCATGGGTTTTACCTCTGAGAATATGTGTAACACAAACTAAGAGACAAAATATAAGAGTATCAATTAGGTATAAATGTAAAATTAGTCATTGTAATTGGCTAAAATTACAAATCATTGCATGCAGCATAAAGAATAATTCAGATATCCTCGGGGTAGGACAAAATAACTATTTAGTCATTGTAGTTAAATTTTGTCAAAACATTTGATGAATTTCATTAGTATATAAATATATAAAACTTAAACAATTACTTTATTAGAAAAAAAAAAAAAAAAATGGTGGCTCGAAGGCCACCCCAAGATCTGGCTAAAAAAAAAAATTGAACAATATTTTTTTTTGAAACCATGTGATTTGGGAAACAGAGAAAGAGTTGGATCTGGATGCGGAGTTCCACATGCCATCTCGAAATCAAGTTTTGAAAAGAAAAGCCCCCTAACGTAGTTTTTGCGTCAGAGATGGAAGAGAAAAAAACCCTATGAGTGGATTGTGTAGGAAATTATTCATATGTGATTGTTAAAAAAAAAAAAACTCGGTTGAGGAAAAAAAAAAAAAAATGGTGAAAAAACAACCAAGTTGCCTCATCTTTCCTTTGTTTGACTCAGTTATTTGGTTTGGTTTATTGTTGGTCATGTTGTTAATTCGGATTCATTTTTGGCTCTTTGTTGGCCCATCTTTGTGCCTTTAAGGTATTGTTTGAAGACATAGGCCCATTTAAGGCCCTCAATTGACTCTCATTTAAGTTTACAGTTGACTCTCATTTTGGCCCATAATTAACCATATTTTGGCCCATAGTTGGCCTTATTTTGGCCAATTGTGTGGCCTAAGTTTTTAAATATCACCATAAAAGGGCTAGTTATATTTATGATATCATCCCAAAATAGTTAGTTAATGTGAAGCTTTCCTAAAATCACTTATAAAGCCGAGTTTCATATGCTAAGTAAATAATGTGAGTTTTAACACTTATGAAACATCTCTTATACACCCACACACTCTCTATGTAGACTACTTATCTTCATAATATTGGATTAAAGTGTTACAAACCCTTCTCTTAAATTTCTGACGTCCTTGTCAGGGTCATGTCATGCGGTGCTAAATGCACATTACTAAGTCACTTTCATACCATAACTATAACACTCCTAACCCACTAGGGCTAAGTTTGTCGAACTTATTCACTCAGAAGTGTATAAAATTATATGGTTTACCAGAGCATTTAACTAAATGGGATAACAACCGCATGAAAAAGGTCAAAATGAATTTAAAACTCCATTTAATTTGGAAACACTTGGTCTAGATTACTATAATGATATCATAAAGGTTATAAAGATTCATAAGAGACGTTTCATCATGCCGCCGCACTTATTTAAGATGAGGAAAATACGTTCATGATATTGCTTCCTATACGTTTCATAGCTCAACATTTCGGCCGTCTATTCCTTGCCTATAACTTGAAAAACAAAAACAAAATTGAATGAGCGAAAATGCTTAGTAATCAAATCTCCAACTACAAAAAGTTAGATTAAATTCATTTTCTTTAACACCTTTCACTTAAATAACTTATTTTCTTATAAATACTTTTGAACATGTTTATTACGTAACACTATTTAAGTAAGGATAAAAAAATTTCTATGCTATCTAAATAAATTTTGTAGCAAAGCTAAGTTAAAACCATTTTCTTTTCCTTTGGAATCTATAAATGTAGTGATAGATGGTTTATATGAAATGTTCATTGGTGCTAAGTTTTATATTGCTTATTTCCTGTGAAAGTTGCTTACTCTTGGGTTGCCAAGCCATTTTTTGTTTTTGGTTGTGAAATTCATATGAACGTACCATTCCGTTGGCACATTTCCTTTTTATTTAATTGAGTATATATATGTGTGTGCAGTGGCAGAGCCAGCCATTTTATATTGGGGGTGTCGCTAAAATTTTTTTGGCGTCTTAAAAATTTTTTCCACCTTAAAAATTTGGTAATTTACATAATATATGAATCACAAAAAATATTTATAAAAGTTTATAAATATGTGCTCAAATTGATATATTAGAAATGTAACATGTCGACATTATATCAAAAAGACAGAAATACAAAAAAAAAAAAAAGTGTCTAGAACTACACTTTACGAAGAGACTAGAGAGAGTATGAGAGAGAGCGCCTTAGAGATTTTTTTTTTTGGGTGCTAGAAAAAGGTCGCAGTGGGTTAAATTGCTGTGGGTTAAATGGGGGTGCAGGAGAACGATTGCTGTGTCTTGGGTAATAGGTAGGTAAAATTGTAAAAAAAAAATTTATTTTTTATTTTGAAGGTGTCGTGGGTTAAAAATAAAAATAAAAATAAAAAAAAAAAATCCTTGGGGGTGCCATGGGGTAACGTGGCTCCGCAACTGTGTGTGTGTGAGACTAGGGCCTTGTTTGCAAGATACAGTTAATAATAAAAAAAATAAAATAATAAAATAATGATTGATATAAAAAGGTGAAAAGTGAAAAATTTTTGTTTTGTAATGATTTTTTTTATTTGAATAATAATAAAACGTAAATATAAATGTGAATGATGTGATATATAAGTGAGAATATTTTGATATTAATTTTTTTTTAAAAAAAATTGAAGTAAATAGTGTATTAGAAGGATGTGTTGGACTTACGAGGGTGCGCCATGCTACACAAAAAATTGACAGAGAAGGGCGATCGTGGTGCACAAATTGTGTGACAGGAGTGCATGCAAGGGAGCGGAGCATTTTCTCCTCGTCAAATGATTTCGAAGCCCGGGGAAAGCAGAGAAAAAAACAAGACGTTGGTTGAAAAACGATGTGGACAAACGCAACGCAACACAAGGCAGGGGATTTGAGATGATGCAGAGGCTCGCTTTAAATTTGAAAAAAAGAGAGAAGAAAATTGAAAAAGCGAACAAAGCGTCAAAAATCAACATCACACAATCCGAGAGAGAGAGAGAGAGACTCCGTTTGACGTTGATTTATGCGCCTATATCCCCGTTCTGGAACCCAAGTGAAGTGACTCTACTCTCCCAATTTCCCCAATTTCCTCCCCTGACTAGTACTCTCTCAACTCCGTAGTGTTTGTTGGTGGCGAGTGGTGGAAATGAACGTTGGGGGCGATGATGGTGACGAAGATGAACAAGAAATTGACGAAGGCAACGACGACGACGATGCCCTGTTACCATCCTGACCTCCACAAGAATCGATGCCGTAGCCGAAGCAGTCCATGGCGTCAGAGCCGCACGGGCACTGCCGTCGTGGCCGTGGCGGCACTCCTCCTCTCTACAACAGTATGGCTCTCTCTTGTCTTCTCCGGGACCACCACCCACTGCTGGCAGCGTTTCAAGCATTGGGAAGGCAGCCCCCATTCTCTCCTCTGGACCGGGAGGAATCGTCGTCGTTCCGATCTTCTTTCGTCATCGGCGCCCTCCTCGCCTCCGCCTTTTCCCACTCACAGTGGCAGCCCTTCGGTGGAGTTGTCGCTGGAGCACATTGTGTTTGGCATTGCCGGATCCTCGCAGCTCTGGAAACGGCGCAAGGAATTCGTGAAGCTTTGGTGGCATCCTGATGACATGCGCGGCCATGTCTGGTTGGAGGAGCCAGTGCCTCGCGAGGATGGCGATGATTCCTTACCCGCTGTCATGGTTTCCGAGGACATCTCCCGCTTCCGCTACACCAATCCCACTGGTCACCCTTCTGGACTCCGCATCTCTCGCATTATCACCGAGTGCTTCCGACTGGGTCTACCGGATGTACGCTGGTTCGTTCTCGGTGACGATGACACCATTTTCAATGCCGATAATCTGGTGGCTGTTCTCCGCAAGTACGATCCTTCCGAGATGATTTACATTGGGAGCCCCTCCGAGAGCCATTCTGCCAATACCTATTTCAGCCACTCCATGGCTTTTGGCGGTGGTGGGATCGCTATTAGTCGCCCACTGGCCGAGGCACTCTCCAAGATTCAGGATGACTGCCTCGACAGGTATCCCAAGCTCTACGGAAGTGATGATCGCCTCCATGCCTGCATTTCCGAACTTGGCGTTCCATTAACCAGGGAACATGGCTTCCACCAGGTCCGACTCTTCTTCCATTCTTTCAGAAATAATTTCTTTCTGCATTTGATACACAAAATCTCAGGAAACATTTTGGGAAAAATTCGCTTCTTTGTTGCAGTGGGATATTAGGGGTGACGCACACGGTCTTCTGTCCTCTCACCCCATTGCCCCCTTTGTTTCAATTCACCATGTCGATGCTGTTGATCCCTTTTATCCCGGCCTGAGCTCTCTGGAGAGCTTGAAACTCTTTACAAAGGCCATGAGACTCGACCCCAGGAGCTTCTTGCAGCGATCAATCTGTTATGACCGAGCACGACGCCTCACTTTTTCAGTCTCACTTGGTTATGTTGTTCAGGTTTTCCCAAACGTCGTGCTTCCCCGTGAGCTGGAGAGCTCAGAGGTCACCTACTCTGCTTGGAACAGAATACGTGACAGGAATGAATTCGACTTCGACACCAGGGATCCTTACACATCTGTTTGTAAAAAACCTATCCTTTTTTTCTTGAAAGACGTAGCCAGACAAGGAAATGCTACATTGGGTTCATATGCGTGGGCCAGAGGAAGAGAAGATTTGAAAAGAAAAGTTCTCTGCTTTCCACGTTCTCCTCCTCTGCGCTATGTGAAAAATATTCAGGTCTTGGGTTTTCCATTGAGCAGGAATTGGCATGTGGTGTGTCTTTTACCTTAATTCTTTAATGTTCAATCTCTTTTTCCATTTTTACTGAATTTTCTGGAGTTGGCCGTTTCAGTTTTTATAATGTCTTGAATGTCCTTGGACAGGCGCCACGTCGGTTATGTTGCAAAATAAACCAAACGAGTGAAGAAAGTCTTAGATTAACAGTTGGTCAGTGCGGGAAGACAGCTTTCAGTTCTGTCACTGATTTTGTCTGACTATTGGCTGGGGAGAGTGGCAATTCGGTCGATTATTCTATTTATTGGGATATATGGATACTACCTAAAAGGAGTGTCTCCACCATCGTATGCTTTATACTTGTTGGGATACATTAACTCTACTCCTGTCTTTCAATGATCATAGATCAACTGAGATCCGGCATTTGAAAATCCATCTTGCAGATTGCAGATATGAGGGCGCTATGTTTTACGAAGTTGAAGACGAGTGTCCACGCTTCAGCTCGGGTATTACATTGTTTGCCTTCGTTTTTGTCCAGGACGTATTTTAATCATAAACAAAGATCTGAAATTTGGAAATTACTGATGATGTGAGAACAATTAGTAGTTATACGATGTGAAATCCTAAATTAGTGATGACTTTCTTGATCTTCTGGGCTTCGTTTGTTGTTTCCCAGTTTTGTTTACTGGTCAAGTGGTGGAGTTTCCTTCATTTAAGGCTGCACTTCCAATTAAATTTTAGTAAAGACAGTAGTTTTCTTTTTTGAATTTACAGACAAAGAAATAAATTATTTATAGAAAAAAGCCCCTTCAAAAATAACTTCAGTAGTGGAGTTCCATCCCGAATTTTGATGCTTTTATAATGTTTTATATGATAATTAGATTTTTTTTATTAAAGTAATTCATATCATTGATTAGCACAGAGAGGCGCAAACCTAGTACACATATAATTAAATTTTATGTAATTATTTAATCATATTAATTAAAAATACTTGTGTTTAGTCATGGAACTTCATTATTTTCCCCATGCCCCTGCACGAAGTTGAATCCTTGATTAGGGAACTTTCTGTTCCTAAAGTTTAGCATATTTGTCTTTCTTAATATATATGTATAACCAATGACAGTAATTGCTTAAACACTTAGGGATTTATCATTTCACTTGCAATATCAAGTCTCGCAACTCTATTTTTCATTGTAAACTAATAAGATATAAGGTGTATTGAACACTTTGCGATGAAGAGTTTGAGTGTGCCATTCAGGAGTGGTGCAATTATGTTTCATTAATGCAATTGTTCCACAAGAAAAAGAAGCAAAGAAAAAGAAAGAGAACTAACCCATTTTTTGTTCTCAGGTTCTCTCTTGGTATGACTTTGCATTCCTTTTATGTTGCTAGTCTATACATTTCATGAGAAAATAACATGAACTCCATTGTTTGTTTTGTTTGAAGGGGGGGGTGTGTCACTATCAGTAGAGGGAAATTATCTTGACCTATGTAGGGCCAAATTGACATTTTAATGCTTTTAGTTGCTTTCTTTTGGAGTTTGTATGTCTCTGTGTTTTTTTATCCTTCATAATCTGAAAAGTTTTAGAAGTTGAAAATCTGCTAGGTGGAAGTACTTCTGAAGGGAGTACATTTCCTGCCCATTTGTTTATTGCTCGGTCTTGGATTGTGCACATTATAGACAAGAAACTCAAAATTTGATGAATCATGAAAGTTAAGATGATGTAGGAGAGTAGGAAACAGAATCTAAAACTTTCTTTTATTTTTTTTAGGTTTAATGGCTCTCCAATTTTTGGAAATGTTTATGTGTGTTTAATGTTTGTGATTGGTTCCTTCCAAATTTTTTGAATAATAGTTGATGAAAAGATGACTGACGAGTTAGAATTTTTTCATGGTAGAAGTTTTTAGGGTTGTAAAGAAGGATCAACAAGTTCTTGCTGGAGATTTAGGGTTGATTAGAGGAGACAATGGGCTCACACACCCAGAAAAGGAGATCAGTTGCAATATATTTGAATAACCAAAATAATTCAATCAGGAAGGATTCGTAAGTGCTGACAGAGGAGTGTCTCACTGAGGTTGGGGTCTCATGGTGTTGCTTGGTTAATTGCATTTGAAATCGTTAAGCAAATCAAGGAGGGCTGTAGGAAATAGTTTTCTACTTTGGTTGAAATGAAACGTGTGCATAGATATGTTTCAAAAGTGAGCAAAGTTAGGGGTGTAAGTGGTTTACATGTTAAAAGCTAGTTTCAAGGCATGCAAGTGGGTGTCAAAGTAGGAGAGAATTGTTTGATATCATGCTACTCTTTTGCAAGAGGCACTTTTGGAAAAAAAAAAAAATGTGGATCAAAGTGGCCAATGTTTTGGAAGTTAAGAATGATCAATGAATTCAAGTTGGAAAATTTACCCATTTTTTAAGACTAAGAGCATGTTGGTACACGGAATAGACTATTGGAATGGAATGACTATTCTTATAGGAATAGTTTTTCTTTTGTTTGGTTACACATTACTCCTAGGAATATTATAAAATGAGTGGCCGGCCACCCTGGCAGAACCACTGGGTGGTGCGACCACCCCTGGTGGCTTGGCATTAAAATGAGCATGTGTATCATGGAAAAAGGCTCTTGGCCTCTGTCAACACCTCTCTCGGACCCGCCTCCATTGCTGCCACCTAGTCACCAAGTTGATCTAGCATGTCCTCTATCTGGCTTTGGCAGTTGCACAAAGTAGCCTTGTTTGCAGTCGAAACCATTGTCTTGAAGTTCGTGAACTCAGCTATGGAGAGTCAAAGAGAGAGCTTAAAAATGGCTTCTAGGACGGTAAGTTTTGGGGAGGTGAGGTTGTAGGTGAGGGAGGATATGCTGGAGAAGCACGATTCAGGGCACTGGGTCACGTTGGACACAACTTTAAGGGAGTCGACAGAGTTGTATGAAAGTGATGGGACTCCGGTGGCTTGGTTTCTTTCTCATGGATCAATGCCCTGAGCATGAGACCAATAGTTAGAGTCAAGAAGAGGATGGCTAAAATTGCGACGATGGTGATGAGGGACTTTCGGGTGATGGTGGTGTTTGTGCTTCGGTGTTGGGGTTGATCTTCAAGGTATTGTACTTTGCCGTTGCCTTTGAAGAGGATCCATGTCTGTTTTGTTAGTTTTTGTCGATTGAATTGATGCTCATCAAGGGTGGTTGCACTACCTATGGAGTTCCTTAGGGGTCCATCATGAGGGGATTTGGAGGTGGTGCGACCACTCTTGTGGTTTTGCCATGGTTGAGGTGGTTGGCCACCGAAGAATTTTTACTAGGTTTTTTTTTTTTTTAATTATTATTATTATTATTTTATTATATATATCTTGGGTATTTTAATAATATTGTTACATTTCCAATAAAAGCAAATGTGTTATCACTAACTAAAAAATTGGAACAACTTAACTATTCCATTCCATTTTCTTTCATTTCCATTAATAGCTATGCCTTTTCTTATTAGAATAGACATTTTGCATACCAAACGAAGCCTTATTTGCATGGTGTTAGAGGATCTTTAGTAGAATAGGAAAATGACCTATAATAGTCAAATAATTCAAACCAAGTGGGCGAGAGGTTGAGAGAATGGAAGAGTTTAAAGCCAGAAAGAGAATGAGCGAGAGATTGAGAGAAGAGAACGAGAGAGAGCCTGTGAGAGAAGGGGGATTTTCTGGCCTTAGGTGGTGCGGTTTGGTAGCAGTGGTGGTTGGGCCACCGTTGTGCATGGACAGCAGCTCGAGCTGCGGATTCCAGCCCTGTTCAGGCGAGCTCTGCCTTTGGTTGGTTTCTATAGCTTCTCGGTGTCCAACGGCAATCATCAATGTAGGAAACTTCTAGTAAATTTCATTGGTTTAATCTTTGTAGAGATGAATATTTCTGTGATTTTTGGTGGGTTGCTGGGTGCAATTGTAGCTTGAGAAAAACCGAACAATTGATTGTTTTGATTGGGGTTTCGGTTGTTTTGGGTGTCCTGGTTCTTTGTTGTTGAATTTGGAATTGAGTTGATTTTTAAAAGTGGATTTCGGTGTTGTGTTTTCCGGGTTGGTTGATTTGTTGGTGTTGAAGGCATTGAGGTTTCTGTCTTGAAACTCCACCGAATGGGCAGTTCCGTTTTAATTGTTCAATACAGGTTTGCATTTGAGGATTTGGTAGAGAATTACTTGATGGCTATACAAATGGATGGATCTGTATTTAGTGTGTATTTATGTGGGTAGCTGTAGATGAACGGATGGGGCCCTTTGTGCTCTTGGTTGGAGATGAGAGAGAGAGACAGAGAGGGGGGAAGAAATTAGTGGGTTAAAAAATAATAAAAAAATAATATTTAAAGAAAGTAGAGAATGTAATAGATAATCTGTTAAAATTTGTATAGAAGAACTAGTAGTTAAAATAGCTACTACTCCTAGAGAGCCTCTTAGGACTAGTTTAAAAGAATATCGACTGATTAATTAGATTGGAAATGGAAGTAACCAACAATTGATTGTTGCCTTGTTATTTTTCTGGAACAGTCTTTCAGCGGTGATCTTTCTTATTTCTTCTTGTCATGTCTTGTCAAATATTCCATCTGTATATCTATAAACTGCCAACTAGAACAAGTTATTTGGACTCTGAGTTTTGATTTTATATTGAACTCAACAATGGGATGCTCTAATCGTATGAAGTTGACTACTTCCAGGATATCGAACATGCTATAGATAGACATGAAGGTATGTTGTTATGGACTTGCATTCAATAGTTGTGAATATGGGTATAGATGGTTATGTGTTATTTTCTCATTGGTTATTCTGGTCGGAGGGGTTATCACTTATCAGTTCAAAGCATTAGTTAATCAACGGGGCCCTTAGTGGCATGTACTGCTTGGCTTCACCTATTCATTTTGAATCTGATAACACGTGTTTGTTGGCAGATGAATGAAATTTTTTATACTACTAAGAAAATAGAATATTGAGTTAATTGGCTCCCATTGTGAATGGTGATAATTAATAATCATCTGTGGTTCAGCTCGCGATGAGTTGTCAATTTCCTATCTATGTGCTTGCTTTCTACTCCTTGCTGCAAGTGAGATCTTGTACTTACTATGGTCTGGTCATTGGATTTCAGATAAAAGAGATGACTTCTGTTGACAGATTCGGTCTTGTACTTTATGGACCTTGTTTAGAGGTGATGCAGATCATAGAAATTGGGAACCACTTGGAACAGTGTAGGGTATATGGGAACACCGACTGTTGACTCTCGAATAGTATTTGTCATCCTCTGTCAGATTCCTTGTTGCATTTTCTGTCTTGATGTTGAAGAATACCTTAGGGGCGGTGGTGGTGGTGGTCAAGGAAAAAAGGCCTTAGAAGCGATTTGACGCACCGGGTATGCATGAGTGAATGAATATTGAGGAGGTATTTTGTCTTCATTGCTGGTACTCGTCAGTTCTTATGATTTTTGGTCAATCATGGGCAAACTCTCTCTCTCTCTCTCTCTCATACACACACGTGTGTGGTTGTGGTTGTTGTTGTAAAGTGATCTTTCAACGTTGCCTGAAGATACAAAGCTCAAAGTTGAATCAAGTCCAAGCTCAACTCACTCTTAAGCCTAAAACAAAGTGCTAGTATCTGAGATGTGATAAACTTTGATGTTAGTGCCGGGATGCATAGTCATACAAGTAAATGGGGCCTTGAGTTGCTCAAAGAAGAGAGGAGGGGGGATTTTCTGGTTTTGAGTTTAACTACACTAATATAATTTAGTATGTTATTTATGCCAAAGTTTTGCCCCTTGCTTAAAGTGGAGACAAAGTCTACCCACACTTTGTCAAATTTTCATACTGCAGGGTCAAGATCGAGGGGAAGAGGGACTATTATTATGACTTTGTTTAGTAATAATGTGTAGCCATGTTCATATAGGTGCAATGGGGGCCCAAAAGCTTGGCTGGATAGGATTATGATTGCTTCCTTCTGTAACTTTGGATTGTTAGTTAAACTCTATTGTGTGGTTTCTTTACCTTCATTCAACCAAATAGCTTTAAGTAACCGAAGAAATATGAGATTGGAACTCTTGGGGTACGTTTGGTATGTGAAATGACTATTTCATTAAAAATTATATATATATAGTTTTTATTGGGAATAGAAGAAGGTAGAATAACCATTCGCATGAGAATAACTCTATCATATACTCTATTAGATAGATACTAGAAGATAGAGTTAAACTATATAATATCAATAATAATAATAATTTTTTTTAGTATTTGAGCATTTGTTCTAAAGCTAATTAATTAATTATTTATTATCACCAAATCTTGCAAAACAGACTAGTAATTAGAAACATAAAATAAAAAAATTGGGTCCGTACTCCGTAGCCGATCAAATTAATTTTTGATAAAGTAAGTAAAACGTAATGACTGTAAGCCCAACATTAGATCCCGTGTAAAAGCCCGTTGTTGGCAAGCCGATGAGCAAAATGGTTGGACTCAAAGTTGTATATAGTTTACAAGAGGTAGGAGCCTAGGCCCATTCTCAGTCAGTCAGTCAGTCAGTCCCCTTTACTGTGAGTAAATTTTTGTATGAATTTACGTAAAAAGCGAGGGTCGCAAGTGGCACGTAAAATTCATAGTATATGAATAAAAAATTAAAAATAAAGGGGATAAGGAGTGAAAATGGGGGGAAGCAAGGGGCATGTGCACTGATCCGGGCATGGGGATAGATGCCTGGCAGTTAGGGGTTTCACAAATCCGGAAGAAACGCCACGCACGTTCTTACCACCACCTCATGAAGTGGGCCCCCCACCCATCCCTCCTACAGCTGTAGCAATCTGTTCTTGTCTGCCCCCACCCCATCCCCATGCATCCTCCCTCCCCTCCCCTCCCTCCCTACTCCCTCGATTGGATTGGCCCGATTGGGGGCTTCTTTCCTTTTTCCTCCCATTCATTATGCTTTAGCTTATCCGCGTTTTTGCTTTCTCTCTCTTTTGTTTACCCTTAATTAATTTGACTTTATATATATATATATATATATATATATATATATATATATAAACCAGTTTTTCATATTTTGCACGAGATTTTAAGGAGTTTAATTACCGGGAGAAAAGAAAAAAAAAAAAGGAAGAATTGAGGACTTGGCTTTTCTTAATTAACATCTGCTCTTCTGATCATATTTCCGAGCTCTAGCAAGGGATTCACTTTATAATGGTTAGATGGTGTACAATGAAAATTTCACATGTACGTACACTAGTAGTAACACAATTCCCCCAACGTATACTAAGAAACCAAATCTTACGCTTAATATATAGTTGAACACTTGCACCCTAATTAGTAAACTTTGATAATTGATTGTTTTTTTTATTTTTCTAAATTTACTAGAGAGAATATTTCAATCGATCTAAGACTTAGTTGTACCATGTTTTATTCCTTATCACTAGATCCAAGACCTGAGGACCAATAAGAAAAACTTGCTTGTGGAATATAAATTGTATATATATAAATTAATGCAGTAAAAAATTAAACTTGATAGACAATTCATGTTTGATTCTGAGGAAAAGTGGCTTTAGTGGAAAGAGAGTACTGAATGTAGGAGTAATAAAATGAGTGGTTCGTACGAAAACACCCACAAACGCCGATTCATAGGGGCAGTTATAGAGTTGTGTGTTCTAGTTGTAGCAGATGATTATTCGTTTTGCTCACAGAGAAATAAAAAATATATATAAAAAAGAAAAGATGATTATTCCTTTTTTTTTTTTAAAAAAAAAAAAGATTAATGAAAGAAAGAAAAAACCAAACACAAACACAAACAAAGTCGGAAATCGGAATAGAATACAAGTCAGAAACATGAAAAAGCAAGTAAAAGAAACAACATATCATCAGGTGGCCGGCATTTTATTCCATATCAGGTCCTGAGTGAGGTTGCAGTTGCAGTTGCAGCCCCCTTTTTAAGCCAATGTATTGGCTAGCCTGGCTAGGTTCCTGATTATATTTATACGTTTCCAAATTGGGTTGCCTGGCGGAAGCCCCTCATCAAGACAAACAAGGGGGACTCTTTAACATTATTCGTTTTACCTCGGCGTGGAGAGGTAATACGGAATCTAAGACGCCCCCCAATCACATGGAACTTATTTAAACATGTCAGGTGGAGATGGGGCCGACAACTCAACTTTGTTATAAAACTAAAGTCATCTGACACCACCACTGATCCCCCGCAGGCTAAGGCCTAGCTCAAAGGGGCTTCAAGCTTCAAGCTAACTGGCTGTCATTTTAATTAAATCTTTTTTTTTAATCCAAAAAAAAAAAAAATCATATTCATTAATTAGTTTTCAATCTGTGTGTTGCGTGTTTTTGTAGTATAAATTATCCAAAATAGTGATTTGTAGTACATCTTAGCATGTGGTTTGATTTGGGTTACATTTTTAACCCTGGTTAAGTTGGAGCGTAGAATTAGATATTCTGATTCTCCTGTGCGCCTCCCAATTAAGTTCAATCTTCGAGTTTGTTCCAACTAAACAAATACAGGTTAAAAAATCCCACTGTATAAATATCTTTAGAGAATTAATTGGTAAATTTAAAAATTAATGTATCCCAAGTATGGGAAGCCCAGAGAAGCAAGCGCCGGCCGGCAACTAATCTGGATATATAGAGATGACCTCCACCCACCCAAGCTTGATCCTCATCAACATCATCAGATCTCAGCCCTAGTAGCCTGGAGTTTTTGTACTTCTTCTTTCCTGTGTATTGCATAGAATAAATAAATAAAATTGGTCGAAATTTGGACTAGAAAAGAAATAAAAGGGAAAAGAATCTGTTATGGCACTTGTGGGAAGGGAGGGGCAAAGCTTTGCTGCTGTTAGTTCTTCATAAAGTTAAAACAAAGTCCAATTATGGAACGCCACGTGTACCGAGAATTGGAGTGTTTGGTCAATTTAGTAGGACAAATGATTGGATTAGGAAGCAAAGGGATTTTCATTGCGAAGGATGATGGAATACTTGTGAGTGTGCGCGACGGAGTGTTTGCCATTTCCTCAAAGAAAGAAAAAAAAAAAATTGATTTTTTATTGTTTTGAAAAGTAGTACAATATTGTGTGTAAATGGTTTTAACAATTATTAGCTGCAAAGTGAGAGCTGCTGACAACACAGCATCCCGTTTGTTTTATCATATAGCTCTCTCTCTCTCTCTCTCTCTCTCTCTCTCTCGCTTTCACTCTCTGTCTCTCTCTCTCTCTTAATCATCATAATCCTCATAATCGTCATCTCCATTCATTTCTCTCTCTCTCTCTCTCTACATTTATCTCTTTCCCCCACAGCCCATTTCTTCTCTTTTCTCTGAGTCATTTTTGCAGGGCAGGGCAGGGCAGGCCAGTGCAGTGCAGTGCAGTTGATGATGATGATGATTATGCTCGTCTGCTTATCTTCTCTTTCTTCTTTACTGCTTGCTTTATTTTCCTTGAATCTTATTTTATTTTAGCTTGCTTTTGGTTTCAAATTTAAGAGTTATAAACAAAGGAATAAAGATCAAATCTGAAGGCCAGCACTAACTCATAGAAATTCACTTTCTGGCTTTCATCTTTCCAGTTGTCTACTGTCCTCTTTATTTCCATTCTTGACATCTCACAACCCCCACCTTTCACCACAACTTCTCTTTGCTCCCTCTCTCTCTCTCTCTATTCTGACCACCACCACCTCCACGAGCAGAAGCCACGTCCCCTCCTCTCATCACGAGTGAGTAAGTGAACGAGGGAGGAAGGAAGGTGAGAGAAATCAAGTGGATTGTATACAAGACGGTGAAGAAGATCCAGTGGATCATTTGCCGCTACTTGTAGCGCTAGAACAATCTGTATTAAAGAACTCGGAAATCAAGGCACAAGTGGAGGGTATTCGATTGAGAAATTAAAGATGCAACAAGGAGGAGGAGGAGGAGGAGACTCTAAATCCGAGATGAGTGCTCCTGCCTTGGCTGCTGCTGCTGCAACCGGTCAGCCGATGGGTACGGAAAGTGGACAAGCCCAGCTAGTAGAAGCGGCCTCGCCCATCAGCAGCCGGCCTCCTGCCTCGGCCGCTGTGAATTTGGATGAACTGATGCCTCTACAGGGCGGGACTGCAGATGAGGATGCACTTGCCGCCGCTGCAGGGGAGGGAGGAGCTATTGGCGGCGGGAATCGGTGGCCTCGTCAAGAGACTCTAGCTCTTCTCAGAATTAGGTCCGAGATGGACGCTGTCTTCTGTGACGCTACCCTCAAAGGTCCCCTCTGGGAAGATGTTTCTAGGTAATAATTATAATTCAACCCCTTCCTTCCTTCCTTTCATTTCCAAAAGAATTCTACAATAATTAAACAAAGGAAAAAAGAAAAAAAGAAAAGAAAAAAAAAACTCCTTTTTCTTTATTAGAACGCATTGTCCTCCTCCAAAACCAAAGCTTACATACAAAGCTTTAATTTGGTGAGCAAGCAGGTATTCCTCTCAAGATCTCTCTCACGCACGCACTCTCATTCCCCGCACAAAAACGCACATGGCTTCTTATCACTTTGCCCTCACGATTCACGAGCTAGCTGGGCATCCTTGTCTCTTTTCTTCTTTTTATGTAATTTTCAAAACGCCCCAGATCCGCTGCATGTCTTCCAGCCAATCCCCTTATACACAGAAACAGTGAACTTTCCTTTTATCCCCCCCCCCCCCTAGAGAGAAAGAAAAATCAATTTATATTACTATATTCAATCCCGAGAAGAATTCTTCTTGCTTTTATATAATTTTAGTCTTAAAAATCGGACCCTATTAGAAAAGAAAAGAAAAAAGAGAAACACAAGTACTTTTCTCTCTCTCTCTCTCTCTCTGCTTTCTTTATGTAGCTAGCTAGCACTTTTTTGGTTAATTTCCTGAACTCGTCGAGATATATGATTTTTTACCACCTGAAATTGTGATAAGTGTTGAGTGAATCTATTTATGCAAAGCAAAATTCGGGGTGGTGGCAGGAAGCTAGCGGAGTTGGGATACAAACGGAGTGCCAAGAAATGCAAGGAAAAATTTGAGAACGTCCACAAGTATTACAAGCGAACAAAGGAAGGCCGAGCTGGTCGTCAAGATGGGAAAAGCTACAAATTCTTCAGCGAGCTTGAGGCTCTCCATAGCTCAGCTGCCAGTAGCAGCGCCACCGGCAATAACGCTTCAGCGTCCTTCCTAGCGCCGCCCGTGACAACTACTACCATCAACCCAGTGATTTCTCCTGTTTCCACTGGGATCGGCATCGGCGGCTTTATCAGCAACGCCATGCCAATCTCCTCTATCAGAGTTCCCCACGCCCCTCCAGGTGTCGGAATGTTTCCTCCTGATCCGAGTGCGGCAGTTATTGCACCATCAGCAGCAGCAGCAGCAGCAGCGCCCCCGCCAACAGGTATCAGCTTCTCATCGAATAGCTCCTCGTCTTCTCCGGGCTCCGATGATGAGGAGGAAAGCCTAGAAGGGGAGCCATCTAACGTAGGTAGCAGCCGCAAGCGTAAACGGGGGTCATCAAGAGCCGGCAGCGGTTCTGGCACCCGTAGGATGATGGAGTTTTTCGAGAATCTAATGAAACAGGTAATGTACAAACAAGAAGTGATGCAGCAAAGATTTCTAGAGGTAATAGAGAAGAGAGACCAAGACAGAATGATAAGGGAAGAAGCTTGGAAGAGGCAAGAGATGGCTAGGCTGGCCCGCGAGCACGAGCTCATGGCTCAGGACCGGGCCATCTCTGCTTCTAGGGATGCCGCTATAGTTGCTTTTCTACAAAAAATTACTGGCCAAACCGTCCAATTACCTACCCCTACTACTGTAACCAATATTCCTGCTGCCCCACCACCGACTGTGCCAGCGGCTCCAACGCCAACGCCGCCGCCACCACCGCCACCGTCACAACAACATCATCATTATCAACAACGGGTCCACCAACGTTCTCCTCAAAATGCTCAAGTAGTAATGGCCATCCCAGAACAACAGGTACCCCCACAGGATACGAGTGGTGGAGGAGGGATGTTTGAAGCAACTTCCTCGAGATGGCCCAAGGCAGAGGTTCTTGCACTCATAAGCTTGAGGAGCGGGCTTGAACCGAGGTACCAAGAGGCAGGGCCCAAGGGCCCACTTTGGGAAGAAATTTCTTCAGGGATGTTGCGGATTGGCTATAAGAGGAGTGCCAAGAGATGCAAGGAAAAATGGGAGAACATTAATAAGTACTACAAGAAGGTAAAGGAAAGCAACAAGAAACGCCCCGAAGATGCCAAAACCTGCCCTTACTTTCACCAGCTAGATGCTCTTTATCGGAAAAAAATACTTGGCGCGTCTAGCAGTGGTGGAAGCGGCAGCGGCAACAACACTTGTTTTAACCAGAATAGGCCAGAACAGCAACAAGAGAACGTCAAATTGGATCCACGCGATGCCCCGGCAATTATGCCAATACCAGAACCGCAAGAAGCGCTTGCTAGTACTCATGAATTAGAAAACCAAAACAAGGCTAGTACAGATGAACAGGCCCAGGCAAGCGACATAGGTTTGCCAGCGGGCCTCCTTGGAGAAGGAATTGGAGCGGCGCCCAAGAAGGTAAACTCAAGTACTCCTGTAGTTTAATATTTACTTACTATATATTGTCATGAGGGATCGATCTCACGTACGTCTCACATCCAACTATTTAATATTTAATATTTAATGTTTACTTACTATATATATGCTGATTCTTGTTTTTCTACTTGAAGCCAGAAGACATTGTGAAGGAGTTAATGGAGCAGCAGGAGGATCGACGTGAACAACAATTATTAGTAGATGAGTATGATAAAATTGAGGAAGCTGATAGTGACATTAATATTGATCAAGAGGATGAGGAAGATGAAGATGAGGACGAAGAGGAGGATGAAGAATTAGAAGAGGAGAGGAAGATGGGTTATAAGATAGAATTTCAGAGACAGAGCGCAGGACAGCCTAATGGGGGAGGAAATGGGGCACCGGCCTCCTTTCTGGCCGTGGTTCAGTAGTCTTGGTTTCGTAGCTAGCTAGCTAGCCCCTCCTCGACAAAAGTGTACCATGTACGTATCTATGGGTTCAAAAGCATAAGAGGATAACCATGACGTCCGAGTTGAAACCCTCATAATTTCTTTCTAACTTCCATCGCCATCATCTTCTTGTACTTGTCGGTACTCAGCAGTAGAATAGCTTCGTTAAGTTGGGAACTGGGAAATGTTGGATGACGCAGTGATTTTTTCTAATTTATTGATTTGTTGGCGAATAAACCGTTTCAAAGGTAGAACGGGAAAAATATTTGGATTGAGACAGACAAATAAGCTTGCCAAGCAGCAGCAACATCATCATCATCGTCATCGACGAGATACACGAGCATGGGGAGTAAGAGACTCAAAAGCAGATAGTTTTCAAAGCTGAAGCAGATGTATAAGTTCTCGTTTTTCTTTTTCTTTTTTTAATTTCAATTAAACTTTGCTTCCTTCCTTTCCATCCTTGCTTTGTTTGGATGAAAGAGCTGGAAAATTGGGTATCCAGAAATTCATTCTTGTTATTCAAATTGTAATAACTCTAGTTACCTAATTTCTTTTTCTATAATGTTTGTCATGTTGCTGTCATTCTCCTCACCTCTCATTGCAATATATAGTAGGATTACGGGAAAAGAAAAATAGAATTCCAAAGCAAACGAACATATATACAAAAACAATAGAGGGGGATTGAATTCTCCAGCAATTTATTGGAATTGCAGGGGCTGCTATTCTTTGGATCTAGGCCGTTCTAGGTGTCGCGTTGTAACATCTCATCTCAATGACACACAATATTGTCCGCTTTTGGCTCTCACGAACCAGACTTTCTAAGAGGTCACCCATTTTGGTACTATTATCGCAGAAGCATGTTTAACTGCAGAGTTCTGATGAGTTCATGACCATTACGGCTTTAAAAGGCGTTATTGTCATGAAAGGTGTAAGTATACATATAAGCATATATTCATCTCTATTCCTAGGCGATGTGGGACATCATACACGTCAACCTTCAAAAAAATAAACAAAAAGGCAAATGAACAACTAGTTACTCCTTGAATATTTGAGGAGTGACCAACCATTGTTTTAGCCTTTCAGGAGCTGCTTGACCACTCGAACCATCCAACACTCTCATGGAGTGATCAACCACCCATTAGGGGAAAGAGGAGGTGCGACTATCCCCCAAACAATTGGGAGTAGTTGCACCACCCTTCAAGCCCTTGGAAACCACCCCTTAAACCCTCCAAGGGTGGTGTGAGTACCCCTAATAGCTCAAGAAGTGGTCAAGCTATTAGAAGGTAGTGCAATACCACTTAAAAAAAAAAAAAAAAAAAAAAAATCATGTTTGGCATCATTTTTTAAACGACATGAACAGTGAAAAACATGATGGCAATCAGTTGACTTGGTTTTTTTCACGTTCTTTTTTATCTGTTGTGATTCTTGGGGTTGAAAAAATATAAAGAAAAATAGTAGTTAATATACTTAAGTAGATCCAAACCAATTAACTTAAACTTTTGGGTTAGAGTGATATTTAAATATGTATATTAATGTACTATTGGCAAAAACTCTCAAAATGTTTATCTCCCCAACAAGTGGTATCAGAACTATGGTTAATTAGTTTCCTAGAATGGGTGTCTGGACGCGTGATGCAATGTAACTTAGTGGGCTGCAGCGAAGAACATCAATAAAGAACGGGATAAATAATTCTAGATCTTGAGTCTATCAAAGATCTAATAATTATTCTTAAAACTATAGAGTCTATCTATGGTTTGAAGGAAAATATGAAGAAAGCTCAACTCTAAGGCTTCTTATTCATCAAAACTGATTCATAAACAACAACAACATTTTTGGAGGCCATAAACATGTATTTATAGACCCCCAAAACCCAAAACCTAATAAAATACGAAATAAAGACTCCCCAAAACTTTAAGCCTAATAAAACACTAATTAAAGTCGGTTATTGAAAACCTACGGCTACGCGTTCGAACGGTACAAACCATCGTTCGAACGAACGACTGAACTAAAAACTGAAAAACTGCTGAAATTAACATAGGCATTCGAATGGGGTTTGAACGGGGCTTCAAACGGAGCTCACTAACCTCCCCCGAATCAATTGCATGTTCGAACAGGCTGATCTGCCGTTCGAATGGTCTTCCGCTGTGTTGCGAGATTATGAGCGTGTCACCATCTGTCGAGGTGTCTTCATGCTTACATCCCACAGATCTTCCTCATAAACTCCCAAGCACTGTGATCTACATCATCCTCCTCATGTTGGAGAGAATTCACTCTTGAATTCGCATCCTCATTATTGAAGCTCGTAGGGGTTAATTTCCACCCTACATCATTCTCCCCCTATTGGAGAGAATTCAACCTCGAATTCGGCCGGTTCTTTACACGGTCCTTCGGATGTCCAGTCAACTCATTACACTCGCCGTTCCTCAAGATCAAGAAAAGACAACACCCCACAATAGATGCGATGCTCTTCAACATCGACATACCTTGATGTTTGTCGTGAAAGCCCCACACACAACTTTTCTGTGTAGACTTGTCATGCTTCTCTCGTGCTTTGCCCATCCCACAAGCCATGAGAATTCCCAAAGAACTCACAATGACCCCTTCAATCTCTGATAGAAAAGTCGTCTCCACCCCATAGATCTCATTACAACTTTGGTTAAAAGTTTTTGACAAAATAACATCTACTCCAAGGAAATCAACTTCCAAATCAAAGGCTTCTATTTTAGGGTTTTCATCAAGCACTTGTTGTATAGAACTCACCACTTCGTCGGGATAGGTGTCATAGATTGGTGGAGAGGCCCAATCTACCGAGCAATCTTCTTCAATAAACCCATCTTCCTCCACCACAACCGATTGGCTCCTAACCTCCGCCGCCTTTCTAGGCACCACCTCTGCCATCTTCCTAGGTACTTCTTTTTGTGAATTTTTTTTTTTTTTTTTTTGCACCATGAACTCTTTGGGTTGCAAGCAACCTTGGAATTTCGGTATATCGAGTTTGAATCTACTCACCCGCTAATTGGCATGAGCTTGCGCAAGGTGTTGATGTCCATGAGTTCGGCGCTCCGTAAACGGGTTTCTAGATCCATTCACATTGTGACCACCCATGTTGGATATGCCAGTAGTGAGGTCTTCAATTTGATCCTTCATAGCCTTAAATTGATCATCCATGTGTTGCCAACGTTCAGCGATATATTTGCCTTCTGCTTCTACAAATCGCGGTCTTGGTTGGCGACGACAACCATTCGGCCAACCACCTATGTGCCATAAACAAATAGTCGGTTGCTCCTTACGTGTTGTCTCCGTGTGCACATGTACCTCGTTCATGTCTGCACAACGATCACCCCTTCCCATTCATGGAAAGTAACTTGGGCTCTAATGCCAACTGATGCAGCGCAAATTAGTGGGTTGCAGCGAAGAACATCAATAAATAACGGGATAAATAATTCTAGATCTTGAGTTTATCAAAGATCTAAGAATTCTTCTCAAAATTATAGAGTATATCTATGGTTTGAAGGAAAATATGAAGAAACCTCAACTTTGAGGCTTCTTATTCATCAAAATTGATTAATAAACAACAACTACATTTCTAGAGGCTATAAACATGTATTTATAGACCCCCAAAACTCTAAACCTAATAAAATATGAAATATAGACTCCCCAAAACCCTAATCCTAATAAAACACTAATTAAAGTCGGTTATTGAAAACCTACGGCTACGCATTCAAACGGTACAAACCACTGTTCGAATGAACACTAAACTAAAATCTAAAAACTGCTGAAATTAACTTAGGCATTTAAACGAACTTTGAATGGAGCTCACTGACCTCCCCCAAATCAGCTACGCGTTCGAACGAGCTGATCTACCATTCGAATGGTCTTTTGCTGTGTTGCAAGATTGTGAGCATGTCACCATCTTACAGGGTGTCTTCACACTTACATCCTCACGGCTCTTCCTCATGAACTCCCAAGCACTATGATCTACATCAACACGTCTGGTTTTGAGTTGTATTCGCTTCCACAACTCTTGATGCGGAAAACTCTCGGAAATGTAAAAGACTCACAAGTGTTTGAAATTCCAAAAATTTGACATCGTTGGATTTCAATTATTATGATTTGAGTGGAAATTTTTCAGAAATGATCTTCCAGATTCCAACACTGCAAATGCTTGACTTATCAAGTAATTGTGTTCTTAATTAGGGTTCGTTTCCAGAATTTCCTTCAAATGGATCCCTTCAAAAGTTGGTGCTTAGATCGACAAACTTTTCAGGGACATTGCCACATTCCATTTGTTACCTGAAAATGTTATCAGCAATTGGTCTTTCCTATATTGATTTAATAGGTCGAATTGCTTCCATTAGGTGGGAAGAAATTCCGAATCTGGAGGTTCTTAACTTGAGTCACAATTCACTAGAAGGGAGTATTCCAATTTCTCTGTTTTTCCATCCATCACTGTTGGAGCTAAGACTTTGCAATAACCGATTTCCTGGTCCTCTCAATGCAATATTGTCAAATGTTTCTTCTTCTCTACTGAAATCCCTTGATTTGAGTCACAACAACTTGGAAGGGTCAATGCAGTCTCTATTTGAAATCCAAAGTCTTAACAGTCTATTACTTTTTTTGAACAACTTTAATTAATGGCTTTTTCCAGCTTAATGATTCCAATGGATCCATTCCATCATTCACCATGGGTGAGAATTTGACTACAATATTAGACCTTTCCTATAATAATTTAATAGGTCAGATTACTTCCATTAGCAGGTGGGAAGAAAATTTGAATATGGAGGTTCTTGACTTGAGTTACAATTCACTCAATGAATTGGGTGTATTCCAATTTCTTTGTTTTCACATCCATCAATATTGTTGGAACCAAAATTTCATAATAACCAATTTTCTGGTCCACTCAATGAATTGTCAAATGTTTCTTCTTGTCTACTAGAATCTCTTGATTTGAGTTACAACTTGGAAGGGCCAATACCCATGTTTGTCTTTTAACTCCGAAGTCTTGATCTTGGAACAACTTTAACGGCTCCTTGCAGCTTAATGTGATTCCGACCATGAGAAATCTTTTAGATCTCAATCTTTCCCACAAGTGATGGATGCATAATTTTAATAATGACGGATGTAGCGTGTGAATTATTTTTTTAAGGTGAAACTTTACAAAGTCCTCCTAAACTTCCATGCATTTTGAAATGACCCATCCAAAATTCAAAAACTCTCAATTTCACCATTCGAACTTCTAATTTAATGTAATCTACTCCCATCCGTTATGATTTGGCCTTAAATCCTAACGAAGGCTAGAAAAATACCAAAATATCCTGGTCGTGAACCACGCTCGGTCACAAGGTGACCCAACCATGGGTCATTTGTTGACCCACAACAGGGTCACGGTTGACCCATGCTAGGTCAGAAGGTGAAGCCCGGCTTTAATCATTTGAGCATGAATCAACTTTCTGACAAATGGTTCTTTGGACTTGAGGCTTGTCTGGAGGAGGTACACATAGAAATCCAAAGAAGAGGTGGGAAAGGGTGGGCTCAGGGCCTCCATTAGAGACTACTATTTTAACGGTCATGCTAGGTCACCAGTAACCCACGATAGTGGGTATGCATGTTGACCCGCAGTTGGGTCGCGGCAAGAACCGTTGTGGGTTACTTTTTTATTTTTTTAATGACCTTAATTTTTCATTTGAAATTGAGGGTAAATTTAGAATTTTATAAAAGTTTCAGAATATAAAGGCCATTTTATCCATTTTACCGTTTATTTTAACGTCAAACCCTAATGGAGGGAAGAGATTGCATCAAATTAGAAATTTGAGGATTGCAATTAAGAGTTTTTGAACTTTATAGAAGTCATGTCAAAACGCGTGAAAGTTCATGTGGACTTTGTGAAGTTTTCTTTTACTTTTTTTAATAGAAGATGCCAAATATATTCTATTTTAACTTCATTTCCTTAATTAATGATGCGATTTGACATTGTTTCTTGAAGTAACGATGAGATTTGACGTCGTTATTGTGAAAACAACATTTTTTTTTTTTTATATTCTATTACAAGTTCAATAGATCAATCATTAAATTTGTGGGGTCCACCATTGACTTATGTATAGTTCACATAAGTCCACAAATCTAATAATTGATTTGTAAGATGAGTCTCTCATTTTGTTTTTAAAAAATAATATCCACCTATATATGATAAGAACACTAAGATAACACCAGGAGAGCACCTAACATTTCCCTTTCATATTGAGATACGAAAAAAATATTAACACTAATTATTTTTCAAAAATAGAAAATCCCTAATGACCAATTTTTTTTTACTAGCCCATCTACGCCACATTCTTGGGGTGACAGACCATGTAACCCGCCCCCAATATATATATATACTCTCTTACCAAGAACTTGAAGCAGAAAATTGCTATATATATATTAAATTTCTCTAATTATATGCATTGCAGGACTCCCTCCTCTTTCTCCACCTTCAGTTTTTGGTAAGAGAGTATATATATATATTAAATTTCTCTAATTATATGCATTGCAGGACTCCCTCCTCTTTCTCCACCCATGGTCTCCTCCACCACCCTCTCATGACCTACTCAACCAAAGGATCCTTTCTGGGCTGTGGATATATATATAATGTTTTATTATAATGTTTCTAGTTAGTTTGTACACCTGGTTGTATGTTCCTCGTTTCATCTCATTTATAAAATAAAATAAAAAAGTAAGAAATGCTTTCTATTAATTCTACGGAACATCATTTTTGAATCTCCCTATATATATATATATATTTTCCAGGTGTGGATCGATGGTGTGGGAACCACCAGCCCCTCCCTACGGCCTTTTCTTCAGTAAAAAAAGAAAACAAATCATCTTTGCCAACTTGTAGCAACATGGGTTTATGGATCCTTGTCTGCAAATGCAAGCCTTAATTAATTATCTGATCAATAATGATCCAACTCGATCGGGTCGACCCTTAAGTGCACTACCATGTGCGTATATATATATATATATATATATATATATAAACCTTTCGTCCCTTGGCTGCTTTTCCTGATCGATCTTCATGCTCGCCACTTCTCTTTTTTTTTTTTTTTTTTTTTTTTTTTTTTTTTTTTACGTCCAATCTTAGCAAGAGGACTTTCAGAACTCTCCTTTATAAATATTTCTTCATTCATGTCCAATTATGTACATATGCTTCTATATCTATTTATGGGCACGTATGAAATATGAATGATGGGTTAGCTGGCTGCTCTATTAATACATCAACATCAAGCTAATAAAGTGCATAAAAGAATATTAATTTAATAGGTGCTGTCCGAAGGCTGAAGCACATGGGAGGTGGCAGATTGGTTGGTGTTATCGGCTGGATTTCCACATTATATTTAAGGGATATGGTCCCATCCCCTACCTTTTCTTAGTGATCTATCCACCAATTAATATTTCAACTCATAAAAGGAAGCGGAGTGGGGTTAAGGAAAGATGAAATTAGAAATTAAAGCCACGTGAATACTCTCTCTCTCTCTCTCTCTCTTGATCGAATATACTTTATTTATTCTGAAATTTCTCTAATTAATTATATGCATTGTATGCATTCTGTTTAATTTGCAACCTTATTTTCTTTTTTAAATGAGAATTAATATGTGATCCTAACAAAATAAATAAATAAATAAATGTTTGAAAATATGCAAAAAGTACTGGAAGGCCATGTGAATATATAGACAAGTCTCCTTTTACATGGATCGTATTAATTAATCATAATTAACAGTTGTTTTCAAGGAAAACCACATGTACACTCATATTGGTTAATAACTATAAATATTAAGTATCCTATTTATTATTATTATTATTTTTAAAGCAAATAAGGGTAGGGTACAAGGAATCAAAAAACCAAAAAAGGGGTTGAGTTCCCTCCATAACAAACCAAAAACAGTAATACAATGTAGAAAATACAAACAAAAAGGAAATGGGCCAAAAAATAGCCCGGTCCTCTGGATCTTGGTCAACAAACCAAGAAATGGCACCACCAAAGTGATGTTTGAAGCAAGCTGACCAGCTTTGAAACAGCAACACCGACCAAAAGGAGGTTGTTGAAAGAAAGACACTGAATTCCCATCTGGATCCGTTGAAAGGAAGTAACGATCTTTGGTTGATGAAACAATCTCCACAAAAATTTCAAACTAGAGTAGCTATGGGAGATTAAAACTCAAAAAAAGAAAAATAGAACAAACATAAATACAAGACAGATCACAAAGCAAAATATAAGAAAGTAAGCAAAAACCCTTCAACAGCATCAGCAATGGAGGAAAAAGGAGAAGCAAAATACTTATGTTGCTCGTCATTTGATAAGACATAAGATCCTCTCCATTTCATGAAAGTAATTAGGAATAGGACCAGAATAGTGTCCTATTGATCCTACTTTCATTTACTTCACCGCACCCTCATAAATATTAAATAGGTAAGTTTATTATTTATGTATACGGTGTAACTGTAACCCCATCCTTTGTCATTCCAATTTCAAAGCACGTGCATTTTGTAATTAAGAAATAAGAAGCACTTTTGTTGTAGATGAGGTCCCAAGGAGGTGTAGCCCAGTACTGTGTGTCGTGGGTTCACGAATCGCCACATACTGATTACTGAGTCTATATTTGTATTTACTTGAAAAATAAAAAAGACTCAATTACTCACTATTATAAATGCATCTAATATAGAGACAGTATCTTTCCAGCCAGGTGGACATTGTCTTCTTCTGCATGGGCAGCCTCCGTCTGCAGTCAGTTAGGATACCTCTAGTACTACAACTACAAGGCACTGTCTACAACTCATAGGTCAGCGACGTTCAAGTTTTAACGTTTTCCTTCACGGGCAACCAAAAAATATTGAGATAGTTTCACCACAAAAAAATGGAGCCCAATATGCATGCTAATACTCAATAGAACGAAATTAATTGAATTTCTATGGCTATTCAGATCCCTAAAGTGATCAACTATAGGGAAATAAAAGCACCAGGTTCACATCTCAAACTGATCATTCCAGCAGGAAATAAAAGAAACCCTTAAGTTCTTGTAGAAGCCAAACCTGAAAAGAAAAAAAAAAAGAAAAAAGAATTAGATAAAAACCAGCTAAACTGGCCTCTTCTTAATCTCAGCCAACCCTGGTTTAGTATTAGGAAGCGCCAACTAAAGGTCTCTTTTATGGTGATACTTTTCTACATGATTCACATAAACACTCTTTACCTTGATTCCAACTTCACGAGAAGAGAAGAAAACAAAAGTACATGGGACAGAACTAGGTGGATCAAGTAGTACTACACAAAATCACAGCAATTCAAATGCATTCATTCTCAGACTCTTCAGCAAGAGTTCAAGGCTACACATTATAAAGGTGAACGTACAAAAGCCAAAATGAAGATTTGTGAAGCAATTTGTACTGCCTTAGCTTCTATAAAACACGTTCGACCCAGAATAACACTCCAAAAATGGGATCCTGTAAAAAGCTTTGGGCAGAAGACTAATTCTGATAATTAGGGACGGTCTATTGCAGGTCCTGCTTGCTCTTACTTCTTTTCATCTTTGCCTTAAATCTTGACTTGACCAGGAGTGTCTCCACTGTATTTGAAAAGTTCCCAACAGCCATTATAACTAGAACGATCCCACAAAAAAACACCTGCCAATAACAGCTTTCTGTCAGTAAACATTGCTTCAGCATAAGTAATAATGTAATTTCTCATGTCCAATACTATTTCATTTGGTTAAACTGATGAGCACAGGAAGTTTTTCCACAAAAATTACCTGCCATTCAGAAACAACCCCAACCAATGCAGTCTTGAGCAACAGTAGTCCGACGTATGCCTCAAAACCCTAGATAAAGTTCAGAAACACACAAACGGAAAACCCATGACTAAATTCATGTCTCTGTACTAACTTCAACAAACTATATATTATAAAGATGAAAAGATCATTGATTTTTATGCAAATCGAGAAAATGATGTAGATCAAGTAACAAATAACTTAGTGAAGAAATTTGAGGTAAAGAGTTTCGCTCGACTGATATGTAAATCTCTTTCAAACAAAACCATGGAATGCTCTTCAATACTAAATCCGGACATCTTCGGTTGATAGTTCGATCATAGCTCATTCGACTGAAGTGATGAAGTCCACTAATACAAATCCTGAGAGCTTCAGTCGATATTTCAATCAAATTTCGTTTGATTGAGAATACGATGTTGTCTTGTTCGATCAAACTTGATGTTCATTTGGCCAAACTTGTAGCAGAATAGTTTTGTAATTTTAGTTTTAGGCATGCGACCCTACTTCCACTTAAGCTCAATATGGACTGCTTGGCCGCCCAAACTTTATATTTATCAGTTTTCTCAATAAGGAACACTCGGGGAGTGATTTTTCTTCAGTTTCCTGCAATTCCTTGATATTTCTTGGATTTGTGGAAGAATTGTGAGTTATATAGTGCTTAAAGATTTAACTTCTCACTATGCCACATTGCATCAGTTGGTATCATAACTTAGGTTCCTTTCCTATCATGGATGTTGCTTAGTACTAATTCCAGAGCTTCAGTCTATAGATCAATCATAGCTCGTTTGAGTGAAACCATGGGATGTTGCTCAGCACTACGTGTTGAGAGCTTCAGTCGATAGTTTGATCGTAGCTCGTTCAAACAAAGTGATGAGGTCCACTAGTACAAATTTTTGAGGAATTCAGTTTATATTTCGATCGAGAATGTGATGGTTTGCCTCATTTGATCAAACTTAATGTTGGTCCGACCGAACTTGGGGCAGGGTAGTTTTGTAATTTTATTTTCATGGTTGCGACCCTACTTTTATTTAAGCTCAATATGGACGGTTTGGACGCCCATACTTTATATTTTATCAGTTTTCTCAATAAGAAACACCCAATGAGTATTTTTTTTTCAGTTTTTTTGCAATTTCTTGATTTTTCTTGGATTTGTGGGAGTTGAAAGCTATGGTGCTTGCAGATTCAGTTTCCTACTACGCCATGCTGCATCAAAAAACCCAACACACACTTGAAAGAAAAAAATAATAATCTGTAAGCCTACCTTCAGCTGACATGACTTTTAGGTTCCCAAAACAAACCTTTTCACAGTAGCTGTGTATAGGTCATGCAATATATCATATTACCACTTAGTAACAAAAAAAAAAAAAAATCACATAAAGCCTGAAAAAAACAGTTTTATTTGTAGGAATGATTAACTTGAATATTCCAGCAAACTACGAGTCCCCCAATATTACATGTGTGGACAGATAAAACCCCAAACGAGGATCCTAGAAAAGGAGAAGTGAAAGCCGCCCTTCTAGCCATCAAAAAATCATCTCAACTAGGCTTCGATAGAAATATGGTGGAAGGAGATTCATTGATTGGTACCTATGCATTGCAATCCTATACTAGAAACACCCAAGATTGGCAAATTGAGCCTATTATTAAAGGCAAAACCCCATCCAGGTCTATTCGTAAGATCCATCGTAGAACCAACTTTGTTGCACAAAATTTGAAGAGATGGAACGTTTCCAACCTTATCACTTGAGGTATTCTCACTTTATCCCTCCCCTCCCCCGATCAATGAGCTTAAACCCCTTGACCCCATTACTCCTCCCCCTTGACCTTAAACCTCCCCTTAGTAACACCTTTTTTTTTTTTTAATGAATTTTATTAACAACCAAACAAAGAATATTACACACTCCAACAATCATGCTAGAACCTTTTTTTGATAAATAATTCATTTCATTGATAAATGCAGAAGGGCACAACCTTATTACACATGATGTATATGAAGAGAGTCCCCCTTACATGCTAAAAGACGAACAAAAAATATTCACATATTCTGAAAAGTTAGAAGATTGAGAAATATTTTACTCCACTATCCAACTAAGACGCAATTTGACCAGGATGTTCTTGAGCTCTTCCTTCGTCTTCTCACAATCTTCAAAACATCTTGCATTCTTTCTCTCCATATGCTCCCCATTAAGCACAACGGGGCTATCCTCCACACATCTAGAACTGAACGACTACCTACCTAACCTTGCCAACAATCTAACCGTATCACCCTTGCAGACATAACCCATTGGAATTCGAAGAGTTGCACTCCATAATTCTCTTGCCACTTAGCAATGGAGTAAAAAATTATCAATAGATTTCCACTCCTCCTACATGTGCAACACTATTCCACCACTATTACTCTTGCCTTTTCCAAATTATCCAATGTTAAAATTTTACCATGAGCTGTTATCCACACACCAAAAAAATCTCACTCTCAAAGGGGCTTTAACTTTCCAAATATTCCTCTAAGGAAAAGAAAAACCATCCGCAGTAGATAACTCATGAAAAAACGATCTCACTTCAAACCTCTTCCTCTTTGAAGGAATCCACCAAATACAATCCGCTACCTCTTCTCCATCTGAGGGAAAATAATGCACCAAAAAATGTAAGCACCAAATCTACCTCCCAATCTTGTATAGATCTAACAAAAACACATTCCACTGAATAATGGAAAATTGCATGTCCACAATGTACGCCTCCTTACGAGCAATACTAAATAACTCCTGAAAAGCTTCCTTCAATGGCTGATCCCCACACCAAATATCATGCTAGAACCGAATCTTAGATCCATAGCCCACTTCATATCTAATATATTTTGAGAAAACTCCCCACCGCCTTCTAACATGTTTCCACACTCCAGCACCAAAAGGCCTTGCTACCTCCTTAAAACACCAACCACCACTCAAACTATCATATTTTGCTTCCACCACAAACGCCATAACGCCTCCCTCTCCATAGCATACCGCCATAACCATTTACCCAACAAAGCTTAATTAAACTTAATCAAGTTTTAGATTTAATCATGCTAGAACTCCTCAATCAGGCTACAACACTAGCAAACAAGCCACACAAAAAAAAGCCACTCGAAGTAAAGCAACAAAGGAGCAATTATCTATACAATTTACTCCCTCTGGCTAAACAACAAACATCACACCTATCCAACTCACAAAGGAAAGCCAACAACAAACAAAATCAGGCAAACAAACATTTATCTGAAGTGCAGCATCAGCAACCATCAACCCCTTCTAAAAATCACTAAGCAGAACCAGCAACAAGCAAGCAACCAAGTGGCCACACAGACAGCAACTCTGCTATGGCAGCTCCTCAACTTAGCCACTGCAGCATCAGACGCAGCCACAATAGCATTGAGCCAGCAACCACTCAATATCAAAACACACTGCACCAGGAATACTGCTCAAAGACCTGGTTCGCTCAGAGTAAACAGAGACAGCAAATCTTCAAACCAGATACCAAAACAGCAAGCCATCACAAGGGCTACCAGGCTAGACCAGAACAGAGAGAGGAATATTCCACCTTGCACAAAGAGCCTTGTTCAAATCATTATTTTTGAACCTTCCTTTCCACAAAATCCTGGATCTAACCTCCAACAAATCCTTTGCACTAATTTCCCTGCCAATCTTTAATGCCCTTATCCAGAATATCTTCCCAAACATCAAGAACACTCAAACAGAAGCATCTATGAATAACAGCCCTCCAAACCCTTTTACAGAAATCACAACCAAAAAAGAGATGTTCCCTACATTCAATGCAGTTTCTACAAAAAAGACATTTAAAATCCCCTTGGCCTCCCCACTTCAAAATTCTGTCTCCAGTAGTTATGCTATTCTTCACTGCCAATCACAAAATAAAATAATGCTTTGGAATAGCCAAAAAAATACCAAATCAGGTTCCACCACTCCACTATTGGATGTTTCACTCTAATTTCTTCCCATGTATCTCTACTTGAGTAAGAACTAGACTTAGAAGCCAACCAAATAGGAGTATCCCTTCCACCAATACTAATAAAAGGAAGTTTGCTTTGAATATTTACCAATACTCATATCATTAAAAGTGGCATTGGATGTTTCTCACTAATTTTTTTAGTAATCTCCATAAGTTTAAGGATTTTTCTTCGACTCTAAGTAGCATGGATTTTAATTAAGCTTTTACCTTTGATTAAATTCGTTATAACCCAAGCTACCCACAAAGAACCTGATTTAGCAAAAATATTCTAAATATGGTTAAGGATGGCATCCTTATTCCAATCCTCTGACTTTTTTAACCCCAAACCACCCTCCCTCTTAGGAACACATAAATGATCCCAAGCAAATTTGGCCTTGGCAAAACTTGAGTCATTGCCATTCCAAAGGAATCTGTTGAATTTCTTCTAAATGGATTTAATCACCCTATTGGGAACAATAAAAATTTGGGACCAATAGATTTGAAAAATAAAATGAGAGGTGTTTAGACAGCCAAGAGTCTATTCAGCCAGAAATTTTATCCTTAGTAACATTCTTTGTTGTCTCTTTGTTATGTTTCCTTTGTATTTGCTTAGAAAAAAAAAATAATAAATATATAAATAAGAGTTCCCTAGGATGTTACGTGATTTCACAGTACTACTAGCTCAATGGAAGACAAGGAACTGCAATCCACTAGGGATTGTACTTATTTTATTAATTAAGTCTTATGTAATAGGTTATATTCATCTTTAAATGAATAATGTTACTAAAATGCTTCAGTAAATTTTTGAAAATTAACAACAAAGAATTTGTGTAAATCACCTGCAAAATGAAAAGTATGGGACACAATAGCCATAGTTGGCCATCCACGCCGGCTGTTTCTCCCCAGACAACATCCATCCTCTTAGCCTGAAAATAATAGTAAAATAAAGCGGGGAACCATATGTTCACAAACATGGAGATCTGTAATTGCAATAACATGGAAGATCAAAGGACAAAGGAGAGACGGGGGGTTGAAGATTAGGGGTCAAAATGTGCAATATGATCTACAATTGAGATAAAACATGGCAAGACAGAAAACGGAAAATTTTTAGCTGCAGAGACAATTTGGATTGGCACCTTTCCCAATGCAATACGAGTATAGAGTCTCTGGCGTTGATATCTATTTTGTAAAAGCATTGCAACTCCTTGCATCATTGCCCATTGTAGGAAAAGTTGAACCCCTCTCTGCACAAAATTTAACTAGAAGTTACATACAGAACAAATGTTATGGTTAACAAATAAGCAAACAAAAATAACCTGCTTTTGGGCACAATTTGGTTGTCCTTTAATCTCCCATGTCAGACTAACGAGGGCCATAAGCATAGCAAGGTAGTGATGGTATATCCACCTGTGAAATAAAAACATTTGTTCGCAATATCTTCAGTGTGGATATTGACAACAATACCACGTTGATTTTCTTAACAGGAAAGCATAGAAAATTTTATCAGTAAAAACATGTGAAAGCCCTAGTCGAAGGAAGTACACGGGCAAATAGCGAACCACGAAGAAACAGAAAATGAACTCTAAAGTTCAAGGTATTTGCAACACCTAAAAATGATCTCAAGAAAAGAAACTCCAGGCTGTGTGTGGTGAACACACTCAAAAGTATGACTTTTACCTCCCACACCATTTACACCACATCAAACACATTGGAACAGCTTTCATGTCTGAACTCAGCCAAACTCAAACTCATATGGAGCTCAATCCATTAATTGTTTAGCCAAAAAAGTGGGGTTTGGCTAGATTAGTTCAATTGACAACCCTAGTCTCAGTACCTAACAAAGATTGACCTCAAATTTCTCATTCCTAGAAAAACTCCAAATAAAAGAATCCTCTCCAACTCTTCATGGATTTTCTGAATACAGAAGGTTAAAAAGAGGTATCCACCCATTCCAACTCCCAATCTTGCACTTTAACAAATCATGTGTTCCAAGAAAATATTTCACCATAACTTTTTCTGCAGCTAGCCATTGATGTCTTCCAATCTGCAGTACTTTAAAGAAACCCAGAGGAACAGTTCTAAGGAATCTCTAAAGACCAAATATCATGCTAAAGTGAATTCTCTGACCATCCCTAACATCAAATCTAGCATACAGATAAAACATATCCGAACCTCTCTTCACTCCCTTTCAAAGACTAAACCCCATGTGAGAACCTTCACTATGTTAGGCTTTTTCACCTCAAACCAGAGCAATGAGAATGACTACTATTGTTATCATACACATTTATAGTACTCTTTATTGTGAATTATAGTCTCTTTATATTCATTCACATACTAGATGTAGCAAAATTAAGGACCAGCTCAGATTGTTCCTCACTTCACCACCCATGATGCATGCAATACCTAGATTAAATCTTCCAGTATAAACCAAAACCATGAAATACTCAAAATTTGAACATCATTAACCATGAATAACGTGAAATAACCAACTCAAAACAATAAAAGGAGTGCACGTCGAAAAGGAATGAGTCTGTGAATCTTCTTCTTCATTGTGAGGTTGCTTGTGCCATTTAGAATGTTTTCTTCAGTTGATTTGGGCTGTCTTGGGTTATGCCTAGACGAATAGTCAACTTGTATGTTTGTTGGTGGACCACCAGCAACACTCGGAGTGCTACTATGTGAAAAATAGTGCCTTCGTGCCTTTTGTGGTGTTTATAGAGGGAAAAGAATAATAAAATTTTTTAGGACCGTAAGAGGACTTTGGAGGAGATTAAATATTTACTTTTCAACACACTGTATCTTTGAATAGCTGCTTTTGTTTCTCTATTGGTGATTAGTTATCATGATTTTCTTGTTCTTTTTACTCTTACTAACTAGGTGGCTTCTCTTATATACTTATTGTGTACTTGAGGGCACCCTGTACTTTTAATGATATTTTGATTACTTTTTTTTTTTTTTTTTTTTTAAAGAAAAGTGCATGTACTGAATAATGTCAAAAACATTGTATGCAATAGTAGGCCAGAGTATCATCAAAGATAGATTCTTTATACTAAATTACGACAAAACCAAAAGCAAAGTGAGAACACGGTGAGACAAAGCACCAATAAGCTTTAGTTCAAATGGTACTTCCTCCTTTTGTAACAAGGTAGAGGGCGAGGTCATGGATTCAAGACTCACCGGGTGCGTGTGTAACTTACGAAAAAATAAAATAAAAAATAAAAGTGAAGAGACAAAAAAATGGCTAGTTTGTCTCGGAACATCACCATTCAACCTCTCTAAGTTAAGTTTCGATGTTCAGACTTTGTTTTTGGGCCTCAAAACTTGTCAAGTTACTAAAAATGGAGCAAAACACTCCAAGGGATGGTTAACACGCTCAAAAGGATGACTTTACCTCCTGCACCATTTACACCACATTGAACACAACAGATCATCTTTCATCTCTGAACTGCCCAGAATATGATTTATCTGGCATGGGCTACTACATGAGCTCCCAGTAAATTACAGGATAAATTGAGCTGAACTGAAATTCATATAGAGCTTAATCCATTATTTTGGAGCCCATAGTCTCCAAGGGAATATCAAAATACCAAACATCAGGCCAAAAGTGAATTCACTGACCATCCCCAACATCAAACCTAACATGCTCATAAAACACATCAGAACCTCTCCACACCCCCCTTTAGAGGACTAAATCCAGCGTAGACTTTCACTACGTTAGACTTTTTTGAGCCAAACCAAAGCAATGGCAATGGTTACTATTGTCACCAGACACATTTATAGTTCCCTATATTGTACTTTACAGCCCCTCCATATTCATTTATATGGTAGATGCAGCAGAACTACAGACCTAGCACAGATTTTTCCTTAACCCCTCATCATGCAGGCAACACCTAGACTAAATCTTCTGGCATGAGCCAAAACTTTGACATGGACAAGATCGAACATCCTTTACCATGAATAACGTGAGATAACCAACACAAAAGCGCGTATAAAGAGTGCATGTACCAATTAATGACAAAAAAAAAAACAATATATGCTATAGTAGGCCCGAAAGCAGCATATAAATACTGAAAATACAAAGACTAAAGTGAGAATATGAAGGGATAAAAAGATGGCTAGTTTGTTTCAGACTTCACCATTCAACCAGTTTGATTCAAGCTTTGAGGTCCAGACTTTGCTTTTAGGATTTGATACTTCTCGAAATGCTAAAAGTTGAGTAAATCAATCCCAATTAACTTTGGGACTGGTGGAGGAATCCAAAACTGTCAGCCATTTATAACAGTATTTAATAATTTAAGCCAAGTGTTGACCACCACCAACCAATACGCACTGAAATAAACCAAATTCAAGGCAACACCACTCAATACTCCATAAAGCATAGTGGGACAAGAGAAGATAGAAAAATTAGGAAAAGTGCACCTAGATATTTTCCTGTTATTCTCTAGTAGTCCAGATGGCCTGGAAGACCTTAGTGATAATAGATGAAAGCTTACTTCAAAAAATAAATACAAGAAAACAAAACCTTTGATCCCAAAATTATTTTTGTTATTAAACAACAAGTGAGGAATTCGTAGATCACCTCTTATTCCATTGCCAGATTTCTGATGCCTTATGGAGTTCTATCTTCGGCCTTTATGAGTTACAGAAGGTTATGCCTAGGCATGTGGTAGATCTCTTTGCTTGTGGAAAGGGCAGTGTGGCTCTCTCAAAGGGTAGCAGTGCGGAAGATGATCCCGCCTTGCTTAATGTGGTGTACTTGGAGATAAAGAAATTATCATAGTTTTGAGGATTACAAAAGAATGGTGGTGGATCTAAAGGACTTTTTCCTCAAAACCTTATACCACTGGACAGCCACCTTTGAGTGCCTTCATATTACTAATTTTAATGATTTTCTTGATTTTTTTTTTCTTCTAGTTAGATGTCTCTCTTATATGCTTCTTGTGTCATTGGGTTGCACCCTTTCACTTTTTCTAGTTTAAGCTGTTAGGAGGTGGACCAATCAAGTATATCCAGCATAACACACACTGACAGCCCCCCATTTCCCAAGACATACCAACTGTCCAACAAACCCTGAACCCTGATCCAAATGTATGCCTTGCAAAACAAAAGAAATAAGCTGGAAGGGGGTCACCAAGACCTAAGTCAAAGACCTCACCAAACAACCCCGGCCCCGAATTCATGCTGATGAACCATTAGTCCCAAAAAGTGGACCAATCATGTATATCATCAAGCATGTCATATATATATATATATATATATAGCAGACCGCAACAAACCTGATTTAAGTGCAGGCCTTGCACTTGCAAAGCCACGAGAAATTATCCAAATGGAGATCCCTAAGACCTAACACCAAGCCCTGGTGGTGAACCATTACTTCCAAGTTCCAAAAGCTAAAATTGCTAGTGTGGCCCAACAATATGTCAAGCACACAACAAGCTAACAACTTATGCTAAAACTGGAAATATATTCAATCAATTTAGAAGTAAGTTTGCTTATCTAGATAACATATTGACTCCAACATGTCATTTTGTAAGTCAACTCAAGTCTGGCTTCATCAGCTCTACGAACAATATCAGAAGATGGTCTACAGAAATTTGGGTGTCCCCAACATTTGAGGGGTTCCCAATTAGTTGAAAAAACTCAGCCTCAACAAAACAGATGGCAGGCTAAACTAGATTACACTTGTAAGTCATAAACCATAAGTTTAGATGCAAGATTCAACGATCACAATATAAACAAAGTCATCACATGTAGTTCATATAAAGTTTCAAACAGTGCATCTTCAGGGTGAAATGCATTCACCTTCATGAGGAACCAGTAGGCGCCAGATAAATTGAAGATTTAGTAAAAGGTATTGTAAATTTAAGTCATCACTGAAATTAAACATTGATGTTTTGTGATATATAACTTAAAGACCATTTTTCACACATTATCAATTCAGATTGTTCTATTTATGTAAATAAGAGTACAAGAAACATGGTCATTGTTAAGCCAAAACTCAATGCCAGGAAAGATTGTGTGCATGTTTACCATGGACGAATATCACTTCCGTTCACCCTCAAAATGTTTTCTCGCAATGCCAAACCAGTGTAGAGGAACAAAAGCCAAGCCTGGAAAAAAGTAAGGTCCATATTAAACTGTAAATGAATCTTCAAATCAGACATGAAGAAGTTTAACTAGGGGGATACCTGGTACAGCTGAACAGGAAACGCTGGCAAGCATCCGTCCCAAATCCAAGATCTTAGAATAAGTAGAGTTGCTGGGAAAAAGAGAAACAGAAGGGCGGTTTTATCCTGGTCCAAAGAGATAAAAGAGAATCGACTGTGAGTGAAGCTTCTTCAGGAACCACACCAAGGTTCACTTTGGCATTTGTTTTCAGTTTGGGATACACGGAAAATGCACAAGAAATATGATAGACAAAAGCTCGATAGCACTTGAGCAGAAGTAGAAGAAACTTGATCTTTATAGAAGGTGAAGTCTACTTGTGCTCGAATATATGGATCAGATTTTGAGGAAAAGAAAAGTGAATTTGTTAGCATGTGTCATCAACCTGAAGGAAGAGAATTTGTCATGCAAACATGCTTCGAGAATAACAAAGAAGACATGATGCAGTTGAGAGTGAAAAGAAGCAATACTCTGTAACTGTTGTACTCCTCTTTAACCTTCAGCTGGACGTCTTTGCGAGAGGCGCGCACATTGATAGGACCCAGAAACTTCCTCAGAAACCCGCCTGTCGTCGCGTATCAGATAGAAATTAACAGACTTTATAATCAAAATACCACTTGTACTAATAATAATAATAATAATAATAAAATCATACAGGGAAGGAGAGAAGAGAAGAGAAAGGAAAAGGGAAAAGCACCCTGAGCTTTGCCAGGAAGGAACGAAGCAGCATCTCCATCAACCACAACACATGTCGCTCTCTCTAATTCTTCTTGCAGCTGTTCAGAAGGGAAACAAAGAAATCTAAATTAAAGAGTGAAATCATAAATCATTAATAAAAATAAATAAATAAATAAAAATTGACAAATATGGATGATTGATCAATCCGATCCAATTGAGTGAATTGCCTTGTCGGCTAACTTGGGCTGAAGAAGATTATGGGAGAGGAGAGAGTTGAGCAAGGAGCGGAGGCGGCGGATGGAGGAGTCAAGGGACAGCGCGCGGTGACGGAGAGATTGCTCATCGGAGGAGGTCTTGGAGATGAAAGATGCGGCCGAGTCCTGCAGCTCCTTTGCCTGCTCGACCACTCTTCCTACTTGTTCCTCTATATTCTTCGCCGACTCCTCCAACGTCGCCTCTGAATTCTCCCCCATCTCTGCTATTCGGATCGCCCTCTGATTTGATTTGACGTCTGTTATTATTTCACGCAGAGAGACACTTGTTTAGCTCTTACGTAATTCCTGTGCTCTCTCGTTTTCTTTTCGGAACCTCAACCTGGAGGGTGGAGGGAGGCTATCCTGCCAGAGGCTCAACCGCTTCGTATTAGTGTCCTTGTTACGACTAAATTGTTTAGGCTACCAACGTTACCCTTCCGCCATCCATCCTGATTAGTGGTTCCTAAAACACAGACTAATGGTAGGCCATTTACCTTCAAATTTTCCTATGCTTTTCACTTTTCATCAACTGCCCAATCATACAGAAAGGACTTACTATTCTTTTACTATAATTTATTGCAAATTAATACCACACTCAATGTAATATAGTTCAACTTACAAATTCATATAAGACAGATTTTTCATTCAAACTAGATTGGAGAAATTTCCTTTAACCTAATCTATAAAAATGACGTGTATAATTTTATTACTCATAATTAAATTTAATTATTTAGTAACCAAAATAATAATACCTCTATAAGCTTTTTGATTTCCCACATATTCTCCACAGCTAAAGGAAAATTCAACTTTATTATAAATATTGGTAACCATCAACATATAAATGACTAAAACTCAACACCCTCTCTCTTCATGAGGGAAGGGCCACGGTTTAAAATTAAATTTTAAAGTTGGAGTATTGAAATTTTGTATGGAATGTGAGCGATAAACAGGTCAACGATTTATGCCAAACATGATGTCAATGTTATTGAAAGCATAATCGGTAGGAGAGCATTTTCAGCAGTTTCCTCGTCATTTTCCTTATATTTAAGGATCCAAACTACTTTTTGCTTTTCTATGTCAAAATACACCCCAATAGCTTTCCTTAATCATTCCTTATATCATTAAAATATTTGTTTTTTTAATTTTTTTTATATATATATATATAAGAGGAGAGATGAGAGAGAATTGTGAGACATGAGAGGAGAAAAAAGTGATAATCATTTTTTTTTTTTTTTAATAATCATAAAGATTGTAATAGTAAAACCCAAAACAGTAGAACCCCATGTTTTGGGTTCCACTGTAGTAATCATAATGTTTAGGGTTCATTTAGAGAGTCTGCTGTGAAAAGTTTTTTGCGATTTTTTGGACATATTCTCTAAACTTAGGGAACAAACTCCCTTACAAGGAATTTGCTGAGAATGCTGTAAGCTAGAATTTCACCCTCCATCCCATCCCCCAAATCTCTCTTGTACCCTTTATAGGAATAGTGAAGAGTGAAGAGTCTCTTCAGCATACGTTTCTATCCCATTGGGAGATAATTCTTTTGGCTTTTGAAAACTTTAGCTGTGAGTGGATTAGTATCATTCTAGACCCTGGAATTTCAATCTACTTAACTAGAAATATAAAGCCTTTCACCGGGGCCTCTATCTAGATGCTTCCTTCCACCTTGGCAAAGCAAATTAAAAAATAAAAAAAAAAAGGTCGCCTTGGAACACTACTTTTAGCTTAGAAATTAGGCAATATAGGAAAGGCCCTCCTTGCATAGTTGCATCCCCTTTGGATGGGAATATATCTCTCCAATCATCTAAAATTCTCCCTCAACCCTTCCTGCCTCCCTTCTAAAATTCTATTTCTACCATTGGGCCGCCTCTAAAGGGTTGTCTGAATACAATTCCATGTTCTAAAGAGTGTGACAAGCAGTTCCTTCATTTGTCGAAAATATTAACTTGCATAAAAAAAAAGTTACTATTGTTAAATTACCATTTATCCTAAAAACTTAAGCTAATAAATAAATAAAAAATAGACATAAGCCTATTTCGGTGTGAGTTCAAGGAGCTTAAAAATGCGTTTAACACACAAAAAGTCCGTTTGAAAAAAAAAAAAAAAAAAAAAAAAGTATTCATTTAGTAAAAAAAAAAATTTAAGCACTTTTGAAAGTCCAAAAAGCTAAAAAATGGTCAAAACGCACTTTTGACAAAAACTTAAATATGAAGCTTTTGCCAAAAAGTATTTTTTGACTTAAAAACTCTATTTTTCAAACACAATACCAAACAAACTAATAATCATTTTAACTTATATTATAGTACTCTCATTCACGTGTAAGTTCAAACTTTCTTTTAACAAGTAAAGTCTAACACGTAAAATTTTTAAACGAAATGGAGAGTGAATAAAGAAAATAAGATTCAAACTCAAGACCTTTGCTATAGTACCATGTTAAATTATTACACATCCCAAAAGCTTAAGCCGATAAAAAATTGTAAACTTAATCATTTAAATTATATTCTAACTATATCACAAATGCATGTCAAAAAAATCTATATCACAAATGACTCGGTAATATATCATAATTAAAAATTAATATAAAGAGTCACAAATAAGTAGTTAATATATCATAATTAAACTCAAAACTATAAAACTATAGGTTTAAGTTTTGGATTAAAAGGTGTCCCAAAGACTCCCAAGTTAATCTCTAGCTGAGAGAGAGAGAGAGGCATACTTTAGTGACACCACTGCTGAAACACAACCGTTGTCCATACAAACTATTATAGTTTAGAGAACAAGAGGACACACCAAGCATAGCCACCAAGAAAGAGAAGCGCATTGATGAAGTGAGAGATAGTGTGTGGTGGTCAGATCATGCCTGGACTCTCCTTCCAAACCACAGATGGCAACTTGTAGAGTTAAGGGAATTGGCTCCTTTCCCATGCTAATTTCTGACCATGAATGACAAGGACGTTCTATGCTAAATCGACTGTCCTTATCTTCTTTCCGTAGGGGTTGTAACTTGCTCCAGTATATCAACAACTTAATACAACAAAATACATGACCACTAGGAAAACTAACCTCTCTTTTTTTTTCTTTTTTTCTTTTTTTTCATTTAAACAGCAAAAGTATGCTTTGGCAAAACTCAAGTAAACATGACAATTCCCAAAGAAGAAAAGAACTCCCGAAAAGCTGCAAGCATAGAGACAGATGCAGCAGGAAAAAAGAAATGGAAAGTACGCTACAGCTCTTTACTAGTCTTGTTTCTGTGTAGCTTCACCAGTCCAGTATGTTTTGACAGCAACAAGAATTTTCTCCGGATTGAAGGGCCCGCTTTCATGGTCCATAATCTGGCTCTTCCATCTCATTCCATCTGTAATACCCTGAATCTTCACAAGGACCTCCACCGTGTCCCTAAAGATAACTGCTCCTTCTGGCCTCAGAATTCTATCCATTTCTAGCAGAATGTAGGTGATATCGCACCTTCAATACACAAACACAAATTCAATCACAAAGTGAATAATTATAAGACCAAAGATCATTGAGCAGTGTGCAATTGTGCATCTGTTTCACAAGTTCTACCTGTCCTGATATATGCTGAAGACTCCACCTGCATGAATGAGATCGTACGTTCTTGGATATGTTGAGAATGCCTCACACCAATCCTGGTATGCCCCGATGAAACCCCGTTCATAAATGACTCCTAGAGTGTCCTGTTTCGAATTGGCAGGAACCACATTCATAACCCACACGGGATACTTTAACAGGGCTGCAGCGAATCCGCCAAGGTAGGCATTCATGTCCATTATGTTCCTGTATCGTCCTTGGGATAGGGGAATGATCCGCTTGTAATGTGTCACCCTGTCTTTCCATAGTTCATTGTCCTCTTGGAATTTCTCAGCGGTGATCCCTGGTATTGAACCACTAGTAATTCTAGGAGGGATGGCAAATGCGCGCTGGGGCCACTTTTCCAACCCCCCACCAGCAACTTCATCTGAGCTGCTTACTTCTGGTAGTGGGGTGATGCAAGTTTCCATATTTCTGTACCTTTTCAGCACAAATGATGCAAAGGTAAATGGAGTCAACCACATTAGTTTTTGTATTATCAAATGAAAAACTAAGAGTGAAAGATGCTGTGGTAGTACCAAGCAGTGTCTGGATTGTCTGACTTGCATATATGCGGTGTTTTATACAACTTCCTGACCTTAATGCATTCAACGTGGTTGATGGGCTTTTGCCAAATTGAAAGATCATTCTTTTCAATCACTTTCTTCCAGCAGAGGCTCTTGGCAACATCCTCAATTGCATCTTGCTCTTTTTTCAAATCTTCTTGGGTTCTTTCCCATCCTCTCCAGTGTTTCTTCCAGTGGATAGGAGGGCCAGAAAGAATCCAGTAACCACCAGGCCTTAGAATTCTGTCCACTTCAATTAGATACATACCATCTGCAAAAATCAAGTGATCAGATGATTACAAAATTTTCATACTGCAGTGTTAAGCATATTTAAGTTTTTGCAATTAGTAATTGTTAAGCATGAAGGACAACGTTTCTATCTTCCTTATTGTTTGATTGTTTTAAGTTTGTGAATTGACATAGATACATATATTTTTACCATATTTATGCCAAGGAATCAAGCAACGGGAACAATGAGCCATATCAAAAGCCCTCGCTGGGTAAGGAAGCCTCTGTGAAGCCATAATGCCAATCATAGCAGGAACTCCCCGCTCCAATGCAAACTGGACCTGTGCTTCGTGTGTGTCCCTTGGTGCAAAAGACATTGCCAGGATGTCCCTCCTCAACAGGTAAGCTCCCCAACTTGCTACCTTAATACCCACAACCAAAACAAGACATTAGCAAATTGCCATCCCCGTCTATTATACACTTGGTAATCACAAATTACATTAAACGACAGGCAGCTTAAACATGACATCATGTAGAAGTCTTCGGTGAACGGGGATGTAAACACCCTAGTCCCATATTGGGAAAAGGAGTTGCTCACATATAATGAGCAGTTTATAGAAAGTCATTCATAAGTGCTAAGTCTCACATTACTTATTTATTAGGTAAAGGTGGACGAGCACTAACCGCATATGCTCTATCACCCCAAAAGGACCCAAAAAAACCTAATCATTTTGGAATGATAGCCCTGAGGCTAGGGCTTTTTCCTAGTGGGTTCCAACAGAACTGCTGCCTTCATACTTCATAGGCCGTCCCAAGAAGTAAATAAGTTAAAATGAAATATCAACTACTTACACCACAGCCTGTATCTATTGCAGTTCTGATATTCCCGCTTTTGAGAGGAATGAGATCGTTAATGTCATCAATATATGCATCAGCTCCACGGGGGAACATGGTGCCTCCTCCAGGGAATCTGAAACGCTCACCCTCGACTTGAATCCAATTCTGAACAGCCTTTTCAATGCTGAGCTCTCTATGGGGAATATTGCCATACCAGGCATAGTCTCGGCTCTGAGGCCATTTGAAAGGGGTCTTATATCTTGGTGGAGCAGGTATCAGGCAAAGGAGGAGTTCTTCCTTTTTGGGGCAATGCCGCTCTCTGTATTTCAACATGTTACGATCGAATTTCCTTCCCCTCACTGGATCTTGGCAAGGGGTGTATTCGCTATAGGACAAATCACAAGGTGGGAACTTCTGGACTCCACCGGAGTTGTTGATCTCAACTTGATGATGGCTTTGAAAGTCCAATGAAAATGATGATGATGATGACGCCGACGGTACACTGCTGCCTGCTGGAGGTGATCCACCATCACAACCGACTTTATTGTAGACCTCAGATTGATTTGTGGGGGCAGAAGTATTCTGCCAGGCGCCAAAAATGTAAGACAAAATGCACAGCCCACTGACCCCTAGGATCCAACTGAGGCGCTTCCTCTTAGATTCCAGCTGATGATGCTTTGGGGATCCGCTGTACTCCTTTGCCATTCTTACTTCTGCAAAAAAGAAAAAAGAAAATTAGTAAAAAAAAAAAGTCTCAAGAGAAGCAGAGGAGGCTGCAATGTGCAATGTCAATATAACCAACGAAGTGTTGTTGGGCTTACATATTTCTTGGAACATAAACATTAGACCGAGTATAATCTTTCCAAAACCAGTCTCTCTTGTTTCCTATAATTCTTTTTCTTTTCTTTTGAAGAACAAAACCAAAAATTATGAAGGAAAGGAAACAACAAGTGGACGATAATCGGAAAGGGGAAGAGGCAGACTAGTTTTCAAGGCAGCTGGACGCAAACGGCTAGTAAATCAACCCAAAGAACGTAAAAAGATTGAAACTTGAAGGACCAAAAAAGAAAATCTCAAAACAAAAAAGGACAGAGCATTAGATCCCACAACAAACAAAGCCGCCGGTGCCCGGTAGGAACAGAAAACATTACCAAGTGAAAGAAAGAATAATAAAAAAAAAAAAACGAATAACAAAACGAAGAAGCAAAGGAAATCAAGAATAAGTAAAGTGGGAAGTCGAAACGTACCTCTTCCCCAACAATATAAAATCAAAAGCCAAAAACTAGAAAAAGGTTCCCTCTTCTTCAAACTTTATAGAACTCTAACAAGAAACGAACTTTGCAGAACCTTTTCTTTTTCTATTTTATTTTCCATATTTTTGTCACAAACCCACAAAGAAAAGGAGGAGCCGGAAGCCTTACTAGTCTACATACGCAGGGAAACCCACAGGAAACATCTATTTTTTAGGGGGAAAAAAGAAAAGAAAAGAAAAAGAAAACAGAAGAAGCATACCTTGAGGTGACTGCAGGCACAGCTAAAGATTCCCAGATTCTCCCAATAAAATGCTATTATTACAATGTGAAGCAAACATGGACCTCCGTGGTATTCGAGTTTTCTCCTCTTTTCTTTAATAAAAGTTGTAGTTTGGACGTTAGAACCCTAAAAAATATGGAAAAAATATTTTCTTTCCTGAGCTAATAAATGTACATGATAAGTTTTGCAGTCAGAGAAAACTTAAATGAAGCTTTGGAACGGGAGTTTGCAAAGGGGGGCAGCGATGGAGAGAGAGAGAGAGAGAAAGAGAGAGGCTTAAAGGTCAGACTAATGGGTAACATAAATAGGGAGGGTGGAAAGCCTCCGCCATTACAGGAAGTGATGAGTGGTAGCGTACATACATATATATAATAATAATAATAATTTAAAAAGAGAGAGAAGATGAAGATGATCGAAGGCAGAGAGTGGATATTGTTTTTTTTTATTATTATTATTTATTCTTTAAATTTTTGGTTTTTTACTAAGAAAAAAAAGAAAAAAGAAAAAGGAAAATGAGAAGTGTGGATTCAGTCTACGACAGCATGGCCAGTGGCACCATATGAGCATTCCGAGGAGAGCTGTTAGCCTTATTTTGCTCCCCACCCTCACTCCACCATTCCCTTTTTGTTTTTAAAACAGATACATACAACTCAAAACGCTGCTTTACAACTACTTTCATGACTTTCATCTTTACTTTCATATCAAAACATTTTCCAAAAAAATATTAACAAACAATGCCTTTTATGCATATTATATTTCCTACTTCTTGCATTAAATTGCTACAATCCTCCGTATACAGTGTGATCTGGATGATGAATGGTTCATTTACATTCTTCTGGTTCAAAACCACATTTACTAATCATTATTCACAAACACTGAGATTTTGCTGTAGTTGATTGAAGTTGTACTCACACCCAGGACAACGAAGCACAATACTAATAGGACTAATATACTTAACCGCTTTAAAGATTAACTAAATATATCAATCCCCTCCACCATAGATAGATAAGTTTTCTAATAAAAAGATAAAGTTGAAATGCAATTAAACTAATAAATAAAAAGTAGAGGAATTTCCATCAAATATTGGAGCTTTAAATTTTACATAATTCCAAGACATGTCATGCAATAACTAACGAAGAAGACAGTGACAGAGGTATATATGAGGCTGAAAGGAATCAAGATCATTATACATTGATAGAGACCGAGGTAAACAAGAGATTACGAGATACTTGTGAGTGCCATACATGTCCACAGTAGCTGCAAATATGGCCCCAGCACTTTGGAAGCTCTTTGTTCCAAAAGGTCGTGGACAGATTATTGCTAGGCCTTGAAATTACCTATAGAGAAAACGACCAAAAATAATTACCTAAAGAAAGATATTATCCTATTCCTATAAATCAAGTTTATGCTTAAAGAGTAATGTTAGACTTATGAGTAATTCTACAAGTTCTTTATAATTTGTTGGCACGTATCAGAATACGAATTTGTAACATCATCAAGTCACATATACTGATACGGTGAGTTAAAAAAAAAAAAAAGAGAGAAAATGTACTTTACCTCCTAAAGTTTGATTTTATTTTTCAATTTAAATTTTAATGTTTAAAAATTTGTAATACACTCCCATAAATGATGATTCGGATTGCAAATATTTTTAAACGTTAGGACTTAAAAGCTATGTTTGGCAATGTCAGCCTCGCACTGTAGCTGGAACGGCACTCTTCCAGCTACAGTGCGGGGCTGACATTTGGCCAGCTTTTTCATTTTTTTTTTTTTTTTTTTTTAATTTTTTAAGCAAAATATTAAAAAGAAAACAAAGGGGAAAGATGGGGGTGGTTCCA
>NC_081543.1:31732200-31746839 GCF_901000735.1 Corylus avellana | reverse complement strand
CAGATGATTACAAAATTTTCATACTGCAGTGTTAAGCATATTTAAGTTTTTGCAATTAGTAATTGTTAAGCATGAAGGACAACGTTTCTATCTTCCTTATTGTTTGATTGTTTTAAGTTTGTGAATTGACATAGATACATATATTTTTACCATATTTATGCCAAGGAATCAAGCAACGGGAACAATGAGCCATATCAAAAGCCCTCGCTGGGTAAGGAAGCCTCTGTGAAGCCATAATGCCAATCATAGCAGGAACTCCCCGCTCCAATGCAAACTGGACCTGTGCTTCGTGTGTGTCCCTTGGTGCAAAAGACATTGCCAGGATGTCCCTCCTCAACAGGTAAGCTCCCCAACTTGCTACCTTAATACCCACAACCAAAACAAGACATTAGCAAATTGCCATCCCCGTCTATTATACACTTGGTAATCACAAATTACATTAAACGACAGGCAGCTTAAACATGACATCATGTAGAAGTCTTCGGTGAACTGGGATGTAAACACCCTAGTCCCATATTGGGAAAAGGAGTTGCTCACATATAATGAGCAGTTTATAGAAAGTCATTCATAAGTGCTAAGTCTCACATTACTTATTTATTAGGTAAAGGTGGACGAGCACTAACCGCATATGCTCTATCACCCCAAAAGGACCCAAAAAAACCTAATCATTTTGGAATGATAGCCCTGAGGCTAGGGCTTTTTCCTAGTGGGTTCCAACAGAACTGCTGCCTTCATACTTCATAGGCCGTCCCAAGAAGTAAATAAGTTAAAATGAAATATCAACTACTTACACCACAGCCTGTATCTATTGCAGTTCTGATATTCCCGCTTTTGAGAGGAATGAGATCGTTAATGTCATCAATATATGCATCAGCTCCACGGGGGAACATGGTGCCTCCTCCAGGGAATCTGAAACGCTCACCCTCGACTTGAATCCAATTCTGAACAGCCTTTTCAATGCTGAGCTCTCTATGGGGAATATTGCCATACCAGGCATAGTCTCGGCTCTGAGGCCATTTGAAAGGGGTCTTATATCTTGGTGGAGCAGGTATCAGGCAAAGGAGGAGTTCTTCCTTTTTGGGGCAATGCCGCTCTCTGTATTTCAACATGTTACGATCGAATTTCCTTCCCCTCACTGGATCTTGGCAAGGGGTGTATTCGCTATAGGACAAATCACAAGGTGGGAACTTCTGGACTCCACCGGAGTTGTTGATCTCAACTTGATGATGGCTTTGAAAGTCCAATGAAAATGATGATGATGATGACGCCGACGGTACACTGCTGCCTGCTGGAGGTGATCCACCATCACAACCGACTTTATTGTAGACCTCAGATTGATTTGTGGGGGCAGAAGTATTCTGCCAGGCGCCAAAAATGTAAGACAAAATGCACAGCCCACTGACCCCTAGGATCCAACTGAGGCGCTTCCTCTTAGATTCCAGCTGATGATGCTTTGGGGATCCGCTGTACTCCTTTGCCATTCTTACTTCTGCAAAAAAGAAAAAAGAAGATTAGTAAAAAAAAAAAGTCTCAAGAGAAGCAGAGGAGGCTGCAATGTGCAATGTCAATATAACCAACGAAGTGTTGTTGGGCTTACATATTTCTTGGAACATAAACATTAGACCGAGTATAATCTTTCCAAAACCAGTCTCTCTTGTTTCCTATAATTCTTTTTCTTTTCTTTTGAAGAACAAAACCAAAAATTATGAAGGAAAGGAAACAACAAGTGGACGATAATCGGAAAGGGGAAGAGGCAGACTAGTTTTCAAGGCAGCTGGACGCAAACGGCTAGTAAATCAACCCAAAGAACGTAAAAAGATTGAAACTTGAAGGACCAAAAAAGAAAATCTCAAAACAAAAAAGGACAGAGCATTAGATCCCACAACAAACAAAGCCGCCGGTGCCCGGTAGGAACAGAAAACATTACCAAGTGAAAGAAAGAATAATAAAAAAAAAAAAAACGAATAACAAAACGAAGAAGCAAAGGAAATCAAGAATAAGTAAAGTGGGAAGTCGAAACGTACCTCTTCCCCAACAATATACAATCAAAAGCCAAAAACTAGAAAAAGGTTCCCTCTTCTTCAAACTTTATAGAACTCTAACAAGAAACGAACTTTGCAGAACCTTTTCTTTTTCTATTTTATTTTCCATATTTTTGTCACACACCCACAAAGAGAAGGAGGAGCCAGAAGCCTTACTAGTCTACATACGCAAGGAAACCCACAGGAAACATCTATTTTTTAGGGGGAAAAAAGAAAAGAAAAGAAAAAGAAAACAGAAGAAGCATACCTTGAGGTGACTGCAGGCACAGCTAAAGATTCCCAGATTCTCCAAATGAAATGCTATTATTACAATGTGAAGCAAACATGGACCTCCGTGGTATTCAAGTTTTCTCCTCTTTTCTTTAATAAAAGTTGTAGTTTAGAAGTTAGAACCCTAAAAAATATGGAAAAAAATATTTTCTTTCCTGAGCTAATGAATGTACATGATAAGTTTTGCAGTCAGAGAAAACTTAAATGAAGCTTTGGAACGGGAGTTTGCAAAGGGGGGCAGCGATGGAGAGAGAGAGAGAGAGAAAGAGAGAGGCTTAAAGGTCAGACTAATGGGTAACATAAAAAGGAAGGGTGGAAAGCCTCCGCCATTACAGGAAGTGATGAGTGGTAGCGTACATACATATATATAATAATAATAATAATTTAAAAAGAGAGAGAAGATGAAGATGATCGAAGGCAGAGAGTGGATATTGTTTTTTTTTTTTTTATTTATTCTTTAAATTTTTGGTTTTTTACTAAGAAAAAAAAAAAGGAAAATGAGAAGTGTGGATTCAGTCTACGACAGCATGGCCAGTGGCACCATATGAGCATTCCGAGGAGAGCTGTTAGCCTTATTTTGCTCCCCACCCTCACTCTACCATTCCCTTTTTGTTTTTAAAACAGATAACATACAACTCAAAACGCTGCTTTACAACTACTTTCATGACTTTCATCTTTACTTTCATATCAAAACATTTTCCAAAAAAATATTAACAAACAATGCCTTTTATGCATATTATATTTCCTACTTCTTGCATTAAATTGCTACAATCCTCCGTATACAGTATGATCTGGATGATGAATGGTTCATTTACATTCTTCTGGTTCAAAACCACATTTACTAATAATATTCATTATTCACAAACACTGAGATTTTACTAATAATATTCATTATTCACAAACACTAACGAAGAAGACAGTGACACAAGTATATATAAGGCTGAAAGGAATCAAGATCATTATATATTTGATAGAGACTGAGGCAAACAAGAGATCACGAGATACTTGTGAGTGCCATGCATGTCCTGTAGCTGCAAATATGGCCCCAGCACTTTGGAAGCTCTTTGTTCCAGAAGGTCGTGGACAGATTATTGCTAGGCCTTGAAATTACCTATAGAGAAAACGACCAAAAATAATTACCTAAAGAAAGATATTATCCTATTCCTATAAATCAAGTTTATGCTTAAAGAGTAATGTTAGATTTACGAGTAATTTTATAAGTTTTTTATAATATGTTGGAGCGTATCGGTATACAAATGTGTAACACCATCAAGTCACATATACTGATACGGTGAGTTGTAAAAGTTGATTTACCCATGATCTTATCTCTCCCCCTCTCTCTCTCTATTTGTCCACACATTTAAAAGGATTTTAAAACCTTTCTCATCATTTCATGGTCGTAATGATAGAAACACCAGTAACTCAAAACCTTTCTCATCATTTCTTAGTTTTTTCAATGTTGGCACGTGTTAGGATTTGGCTTAGGTACCGTTATAAAAATTATTGCATATTTTTTTTTAATTTTTTTCAATGTTTAAGATTTAATTTTAAATTTTTCATGTGACAGAGAGAACATGAAATTAAATTTAGAACATTGAAAAAACTACATGTGTAATTAAGCCAAATTCATTGGGTGTTTTTAAGAGCACATCTTTTATACAAAAAAAATATATATACAATTCTATCTTACCCATTAAAAAAGAAATTTTTTTTAAAAAAATTGTTATACACACCTACCCTTACTTACACTTTCAAGTACAAACTAATTGACATTGCACTAAAAAAATCAATGAATCCAAAATTTACTAATGATTCATCTAAAAAATCTAATGATGTTTTTTAGAGCCAGTCATAAAATGTTCGTTTAGAAGTGTAAAAATGAAATTGCATGTAATATTTATTAAAAGGGTTAAATATTGTTTTGACCCATATAATTTAATAACTTTATTTTTTGTCCTTTCGATTTTATTTTATATCATAGATGGTACCCGATAATGGCTAAAAACGGAGATTGTACATCCGTCTAATTTTCATCCAAAATTTGATAAAAATCAACGTCAGCACCCTTAAAAAATTGACATATGTCCATATGCTTTATTAAAAATAAAACTTTTTAAAAAAATTAAAATTAAAAACATTAAAAAATTATCATTTTTTTTTTTTTGAAAAAGCTGGATGGCCAGGCACTCCTAGCTGGTTTGGAGGTGACTAAACCACCCCTAACTTGCAAAATGTGGTTGCCGAAACAACACCTAAGATTGTTGGAGATGGTTTCAACTATCCTTAATTTGCAAGTTTAGCATGCTCGAACCACCCCCAAAAAGGCCAAGAGTGGCTCCAGTCATTCTTTAGGGCAAAATGGGGTGACCAATTTTGTCGAGCCACTCCTTTTTCATTTTTTTTAAAAACCTTTTTTTTTAATATTTTTAATAGTTTTAATTTTAATTTTTAATTAGGTATATAGACTCTTGTCAATTTTTTAAAAATGCTTACGTGCATTTTTGTCAAGTTTTAAACAAAAATTATACAAAATTACCATTTCAATTTTTAACCATTATCAAAATATCATATATGATACAAAACAAAACCATAACAATAAAAAATAAAGTTGTTAAACCTTTAGTCTTTTCACCCTTATTAAAAACACAAAACATAAAAAAGACTGTCGTCCCACGTGCAGTGCTCCCCACACTCGGGACACTGCGCAGTAAGGACAAGTGGGCCGTATCATGCCATGATGAATTTGATACGAAGTTGGTGGCCAAGCGGATGTGACTTCACACATTCAGTCAAAAAAGCGACCGTGCCTTTTGTGATTTATTTATTTATTTATTATTTTTTTTCCTTGAGCAAATTCGTAATTTCCCGAGCGATGATAGCCTACAAGTTGTACGCCTCAAAGTTAAGAAGGAACCTTATCCCCAACTTTTCAAATGCCATTTGTCCCGACCAAATAAAAGAAGATTAGCACTCACCCCAAAAAAAAACACAAAAGATTAGCCACTTTTATACTATACTCCAAAAGAACTCGTCCCATTACAATTAAAGTATTCTAAAATTACTTATAGATTAGTTTCACTTAGTCAAAATATCGGACATTGACACATTTATATATATAAAGATAAACTATAAGGGAGAGCCTCTTAGGAATAATATATCCGGATGGCCACCACTGCATTGACAACGATGAGGGAGTTGGATTAAAAAACATAACGTGCATCAAAGAATTTGGAGTTTATCAGTATTGTTATATCACTTACCCATTTACAATAAAAAGCCTCAAGTACAAGAAATAATCTCTACTTTCGGATAATCATTGTGATCATTTAACTATATAGGATCATACTCCCCCTTAATCTTCCCCTTTCCCTTGTATTATTCAGAAAAACAAAAAACAAACTATATAGGCTCATAAAATGGGTGGTATACAATTAATTAATGAGGTGACACTATGTGATTGATTGTAGACTAAACATATTAACTTTACACTAAGAATCTAATCACAAGGAGGTTGTATCTTACGGATTAAGGCCTCACCACAGTAATGATAAAATGAATTTTCCCTTATAAATTAGACACGAGATCTGCATTCAGGTCCCTCCAAATTAGTACCCTAGCCAAGGCCCAAGGGGCGCACCCAATCCCAACCCTTCACTACTCCATTAAGAGGATCTTCAAAAGGATCAGTTTTCTTCATTTACTGCAAGTATCTGTAAGGTGCTAAATCATGGGGCTGGGAACTGCAGTGCAACGGTAACCAACCAAATGACAAGGACAATCCAGAAATTCACCTTATGCTGTTGTCCAACTTCTCTAGTTTCTGGATAATTGAATGATAATTCCTGCCTTTGTATAATTCAACAAGTGATCGTATTGCTTTGGATATCATCTCCTTCTTTTGGTCCCGAAGAGACATATTTTCAAATTCAGAACACGTACTTGTCTCCCCTAATGATGAGCATAGCATCTTCAACCAATCCTCAAGAAAGGAGGCTTTCTATGTGGAACAAAGTTAAAAAGCCAAAATGAGCAATTTGTCATGCACTATGAGAAATGATGAGATATAAAAGAATAATCAGTTAAAAGCAATGGAGCCAAGTTCTACCCCTTAAAAAAGGCACAGAGATACGGGAAAAGATTAGATTACTCCATGTTAGAGACGCACACCATAAGAGCAACCAAACGCAGGCGTGCAAAGAAAGGCAAATTTTTGAAAACAGAGCATGGGCAGAGCACTTTCAAAATGCTACATATATAGATAGCATGCACAAACCTCGACATATATTATTTAGTCAACTCTTCAATAAGAACTAAAGTTGTGATAATTTGACATAAGTCCTGTGAAGTACAATGTAGACACACACAATTCATTTCATTGTTCGACTCTTTGACACGAGAAACCGTTGTAGTCCTAAATGTTGTACAAACGCAAACATCACTTTTTCTCCTCATACAGTACCATAACTACATACTACTTCATCAAATAATATGAGACTACTCATATTTGAATTTTACTTTATCTTTGGTTGTATGAGGGAGGAGAAAGGGAAAGGAAGTGGGGTGAAGTGAAGGGAAGGGAAGGAAAGGAATGCCATCTTCCCTCTAGGTGTTAAATCGTTTAGAGGGAATCAGTGAGAGGGGAGATTGTTTTGTGACATCAGAACAGTTAAACCTTGCAAAATAGTCTTTCACTTTTGTTTCTTCCACTGCCTCCCAAATTGGGAGGAAACAAAATGGTGGGACAGGAAGGGGAGGATCCCTCCACCTCCCTTTCCTTCCCTCCCTTTCTACCCAACCAAACAAAGGAAAACTCCTCTCTCTTCCCTTCCTTTTCCCTCCAATCAAACTCGGTTAGAGAAACTTCTCCTTACTCTGCTATGTGTTCACTGTGTATAGGTCAGCCAAATGTCCAAAGTTATAGATTTCCATTGGAACATTATGGACAAGTATGAAAAGTGCAAACAAATGTCCAATGTGAAAAGAAGCATTAACGTTTGAAGCATGTCTAACACGGCTGTCAGCCAAATCAAAGTTGTGAAACCAATCCACACACACACAACCAACAGCACAAATGCATTACAGTATAGAAAACCCGGTTATTAAGCAAGGAAAATGTTGTGTAACAAGGAACCCCAACATCTTTGAAATACTTACTTTCACGAGAAAATCTTTCAGAGGTTCATGATCAGTGCTTGAAGCAAGGCTAAGAACATGCAACATGGTTGAGGTTAACTGTATGAGAAAAAAAGAAAAAAATTAAATCACACTAAATTAAATAACACACACAAACACAGTAAAGGAAAAAAGCTTACCCAAAACATAACATTTTCCATGATTCAATAGAAATCTAAGCTTAAGGGCCAAATATAATAATTTAGAGTAATATTAGAAACCACATTTTTTATCAGACAACTATCCCACAATATTGACGTGTCAGTGTCAAACCAACTAACCCTTAGATTTATTTATTTAACAATGATCCAAGAGTTGGTTAGGATTGACACGTCAACATTGTGGGATAATTATAAGATAAAAATGTAGTTTTTAGCATTACTCATTTAGATCTTATTAGAATTTTCAAAAATTAACGTCAATTCAAGTGAAACTCTTTTTCTGCCTTTTCAAATGGACTCAGGAATTGTTGATAAGAACTGTAGGGGCATTCATGATACTTTGAAATCATAAACTGTAAACTAGTACTAATATAGAATTGCTCAAATGCAAAAGATTTAGGAGCTTGACCTGCTTCTCAAGCGCAACCCTATATTTGAAACTAGATGGTGCTGAAATCTGGTCCGAGCCTAGATTCTCTATTATATGCTCCAGACCTTGGATGACATCTGGGAAAGATTTCCCATAATCTGCATTAAATAAAGGGGGAGAAGACTAAGTTACCTTCTCATTCAAGAACTCCAATTTAGAACAGGATAGGAAATGTCAAATTGAAAAATACAAGGTCTTCCAAGGCAGGGTGTAGCACTATCAATACATTAAAAATATAACTGATTTTTTTTTTTTTTTGTATAAGTAATAAAAATTTTATTAAAGAACAAAGAATCGCAACCCTGGTACATAAAAAATATACTTGAAACTAGAAAGACACCTTTTAGAAGGGGAACAAAGATCAAGAAAAACAGGAAAAATCAAGCGCAGTATGCAAGTCTAAAGTAATTGTCCAAAGGTAGGATTGGCAATCTTTTATACGACCTGCGAATCCGACATGAAATTAGAGGGTTAGGGTTTGGCATAAATGGGTTGACCCACTTGACCCGTTTATGAAATTATATATACATGTTAAAACGGGTTAAACATAACGCATTTGGGTCTAAATGGGTCAAATAGATCAACCCGTTTGTGACAAGTAGGTCGTGTTAGGTCACTCGCGGGTTGTGTTTGGTTTAAAGGTCTGACCCGTTTAGCTAAACAATTTGTGTTTGGGAATTCTACACATTAATTACATATCCATTTCCTCCTTTTTGAACCAAAGCAGATAGGAGAGGAACTCCCAGTTGACATGGTAATAGGCACAACACTCCAGAAATTCTAGATTTCAGTATGTTGTCCAAACATTCGTTGGTTATATGAACTGAATCTAGACTTTATCTCCCCCCTATAAAAGCATTCTGCATAGAAAAGAGTGAACCCAAAACCTGTTTCATTCTAAGAGCAATGACCTTAGCCAAAATCTTATATACACTTCCCACCAGGCTAATAGGTCCGAAGTTCCTTACTTCCAACTACCCAATCTTTTTAGGGATAAGGGCAATGAAAGTAGCATTTAAGCTCTTCTCAAACAAACCATGTTCATGAAAAGTATGGAAGACGCGCATCAGATCGTCCTTCACTATCGCCCAACACGATTGAAAAAAGGCAATATTGAATCCATCTAGCCCCAGTGCTTTACCACCATCCATACTAAGCAACGTCTGATAGACTTCCTCCTCTTGGAACGGCCTCTCCACCCATTCTGCTTCTCCTAAATCTAGCAAGGGAAACTCCAAACCATCTAATTTGGGCCGCCAAGGGGTGGTTTCAGAAAAAAGGTTCTTGTAATATTGAAGGATTGTATCATTGATTGGAAGTGTCCATACTATCAAATGCTAAGACTGGACAAAAATTATTCATCCAATGGGAGTTGGCAAGGCGGTGGGAAAAACTCATATTCTGATCCCCTTCTTTCAGCCAAGTCGCCCTTGATTTCAGCCTCCAGCTAACTTCTTGCATAAGAACTACTTTCTCCAACTCTGCTTTCATCAAAGCCCCTTTTGACTATCTCTTCTTCTGTAAGAGGCCTCTCCTCTTCCAGCAAAACAAGGGACCAGATCTCCTCCAAAAAGGACCCTTTTCTCACCTCTACATTTCCAAAGACCTTTTTGTTCTAGCATTTTAAATTAAGCTTCAACCTTTTAAGCTTGTACGCCTAAACAAAGCAAGGGACACCAAGACACTGGTATGAATTCCACCACCGTTTCACCAAATCACCAAAGCCTTTTGCTTCCAACCACATATAGCGTGAATCTCTAGCCATACCACCACTGTCAAGCAAAATATTGACATTATCTAATAAAGGTCATGAAGTGATAAATCCGTATGCCATGGATTTAATTAAAAATGTCAAATTTGGCTGATACTGATAGGCATTGTTGAGTTACTACAAAAACTAAATTTACATTTTAATCTTGACAATGCAAAAAAGGATCCAGCCTACTACTCACCATGAATTGATGCCGGCACAGCCAAAGCAGCAGCTGCATGTATCCTGATCTTAAAGTTGGAAGAATCACGCAATAATAGTAGAAGAATACTAAATACAGATGGAGCCCTGCCCAAAAACACAAGAATACATAATTACATTATATTATGAATGTACTTCAATACTCAAAAGGAAGACATTCATGAAGCAGGCAGATGATGTATGTGCTCAACAAATGAACATGATCTATTATTTTGCACTAGCATGACTGGGATCCACAGGAAGCCACTTAAACCTACCAAAAGGCCCAAGTATTTCAAGTACTTCACTACCTTTCACTAAGTGAAACATTTTGTTTTCTCACTATATGCCAAACTGGAGTAATGTCAATTCTACGTGGCGTTATCTCTCTCGCAAATTCTCAAGATTGAATACCGCTGAATACAACCATGAGTTTGGTTACCAAAACATCTTTTTTTTTTTGATAAGTAATGTTTATATATCAAAAGCGCAGAGGGGCGCAACCCTAGTACACGGGGGGTATACAAGGGAAACGACTAGCTAGAAGAAAAAAGAACAAGGAAATCAAGATAGCTAATAACTATAGGAGCGAGCCAAGCCGCTGTCCAAGTGTAAAGAGTATGGAAAAAGAAAGCCGTGATCTCCTCCAAAGACCTCTCAGCATCCTCAAAGCATCTCTCGTTCCTTTCTAACCAAAGGCACCACATAATGCATAGCGGGACCATTTTCCACACGACAGCATTCCTAGATCGACCTCCCGTCCGCCAACAAGCAAGCTGGCCAGCCACCTTACTAGGCATTACCCAAGACAACCCAAAACGACTGAAGATGGCCTGCCATAAGGAACGAGCAATCTCACAATGAAGGAAAATATGATCAATAGACTCCCCATCACCTTTGCATAAGCAACATCTATTAATCACTATGATATTCCTTTTCCTGAGATTATCAAGTGTGAGAATCTTCCCTAACACCGCTGTCCAAGTAAAGAAAGCCACTCTCAAAGGAGCCTTGGTGCGCCATATACTCTTCCAAGGAAACGGACTTGCTTCTTTGCTTACCAAGATATTGTAGAATGATTTAACATCGAACTTCCCTTTTCTCGACGGGATCCACCAAATTTTGTCCACCCCCCCCCTACTCCACTTGTGAGAATATAACGTAGAGTAGAACGATGCTAGCACTTCCACTTCCCAATCATGGATCGATCGAAGGAAGCTAACATTCCATTGGCGATTTCCACCCATAAACTCCAAATTATCGGCAATGGATGCATCTTTTGCATTAGCTATGTTATATAGGCCTGGATATGCTTCCTTGAGGGTCATTTCCCCACACCAAACATCATCCCAAAATCTGATTTGGGATCCGTCTCCTGGGTCGAATTTAGTATATTTAGAAAACACTCGCCACCCTCTTCTAATATGCCTCCAAAGACCCACCCCGTGAGACCCGGTGTTGTCAATAGAATGCCATCCACCCCATGCGGAACCAAACTTGGCATCCACCACAATTCTCCACCAAGCCTCTCTCTCGTGCGCATAACGCCATAGCCATTTTCCTAATAAGGCTTGATTGAAGACTCTCAACTTCCTGATCCCTAAGCCACCTTTGTTGATAGGAGAGCATACCTTATCCCAACTAACCAAGTGATATTTGAATTCTTCGTTTAAACCACCCCAAAGAAAATCACGTTGGAGCTTCTCTATTCGCTTGGCCACAGAAGCAGGTAATGGAAAGAGGGATAATAAATAAGTGGGAAGATTAGAAAGTGTGCTCTTGATCAAAGTGACCCTTCCTCCCTTGGAAAGATACAACCTTTTCCAACTTGCTAACCTGCGCTCAATCTTTTCCAAAGTATCATCCCAAATGTTTTTGGCCTTGAAGCACGCACCCAAAGGGAGTCCCAAATATTTCAAAGGTAGAGTAGCTACACCACAGCCCAAAATCCCAGCCAAGTCTCCCACATTTTCCACATCCCCTACCGGTATCAAAGCTGATTTAGCCATATTTACCTTCAGACCAGAAACGGCTTCAAAGCAAATAAGTAATGCTTTAATGGAGCGGATTTGATTACTATTCGCCCCACAGAAAACCAACGTATCATCTGCAAATAGAAGATGAGAGATGATGATCCTCTCAGACAAGTTACCACCCATTGGGAAACCCGAGATAAAACCAGAATCAATGGCAGCACCAATCATCCTGCTAAACGCCTCCATAACTATGACAAACAAAAAAGGAGATAAGGGATCCCCCTGCCTCACCCCTCGTGAGCTTCTAAAAAAGCCGGACGGGGTGCCATTGATTAACACCGAGAAACAAGCAGTTGAAATACAACGCTCAATCCAAGAACACCATTTTTCGCCGAAGCCACATCTCCTAAGAAGATATAATAAAAAATCCCAATTTATGTGATCGTAAGCCTTCTCCATATCCAGTTTACAAAGCAGCCCCGTTTCCCCCGAATTAATCCGGCTGTCAAGACATTCACTTGCAATAAGTACCGAATCCGTAATTTGCCTTCCCTTCACGAATGCATTTTGAGGCTTTGATATCACCCTTGCTACAACCCTCTTCATCCTATTAGCAAGAACTTTGGCAATAATCTTGTAAGTTCCACTTATAAGGCTAATAGGACGAAAATCCTTAAATTCAGTAGCCCCAGACACCTTTGGAATAAGGGAAATGAAAGTAGCATTAAGACTTTTTTCAAACTTACCATGAGCATAAAAGTCTGAGAAAACCGCCATAATATCTTCCTTTATCACCTCCCAGCAATCTTGGAAAAACGCCATGGAGAAGCCATCCGGACCTGGGGCCTTATCTCTATCCATACCTTTTACCGCCTCCAACACCTCCCTTTCCTTGAAAGGAGATTCTATATGAGTGGCCTCATCCGCCTCCAGCAAGTCAAACGCAAGATTGTCCACCCTAGGCCTCCAATTGCAACGTTCAGAGAGCAAAGACTCGTAGAATTGCACCGCTTGTTGCTTGATGATGTCTTGGTTGGAATTAGTTGCTCCATTAATGGTTATGGAATCAATGGAATTATACCTCCGATTCGAATTGGCAATTCGATGAAAAAATTTAGTACATTTATCCCCCTCCTTGAGCCACCTAATTCTGGACTTTTGTTTCCAACTGATCTCCTCTTGTAAAAGAGCAATCTCCAACTCCCTAGAAATCCCCCTTTTTCTTTCCTTTTCTTCTTCATCGAGCTCCCTCTCTTCCTCCAAGCTCTCCATAGCCTTCAATTCTTCCGCTTTTTCTAGGCATCTAGCACTCACATTGCCAAATTCCACCTCGTTCCAGCTTTTAAGGTCCCCCTTTAACGCCTTAAGCTTTTTAGCCAAGATGAAACTTGAAGAGCCAGAAAAATTATAAGAGGACCACCAAGCCCGTACCTTGTCCACGAACCCCTCATATTTCAACCACATGTTCTCAAATTTAAAAGGCCTCTTACCTCTTGTCATGCCGTCACAATCGAGCAAGATGGGAAAATGATCCGAGCACAGTCTAAGCATCCTTTTCTGGATCAAACTAGGATACTTAGTTTCCCATTCTGGAGAGACTAAGAATCGATCGATCCTAGACCGAGAATAAGAATTTGACCATGTGACCATCCCTCCGGCTAATGGGAGATCCATAAGCCCCTGCTCAGCTATGAAGTCTGAAAAGTCTGACATTGCACGAGTACGGCGTGCTCCCTCCGCCCTTTCACTAGGAAAATGAGTCACATTAAAATCGCCGCCGATACACCAAGGCATATTCCACCAGCTGGTAAGACCAGCCAACTCCTCCCATAGCCGGTGCCTGATGTGATCAAAATTCGGGCCATAGACCCCCGCAAAAGCCCAAACAAAGTCATCTTCTACGTTCTTGAAAGAACAGGCTGCAACAAACTCTCCCACATAATCCTCAATCTTTGTGACCACCCTTCTATCCCACATCAATAAGATTCCACCCGATGCTCCTTTTGATGCAACAAAAACCCAGTCCGCATAAACACATCCCCATAAATTTCTCACAAATTCATTGGAAATATACTTCATTTTCGTCTCTTGAAGGCAAACAATATCCCCCTTCCATTGTCTAAGTAAATTTCTTACCTTCAAACATTTATTGCCCTCATTTAGTCCCCTCACGTTCCAAGAAATAATTCTTGGCTTCATGGGTTATCTCTTTGTGCCCTTCCTTTAGCCCTAACCCGACTAGACCTCCCTTCATAATTGATATAACTTACCAAATTATTGAGTTCCCTCAATCCTTTCTTTCCCGCATTAGATGCTACACCTGCCCCCTTCCTTTCATTTTCTGCAATGATATCCGCAAACAGCTCCAATAGTTTTCCTTCATACCCATCGCACGTAATTCCCACGAATTGGCTAAATTCCTTGACAAGCTTCAAAACCCTGTCTGTTGACTTAGATCCCTTCTTCCCCTTATTTCCCGGAGCTGAGCAACTCATTAATGGAATAAGATTCTCCCCTTCATATACCTCTAATTCCAATCCTACCACTGGAATTTCCTGAGTTGGAGCAGATTTCTCCACAATACGTGGAGAGTTATATAGTTCCAAGCTGGTTTGAGTTGGTCCCCTATCCATTTCA
>NC_081543.1:31713575-31732100 GCF_901000735.1 Corylus avellana | reverse complement strand
GGGTGCCATTGATCAACACCGAGAAACAAGCAGTTGAAATACAACGCTCAATCCAAGAACACCATTTTTCGCCGAAGCCACATCTCCTAAGAAGATATAATAAAAAATCCAAATTTATGTGATCGTAAGCCTTCTCCATATCCAGTTTACAAAGCAGCCCCGTTTCCCCCGAATTAATCCGGCTGTCAAGACATTCACTTGCAATAAGTACCGAATCCGTAATTTGCCTTCCCTTCACGAAAGCATTTTGAGGCTTTGATATCACCCTTGCTACAACCCTCTTCATCCTATTAGCAAGAACTTTGGCAATAATCTTGTAAGTTCCACTTATAAGGCTAATAGGACGAAAATCCTTAAATTCAGTAGCCCCAGACACCTTTGGAATAAGGGAAATGAAAGTAGCATTAAGACTTTTTTCAAACTTACCATGGGCATAAAAGTCTGAAAAAACCGCCATAATATCTTCCTTTATCACCTCCCAGCAATCTTGGAAAAAAGCCATGGAGAAACCATCCGGACCTGGGGCCTTATCTCTATCCATACCTTTTACCGCCTCCAACACCTCCCTTTCCTCGAAAGGAGATTCTATATGAGTGGCCTCATCCGCCTCCAGCAAGTCAAACGCAAGATTGTCCACCCTAGGCCTCCAATTGCAACGTTCAGAGAGCAAAGACTCGTAGAATTGCACCGCTTGTTGCTTGATGATGTCTTGGTTGGAATTAGTTGCTCCATTAATGGTTATGGAATCAATGGAATTATACCTCCGATTCGAATTGGCAATTCGATGAAAAAATTTAGTACATTTATCCCCCTCCTTGAGCCACCTAATTCTGGACTTTTGTTTCCAACTGATCTCCTCTTGTAAAAGAGCAATCTCCAACTCCCTAGAAATCACCCTTTTTCTTTCCTTTTCTTCTTCATCGAGCTCCCTCTCTTCCTCCAAATTCTCCATAGCCTTCAATTCTTCCGCTTTTTCTAGGCATCTAGCACTCACATTGCCAAATTCCACCTCGTTCCAGCTTTTAAGGTCCCCCTTTAACGCCTTAAGCTTTTTAGCCAAGATGAAACTTGAAGAGCCAGAAAAATTATAAGAGGACCACCAAGCCCGTACCTTGTCCACGAACCCCTCATATTTCAACCACATGTTCTCGAATTTAAAAGGCCTCTTACCTCTTGTCATGCCGTCACAATCGAGCAAGATGGGAAAATGATCCGAGCACAGTCTAAGCATCCTTTTCTGGATCAAACTAGGATACTTAGTTTCCCATTCTGGAGAGACTAAGAATCGATCGATCCTAGACCGAGAATAAGAATTTGACCATGTGGCCATCCCTCCGGCTAATGGGAGATCCATAAGCCCCTGCTCAGCTATAAAGTCTGAAAAGTCTGACATTGCCCGAGTACGGCGTGCTCCCTCCGCCCTTTCACTAGGAAAATGAGTCACATTAAAATCGCCGCCGATACACCAAGGCATGTTCCACCAGCTGGTAAGACCAGCCAACTCCTCCCATAGCCGGTGCCTGATGTGATCAAAATTCGGGCCATAGACCCCCGCAAAAGCCCAAACAAAGTCATCTTCTACGTTCTTGAAAGAACAGGCTGCAACAAACTCTCCCACATAATCCTCAATCTTTGTGACCACCCTTCTATCCCACATCAATAAGATTCCACCCGATGCTCCTTTTGATGCAACAAAAACCCAGTCCGCATAAACACATCCCCATAAATTTCTCACAAATTCATTGGAAATATACTTCATTTTCGTCTCTTGAAGGCAAACAATATCCCCCTTCCATTGTCTAAGTAAATTTCTTACCTTCAAACATTTATTGCCCTCATTTAGTCCCCTCACGTTCCAAGAAATAATTCTTGGCTTCATGGGTTATCTCTTTGTGCCCTTCCTTTAGCCCTAACCCGACTAGAACTCCCTTCATAATTGATATAACTTACCAAATTATTGAGTTCCCTCAATCCTTTCTTTCCCGCATTAGATGCTACACCTGCCCCCTTCCTTTCATTTTCTGCAATGATATCCGCAAACAGCTCCAATAGTTTTCCTTCATACCCATCGCACGTAATTCCCACGAATTGGCTAAATTCCTTGACAAGCTTCAAAACCCTGTCTGTTGACTTAGAGCCCTTCTTCCCCTTATTTCCCGGAGCTGAGCAACTCATTAATGGAATAAGATTCTCCCCTTCATATACCTCTAATTCCAATCCTACCACTGGAATTTCCTGAGTTGGAGCAGATTTCTCCACAATACATGGAGAGTTATATAGTTCCAAGCTGGTTTGAGTTGGTCCCCTATCCATTTCATTCCTTGATTCCAACAAAGTTCCCACACAATCCTCCTCCAAACCTTCCCTTCCTCCTACTAACCCAACCTCCAATCCTGCCCTGGGAGAAATTAATTCCCCTTTTTCTGTTGTTTGTTCGCAGACTTCCGCAATCTTAGAACTGGGTGGAGTCCTCGGTCTAGGCGACATTTCCGGAGAAGCAGTGACTGCCGGGAGGTCTGACCCAGACCCTTCCGGGAGGTCTGAACCAGTCGCCCAACCCGCTTGGACTACCAGAGACCCAGACCCACCCCCCGCCACCAAAGCCCGAGACTCCTTATCTGCCGGAACTGCTATCCTCCAATCTTCTTGGGCTTCGTAGCCTCTGCCGTCGCCCAATACCACCTCCGGCGCTTTGTCTCTCCCCATCGGCACTGTCTGTCGCCGACCCACTTGTAATAAACCATCCCTCATGCCGGACAACCCCAACACACCATTAGGGGGTGTTTTTCCTAGTAAGCCCCCCGCAGATATCGCCGATGGACCTCCCGGCGCCTGACCCATCGTTGTTTGATGGCCAGCAGTGGACGATGAAGCTCCTGGATCGCCGTTCTTCATCCAGCCCACTTGAACTTTTTTCACCCTGACCGGCCTTTTTTTCTTTTTCTGTCTCCCTCTTATCTTATTCCTTTCTCCACCGCTCAACACCTGCTTGGGCTGTATAGTAACACCCTCCATTGCAATTTGGTTGGTTGGTTGGTTGGTTGGTTGGTTGGTTACCGAAACATCTAAATTGCTATTTTGGGGAACAAAAACCTATGAAGACTTGCACTACTTGATCATGAATCTGTAAACAAATATTAGCATACACAAATACACCCTCATTACAGTTGAATCACTATGGTCTTCTCTATACATGCCCAAACCATGCAAGTTTCTATCCCTTAATCAACTACGGATATAAATTTCCTACAAACTGGGTTGTAGGAATTCCTCCAATCCAGTCTTTAAAAGTGCTATGTCCCTTGAGCATGTAAGAATCATATGTTTTTTTATTAAGACTATTAAAAACGCATGTAAGAAGCATATGCTATTAAAAAATGTGTTCTTCTCACTAAGAGACAAGTGGCACTTTTAGAAGCTAGGTTTGATGAAATTTCCAACAACCCAGTTTGTAGGAAATTTTTGTCCATTCAAATACACCCATATGTGTATGAATGTTTCTTACTTCTCCATCAAGAATTTCTACAATTAGCATGAAACAGGAAACTAGAAACTGAAATCCATCCGTAGACACCTAGATGAAGTTTATGAACTTTGCCAGTACAAAGATAAAGTTTCCACTTGCTTATTCACCATTGCAGTTTAATCAGCTAATAATTATTTGTAGCATCAGCACGTTTAAATCGCTTTAATGTCATGTTTTGAAGATCGTGAGACTTCGGTGGAAGAGCTAAAGAATATCAGGTACAAATCACTTCATACATGGATTTGGGCGTATAATAGCTCACACTTTTCCAACTTGCTAAATTTTTGGATTTTTGTTCTTTTTCTCCTTAATGGAAGGTTTCTTGTGTATACTTTATGTGTATTAGGGTTGCGCTCCTTTGTGCTTTTAATGAAATTGACTTACTTGATAAAAGCAAAAAATTGTAGCATTGACATGTATCTATATTTTGTTAACAAAAAATCAGGAAAATACATATGTAAGCAAATAGCATCTCAACCATCCCAGCATAAGTACCATACCAATCCATGTCTTGCAGTCTTAATGTCTCATTTAGAAATAGGTTGCTCAATGCATGACAAACATTCCACTGGACCTGTTAGACAGACAGTCACACTTAAAAGAGTGCCTGACAGACTCGATATTAAGAACAAAAACATGCATACTTCTCAGTCATGTTCAAGTACAAAGTTGGTTACACAAGTGTAACAATGGGATTATGATACCTTAACATTCCCGGTTGTGACACAAGAGATAAAAGCTTGGACCATTCTCTCAAGCCAACGTGAATCTTCTATAGAAGCTGGATGGAATGAGCTTGATGCATTTCCATGGCTACCTTTCCTATCATTGCTTGATGTGAAAACCTCATTGCTATTGTTCTTCCGAGATAAGCCCATATGGTCAATTGGCTTGTCAAAACTACCAGATAAACATGTACATTTAACAAATCTTGAGAGATTCCCAAGAGCCCTCACAGCATTTGATTTTATCTGATGGAAAGGAAAAGGAAAGGACTTACTAAAGAATCGAACAATGATTAAAAAAAAGGAGGTTCTTTTTTTAAAAAAAATCATTAAAGGTGAGCTTGGTAGCAATAAAACAAATCCTTTTCAACTTAAAGATCATATCTGCTGCTGAAAAAAAAAAAAGAAGAGTAAAACCTGAAAACCAAGCCCCTGAGAGAAATGCAGTAATTTTAACCACGGGGAAGAGAGACAAGTAGGGGGGAGGGGCAAATGAAAATGAAATCAAAATGTTTAATACTATATCTAACTGGTGGTATATGTGATTTAGGACAGAAGCTCTGCCTCAATACGGTAACACAAAACAATTTTATTAGAGTGACTTCCAAATCCATATAATAGTGACATAGATAATAAAATAAATTAAATTGTGTTCCTGTTTTTTGGAACTGCCATGTGAAAAGGTGTATGATACTTATGTATTAGATATATGCACACTCATCAGGACTAATTTAAATTTATCACATGAAAAAAAAAAAAAAACTAAGACAAATATAAACATCTACCAGTATCTAATACATGCCTAAGCATGAAAAAAATACAAGGTCCAGAAAAAATCAATGATAGAGATTTCCAAAACTGGTTATTTTGTTGGTCATATTGATCAATGTGCTATATAAATTTTTGAGAATATCTTGATTGACGGGTGGCTCCTGCATCCTGCCTCGTCCATAATGATTTATTAGTTTACCAGTTATAAGTAAAATATCCAGTTGACTGAACTGCTAAATGAGATAAAGCCACAATGACGACTTTATAATATGACAAACTAGAAAGTGCATATTGATGCAATAGGTCAAGGACTATAAAAGTACCTATTGCTGTGCACAAGGTGGGAGAGAGAGCACCGAGATAGAAACAGAGACAGAGACAAAAGTATAAAATGCTACTTCAACAAGTATGCATGAATGCAATGGGTCCAAACTCCAAATAGAGAGTGAAACAAATTACCAAATAACAATACTTACCTTGTCTCCATCCTTTGTTAGACGCAAAGCACACTCGGTTAACAACGCAATTAACGAAGAGTCAGCATTTGAGTCTGTGACAAATAATAACAATAACTGATTAGAAAGGGAATGCAATAATACTACAAAAAAGAAAAAGCTTGACTCATAAAAGTACACTTGTAACCTCAAGCCCACCTTTGGATGGTTTTGATGGAAAATCATCAATACAGAGACGGATTGAATCACATATGTTGGCCAAAGCCCAAGAGGCTGTTATTTTTACCTGAAACAAGTACTTCCAATAAGATTTACTTTCTATAGTAACAAATTTCAAATGTGTGATCTAAAATTTAATATTAAAAACAAAAATATACCGAGACCAGGGGATCGCGAGTATTAATCTCAACAGCATGGATAAACTTGTCGAGGATCTCTGCACTATATGGTTTGAGTTTTTAGTAAAATCCCTAGCCATGGTTCTTGCACAAAAACCAGTAGATAAATGATCATAAGAATGTTACTAGACCATTTCATTTCACAGCATTTCATAATCACCTTTGAGAAACTTGAGGAAAACATGTGATGACACCAATGGCTCGACAAGCAGCAGACCTAACTGAAGGCACCTCATTGTATACAGAAGCATTTATCTACAAAGATTTTGCAATTAAATCCATAACCTAATTGGCAAAGACATTCTGTTCCATTCATCATAACACAGAAAGCAAACACAGATTCAAGTACACATTGCATCAAAACTTACTAATGAAGAAAGAATGAAATCTTGTTTCTCCTTCGTGAGAGAGGAGAACACAGAGGAAGTTATGCCCGCAAAACACGTAACTGATGCAGCTCTCACCTTCCAGAGAAATAAAAACAATTTAGATATTATATGTATTTGAATCTGAGTTTTCCAGACAATATAAACTTTCACCATCATCATTGAGACAAGATTGCTTATAAAAATACCTGCTATACAGAAATCAAAAACTGGAAGAAAACTCAATTTTCTTTTTTGATAAGTGTAAGAAAAATCAATTTTCTGTCTACGCAAATAATATGACAAAACACAGAAGAGATATCATTTTGATGAACATAGAAACCTAAAGCAAATAAGATGAGAATTCCAACAAAACCAAATATATTAATGACACTTGTTCAAAAAGAATGAAGAGACAAAAACCTAACCAACCATTGCAGAAGTATGCCATAAAATTAGAGGCATATGCTTCTCAATTGCCTCACACCACTGCTCAATTCCTGACGGGCATGCTTTGGCTTCACTTTCGGTAAGTTCTGTGCTATCTAGTTCATAAGATGGGGCTGATGAAATTTTCTTTATCCTTATGCACTCAGAAGTAAATGGGGTAACTTTATCATCCAAAAGATCCTCAGTTCCTTTAAATCCAGATAATGCACGAAGACATTCATCCAAAACCTGAAAATTTTAACAAAAAAAACTATGACAGGATGAACAGAGTAAGAAGAACAAGAAGAGGTATTCCTGTCACAAAAAATAAAACTTGAGGTTCTATTCTATCTAGTCCTTATATTCTCTAAAACTTTAAATACTGAGAAATCTGCATTCAAGCCAAAGTTCTTACATCAAAGCCGCTTGAACAGAATTTCAATAGTGAAATAAATTCAGAAGATAGACATCATGAAAAAAAAAAAAAAACACCAAAAACATAAATCTCCCTAATGAAGGGTTCACTGAAAGCTAGTGTCCGAGAAGTGAAACAAAAAAAGAAACCCTATGGTACAATCAGTGCAGATCATTGAAGGACATATGCTTGCTTTGAGAATATGGCACAATCAGTAGAAACCATAGGAGGGAATCCTTTTTTTTTTTTTTGATAAGTACCATAGGAGGGATCCTTAAATCTAAATGAGCTGAATCTGCCCTTTTTCTTTCGCTAGACAAATATATTTCACCACAAACCAACAAATAAGGATTTGTTTTATCTTTTATATTTTTGGGTGTGTGAGTTGTGTGTGTTGGGAAGACTACCTTGACAGCGGCTGTAATAACTTTTTCCCCAATAAACCCAACAGTGTCTCCAGTGTGTCCCTTCCATGGCCTTGCATAAACTTCTGGAGTTGGTACCGTCAAGAAGCCATAAACAATGGTGGAAACTTGTCCCCAACATGCAAACACAATATTTGGGTAATTGTGTGACACAGTTTTCAGTGCCTGCAACCAATAAGAAGAAAATAGCAAGAACAAGGGACGGCCAGACAAGAATTACTAATCCCACTATTAATTATAATTGTTAGAAGCCAACCATCACAAATGAAACAGTATTAGCTTTCTTAAAATATTACCTGGAGAGCCTCAAAGCATACATTTGGGCTGGTTAGTTGTTCTGCATATTGAAATAATGTAAAAAGAACACCGGACTTCTTTTCAGCCTCAAGGAAGCCTGAAAAAAGGTATCAAATGAAATCTAATGTAATCGACAAGGAAAATATCAAAGGAATGAATGAAATTTCTAAAATTAATAGTAAGTTTGGGATGCAAATAAAAAATCAAGCCAAAAGAAAATAGGCAGTGGCAACGAAAAGGTCATCTATACTTGCCAGTTTCTTGGCCTGATAACTTACGTCAATTAATAATAGTAGTCAGTAATGAACTTGTTAGAAGAGTTATTAGGGTTTGTTAGTCATTAGGATTTGGGGGTATTTTCATCATTGTAATAACTAAAACAGAAGTTTGGTCAGGACTGTTAACCGCAGTTTGATAGGCTCTCCTGGTTTTGTTTGCGAAGTTCCCACACACGATTCTCAATGTGTAAGTTGAACTTAAAAGGCATGTAGATGTTCAGCATCCACTGTGTTCAATGTCTTTGTCTGGTTATAGATGGTTATAACAATTTATTTCAGGCTACTAGTAACAACATCCGTGAGCACCTTTAAAGAGTTGGCTATGAAAATAAATCGAAGTTGTCAGTATCACGAGTTGCGTGAGGTGGCAGGTTGAATTTGAAAGAAAGCTTTCTGAGCATTATAGGGAAGAAGAACCAAGTGATTCCCACCAAACTAACAAAAAAAATCAATGCAGATTTTATCATTGATTGAACCTTATTATTATTCTAAAAAAACATATTATTGATTGAACCTGGTGATTCATCACCTAAGCCTTGACGGACTGATGAAGTTGAAAGGAAAGTCGAAGGAGAGGAATTGGGTTGCACTTATCAAGAAACCTCAAGTGCACAAATTGTTTCCATCAAGTGGCTAACTTGAATAGGATAAATAATTTCATCGAGTTGGATCACTGCTCTCTGATCATTCTGAGATCAGGGGACACGTGCTTTTCTATAACCAATTGCTTTCCCAACAGTTTAGTTAGCGGCCCAAGTTGTTGCTAAGGAGGAAGCCATATGGTTAGAGACAGTTTGAGGAATCTAAGTGTTTGGAGGTGGTGAAAGGTATGAATAGTGATAAGGCGTCAGGCCCCGATGCTTTTACTATGTCTTTCTCCAAGCATGTTGAGACGTGATTAAAGATTATGTCATGAGGGTTTTCCATGATTTTCATGCTAGATGTAAGTTTGAAAAAGGCCTTAATGCGACTTTTATTGCCTTCATTCTAAAGAAGCTCGGGGCAATTGATGTTAAAAGTTTTAAACCTATTAGTGTGAGTGGGGTTTATAAGATTATTGCCAATCCTAGCCAATAAATTGAAAAGGGTTGTAGAGAAGACTATTTCGAAGCCCTAAAATGTGTTTGTCAGAGGTAGGCAAATTCTAGACTCCGTGCTCATAGCTAATGAATGCTTGGATTGCAGGATCAAATCTGGTGTTCCAGGTGTGCTTTGCAAACTGGATATTAATAAGGTCTATGATCTAGTTAACTGGGAGTTTCTTTTGTACTTGTTGAGGAGGTGTGGTTTTGGAGAGAAATGGTGTAATTGGATAGCATTGTATTTCTGTTGTGTGCTTTCTGTCTTGGTGAATGGTCCCCCTTCTAGTTTCTTCATCAGATCTCGTGGTCGGAGACAGGGAGATCATCTATCTTCTTTGCTCTTTCTCATTGTTATAGAGGCTCTTAGTAAAATGATTTTTGCGACAGTTGATGGAGGCCTTCGTTCAAGCTTTTTTTTAGGGTCTAGGAACTTTGATAAGGCTCTCTTTTCCCTTGGAATAGTATTTGGCAGACTAAGGCTCCCTTAAGAGCGACTTTTTTTGCTTGGTCGACGGCCCTAAGAAAGATCCTTACCATGGAAAATCTTTGGAAGTTGCATGTCATAGAGATTGATAGGTGTTGCATATGCAAAAAAATTTTAAAATAAATAAATAAAAATTAAGAGTCAAAGGATCATCTTCTTCTCCATTGTGAGGCGGCGTGTGCCCCATAGAATGTTTTCTTCAATCGCTTTGGGCTTTCCTGGGTTATGCCTACACTAGTTACTGACTTGGATACTTGTTAGTTGACTACTGGCAGCATTCAAAGTGTTGTTGTATGAAAAATGGTGCCCTCTTGTCTTTTATGGTGTATTTGGAGGGAAATGAATGGTAGGAATTTTTTAGATCATGAGAGCAAGTCTTTCTTCTTCAATACTCTTTATCTATTGACAACTGCCTATATTTCTCTTTTGGTCCTAAGTTTTCATGATTTTCTTGTTCTTTTTTCTTCTTCTAGTTACATGTTTTCTCTTGTATATTTCTTGTATATTTGATGACGCCTTACACTTTTAATGATATTTCGATTACATATATAAAAATAAACTAAAAATAAAAAAGTAATAGCGCCTAGAATCCTCCATTCTTACATCTTAGAACTCTAAAACTTTGTTAATGCCTCTTAAGATTTGCTTTGTTGAATGGGGAGAGAGAGCATGCTTAGGCAATTTTGTAATTCTGGTGCTTTTGGATGTTGTGATTGTTTTTCCCTCTCAGGCTTCCTTTAGGAGCTATGAGGTTTTGGAAGCTACAAGATTTACAAAGATTTTCTCTAGGTGTCTGTACTTAAAAGTAAAATTAGAATTGCCTACACACAAAAAGGGGGTTGAGCAAACCTGTAGATATTTCTTCGAAAAGCATTTGTCTGACTTGTATGGAAGGTGAAGTAGAAAGAGCTGCCGTCAAGCAACTAACAGCAGCAGCCTGTTAAAGGAGGTAGAAATATAACAAGACATTGCAGAAAGAGCAAGGGAGAGGGGGGATTCATATATATTTCCACATAACATATATCAGGAGACTAACCAGAAGACCACTCTGATCATTTCTGAATGAAAACCCTTCGTTAACCCTTGTTCGTAGAGATGTGATAACTGTTGGCAACAAATCTCCAGGCATTCTTGAATATCTGAAGAGTGATCACGAATACAAACAACAATTTTGTGATTAGACACATTTTCTCAATAGAAGAATGCATTTGAAGTATGATCGAACTGAAAGGCTGGAACATTCAGCATTAGAGTGTAAATGCGTAGAACCTCTGAATTAGTCAATTGAATGCTATCAGCATGATATGCACTTACCAATGCTCATCCACCACTCAAAAAAGAATTGATATTATATGCTCAATTTGTCACTAGGCCCACTTATGGTAAAATTAATCAACTAATTAGTTCCTAATCCTACCCTAACCTATATTTCAAATTACCAGATTATAAACATTATCCTATAATGAAACAACATTCTAAGAGGTTCAGAATCTTCAGATCCGTAATCAATTGCTATGGACCAGCAGTTTGCTTCGTGTTATTTTGAGAAAACTTTTGCGGGTTAATATCGATTATATCCCTCATAACAGTAAATAATATTTGCGATATATCATAACATCATGTATTATACCTTTGTATAAGATAGTTAAAAACTATAGGTGTGTATACAGACATTGTTGGGAAATGTAAATTTAGAGGACATGATCATCTATACACACGCCCAAGCTGCACAAGATTATCCCAGTGTGACAGGTAGGTGACAACTTGAACCACATATGCCACATTTTGCAATTGAATTCTCACGACTTGGCATGTGTTTTGCACGTATAAGGTTTTGCAAATTAGTTTAGCACCAAAAGGACAACCATTTTTTTTTTTTATAAGTAATGCAAATTCCTTAAAAGCACAGAGTGGCACAACCACCATATTCCGACAATTCAATGAACCTGCTGTGATTATTTCCTCGTCACCACAAAACATACACTATATTCCCCATTCGAAAGATCCTCCAAAAATCACTTAATTCTTCTCCTTTGATCAACACCTCCAACGACTTCATCAGCCAAACCATGCTTGCCCAGCCCAGGACCACCACTCAAAACACTCCTCGTACTTCTCTCTGCTAACTGGACACCACCAAAACCAATCTCATGATGGAACTCAAACGATTTTGCTTCCACATAGAAATATCCCAAGTGTCCCATCTCTAGAATCTGATGAACACTTAACAGAAAAATTCCATTAACACACCTCTAAAACAAACCTCATGCGCCGACACTTACCTCATGCACTACCTATCATCTCGTCTATCGTCAGAAGCTAATATATAACAAAATTATTTATATCTATTACTTCAAATATTATCAAGAAAATGGATGGGAGATCCAAAAGCAAGGAAGAGATTTCCTCCAAGGGCCTTGGCTAATGTGCTAAATGATTCAATAGGGTTCCAAAAGGACAACATGAGAAGCAATAAGTAATTTTTTTTTTTTTTTGATAAGTAAGAAGCAATAAGTAATAGTAAAGCAGTTTATCAAGTAGAGTAAAAGACAAAGGTTTAACGAATATAAAATCACTAAGAGAAGAAGATTCATACGGTGTGGACAATACTAATTGCATGAGAATCTTGAATAAGGATGCCAGCAATCTACCATGAGTTTCACGTTGGACTAAGTACAAAATCCCTACACAAGATAGATATGGAACAGATGTAATACTCAAGCATGTAAACAGTAAAAATAATAATTTAGAAGCATAGAAAAAAAGCACCAAAAGAAGGCACAATTTCCACCAACCTAAATGAAGAGTACAGCAATGTATTTTTTGTAAAATCACTAGATGTCCTAAAAACATACGCTGATAGGAAATGATAACATTAATCATTTAATTAATATTCTATCACTCTCTCTCAATAAATGAGGCATAAAGCGTAGAATTTTAACTAAAATGAGAGGTAAATTTTGGAGTTAGGGTTTGATTTCAAGACCATTGTCTTGAAAATTCAGATCGATTTATTCTAATATCGTGTTAATGATAAATCATTAGTTCTTCCAAAAGTTTAAGTTGATAGAAGTAAATTAAATCATTTAATTAACATTCTAGCATATTTCAATACCTGTATGCAGTTGCATTAGTATTTGTCCAAGAGAACTTGAAAGTGCCATAAAAGATCCGAACTTAGAAGATCCTTTGTATTCTGCAACCTGCAGAAAAATGGAAGAAGGCCCATCCAACATGACTTCCAGAGCTGAGGCAGAAGCAATTCGAGCCTAGGCAACACAAAACAGCACATATTAGCCTGTTAGCTAGGAACAACACTAAAGTAAAATCATAATATGATTGAAAAAAAAAAATGTACCAAAACTGTAATTGGTGAAAAGTCGTTTTATGTATCATGTATCAAAATTTACAAAAAAAAAATTAATTACTAAGGGGGACCTAGTTTTAATTAAATAACCAAAAAAAAAGCCAATACCTTTAAATAAGGATCATATAGCAAACATGTCATTAAAGTAGCTTCAAACTTCCTGTATATAAGAAAGAAACAACAAAGTTGAAAGTTGAGAAATTTAGGGATAGAAGAAGAAATACAACAAAAACAGGACAAAGTACGACTAATGCTTCACCTAGGTTGTAGAACATCACTGGTTGGCAAAAGCAGAGTCCACTGGGTAGTGAATGATTTGGAATCAGCTTGACAGAGATCCTTAAGCCAAATTTTGAAGGAAAACGGTAAAAGTAAGCGTTGAAAATAGTTATCAAAATAGTTTATACTAGAGGTAATGATAATGGAACTGTGGAAGGGGCTAAGCTAACAAGCAAAGCACAACTTTTATCTGTTAAGATTTGTAGGAGGGGGAGTTTGAGAGGGAGAAGAGGAAAGGAGGCTGCTGCCTCTTCTTGTTATTAAGCTTAATAAACCTAATACAAAGCATCACAATATATAGACTAAACCCTAATGACATAAAGACCAAACTACCCTTAAACCCTAATGCTAATAACACTTCTAACACTCCCCCTCAAGCCGGAACATATACATCGTATGAATCCAGCTTGGAAGATACAAGCAAATCAAAAAACAACTAGAAAAACATACAACTAAAACTTATAGGAAGAAGTATGTTTAATCACTTAACCATTACTTTAACACTTCCCCTCACGTGTGGACTCTAATACCATGTTAAATTACCAGTTATCCCATAAGCTTAAGCTTACAGGAAGAGGTAAATTTAATCACTTAACCATTATTTTAACACTTCCCCTCACGTGTGGGCTCAAGCTCCCTTTTAATAGGTGAAACCCAACACGTGAAATATTTTATTTAAATGGGGGGTGAATTGATAGAGTCAAAGTTCGATCCCAGGACCTTTGGCTCTGATACCATGTTAAGATTTGTATGAGGGGGAGTTTGAGAGGGAGAAGAGGAAAGGAGGCTGCTGCCTATGCTTGTTATTAAGCTTAATAAACCTAATACAAAGCATCACAATATATAGACTAAACCCAAATGACATAAAGACCAAACTACCCTTAAACCCTAATGCTAATAACACTTCTAACATTATCTTTTGTGATAGGCAGTAATTTATTAACAATGCCAAAGGTAGCAAACATGCAAAAGGGGCATGCCAAAGGGACATCTAAAAATTAAGTAACAAATAAAAATAGGGCTAGCTGACACTTTCCTCTGACAAACTACCACCCTTGTAAACATATTCTGAATGTCCTTTATGTGAAAAGAGTCTTAAACATTTAAAAAGAAAAAAAAAATTACCAATCCCATTCTCAAATACCTCTTTTATATTGATTTTCAACATAAGAGATAGAAAATTTTATATTTAAACAAACATAAAGTTAGTATGTTTGTCAAGGGACACACACGTGTGGTAATTCATCGGGGGGAAAGTGTCATTTACCCTAAAAGTAAACTGAAAAGTGCTAAACTAAGAAAGAAAACTGGCACATGCTGTTTAAAATGAAGGGCCCAAGGAGGGTTGGCATGAAAAGTCCTCATGTTAAGCATTTTCACAAGAAGAGGATGCTCTAAAGACTCAAACCTGCACACCTGTGCATGGCAGCTAGAGATTTTTGTCATTACAGCACATAAAATCTTCTCACTGAAAATAAGACTATATTATATAGGAAAAACAAGCCTAAATAAAAATAACTCATAAGTGTCATTCTTTTTTTCTTTTTCTTTTTATAAGTAATCAATATATCATTAAAAGCGTAAGGCGCCCCCAGGCATACAGAGAGTATACGAAGGAAACTAACTACTAGGACCAAAAAAACAAGAAACTCATGAAAACTAATCACCTAAGGAAAAATAAAAGCAGCCGTTCAAAGATACAGGGTATTGAAAGAAAAAAGAGACTTAATCTACTCCAAAGTCCTCTTGTGGTCCTCAAAACTTCCATCAACCCAAGTGCCATTCCAGGTGTGATGGTCTCCTTAAGAGACCTTCACCAATACGTATAATACTTGGTGAATCTAACAGTTTAGTAACACGTCTAGATATAGGAAATTATACTTGTTGTCAAGTGGTACATCTGCTCCTCCAAATGGGGGAGATATAGGGTACAACCTAAAATAGGAGGAAGGATATTGGGTAAGGGAGGGCTATCAGTTCTGTATGCTACTATTTCCAATTGATCTTTAAAAACATAACCCAAAAAAACAAAAAAAAAACAAGAACAACAGCAAGATGACACCTTGAATGACTCAAGCATCAGAAGGATGAATGAGAACAAGAAAAAATGGTGTTGTGAACTTACCTGAATGCAAACAATGGCAGCTACTCTGACCTTAGAGTTCTGAACAGTGTCACTGTCTTTAACCAATCCATCACTGTCACTGTAATCAGAATCTGATGATGTGAAATAACCCATAGAAGATTCATGATCTGAGAAACTTTGAGGATTCTGAGCTTTCTTCTCCTTCATATTTGAAGTTTCCATTTTGCGCAAGTGTGGAGGCCTATATGGACTATGATCTACTCTTTTAGGTTCTTCCAAACTTGACTTGCTCACTGTATGGAGTTCCTTCTCCTGGTGAGCAGCAGCTGGATATGTAAGTTGTGTTCTACCACTAAGGCCATAGGTAAAAAACATTCGTAATGCCACTACAAAACCTGTCACCTGCAAAAAACATCACAAAGTTAGAGATTCTAAAAGACAACGGCCAGAGATAAAAATCATCAATCGATCTCAAGTCCCAAAACACAAAGAAATTGACTTACATGGTCAGAAATGGAACATTTAGGATCCATAAGAACCAAATGCAGACAATGCAGGAGAGATGCATAAAACCTGCAGAGCAAAAGTACCACCAGTTGTAAAGGATGAGAAGAAGATTCAAACAAATACATTAGAACAAATAATCTGAAGGATTATTTTTTGTTTTTCTTTTCTTAGGATTAAGTTATAGAAAAGAGGAGGAATACCTGGACATAACATTGTCTTCCACAAGCAAGCTCTTAGATGCCAAGAAATCCATCACTCTCCTAAGAACCTATAGGAAATAGAGCAACCTAAGCATCTATATAGATAGACATCACCAAATAGGAAAAGAAAGGTATGCCCACCTCAATCATCGATTTCCAAACATCATCCGGAATGGATGACCCGTCTCTTGTGACAGTTTCACCAAGCATAGAAAAAGTGACAGTCTGGACTTCCCATAAACTGCAGTATCTGGGTCCTCTCTTTCCCATTTCAGCAGCACACTTTTGGTTTCTGATAGAATGAGATGAGCAAATTAACTCTGAGTGAGAGCTGACAATAATGCGGAGAAGGAATTTCACCAGCTGGATATCTTCAGATGGTGAACATTTTCTGTGACGAGCACTGATGAGCCGTCTGAGGTAAGAAAAGGAAAGTTAGAGCATGGTTGTAAGAATAAATTTTCAAGACGTAAACGGAAGTCATAACCAAGTGAAGCTTGAAAATAAAAGAAACCCGAGGCCATTTTATACTGTGCAAATATAGCAATAGCAATAGCACTATCATTCCGTAGAAATGAATTGGGCCAAAATGAGAAGGGGCAACTCGTAGAACATGTTCGAAAACTAACCTTATGGTCTCTAAGCAATCCATCATGGAAGTAATTTTAGCAGCATTAGCTGAAGAATCAGCTTTGTTAAGAAGATATTCCAGCATATTTGCAAATGAGTCAAGTATGAGAGACCACGAAGATGAGCTAATCTCATAGGAAACACGACGACATACATCACGAATCTGAGGCAAATTGAACGAAGAATAAATCAGGGCAAGAATCAATACCGAAGAACAGAGAACCAAAAGTAGAGCGCCGAGCGAATACCAAGTTTGATGTGTGAGAAAATGTAGCGGTCATATCTTGTGGGTCGTGACAATTAGAGGCAACCAATTCCAGCATAAACAAGATGTCGGAGGTAACCTATTCCAGTAGCGAAAACACACATTCATAGAAATAGAAATAGAAATGGAAATCCTCGTTCAAAGTGAATATATTTTTATTATTGCAATACACAGCTGGGAGAGGGAAGAAGCGAACCTCGTGAGGAGGAAGATGTGGGGCGGCAGAGACGAGAGACTGAGAATGGGAGAAGACAAGATGCTGAAGGAGTTGGGGAATGGAAGAGGAGGGCGTGGCGCCGGCTCCACTTGCTAGGGTTTCGTCTCTCATCGTCAGAAACGCCGTCCTCCATGACCTAACTGCCGCCGATGATGACGACGATGACGCCATCCGCTACCGGAGCAAACAAAAATCCAGCTATCCGGCGAAGCCTCAACAGCTACTCAACAACAATGCATAGTAACTAAAGATAGCGCGGTCTTCAACGGTAGAAACTACGAACTACCGACTGGTGAATACTGTTCGGTCTCACTGCAGGCGAAGGCGCACGCTTGCCTTGTGAGTTGTGTCTATTTGGTTAAGTACCTGTTTGGAAATTGGAATTGCTATTTCAATAGGTACGATTTTATAATTTTTAAAATTGTTATGTTTTAAAATTTATTTTTGGTAAAAAAAGTTAAGAAATATTTTTTTTATCAACCAAGTGTTTAGATAACACTAACATATAATTGTGATTTTATAGTCAAATAGATAAATATTGTCCTAAATATTTTTTTAAGCGAAATCATAATTTTGATTTAAATTCACATTTTTTCAAATAAGCATCATCCAGTCCGCTTATAGAAATCGCAAATTTTATCACAATTTTAAAATTTTCGTTTTTAAAATCACAATCTCAAATACTCAAAAATTGCAACTGGTTTAAAAACGTTGATTATTTATTTCCAAACAGACCCAAGTGACAGACCAACTCCCAAATGCACCAAGTAAACTAAAGAGTATCAGAAATAATATGGACAGTTTTTCAAAAGGAAGATGAGTCTTTTGAATACTTAATCTAACGTTTAGGAATTTCTGTCAAAGAGGATATGTTGACATTTATATGTTTGGGCAACTTTAAGTGCAAAATGGGCATCACATGTACATGCTTGATCTAGAGCAGCATTTTACATAGAATTGCATGTTTATTTTATTTATATCATAGTATATTAGAAAAATATACCTTCATCACCAGTTACTTACACACTAATTAGAACAAGACTTTATGGGAACTAAGCATTAGCAAAAAAATGCACACCAAACTATATAGTTTTTTGGGAAAAATATAAAAAAGCCCCCCAAACTACCAGCCGTTTGCGATTTAGCCCCCTGATGTTCCAAAACTCATAAAGTAGCCCCCCAAACTACCAAAATTTTGCATTTTGGCCACTCCGTTAGTCAAAACCGTTAGTCTGGACGGAAACCTCGAAACGACGCCGTTTTATTAGGGTTAAGTTACGAAATCGCCCTTATGGCATTTTTTTTTTTTTTTTTTTTTAAAGCT
>NC_081543.1:31710207-31713475 GCF_901000735.1 Corylus avellana | reverse complement strand
TAGTTTTTGTATATTTGGTCTTACCCAGCTTGGTAGGAGCAGTTCTCATCATTGTGGGTCTTTACTGTGTGCTTTGGGCCAAAAAGGCAGAAAATCTTGTCACTGGGCAGCCAGAGAATGGAAAAGGATACGATGATAAGAAAATGGTGGAGATATCCATCAACGAGACAGCAAGGAATTTTGTCACAGATGAAACGAAATGAAAAAGGTGCATTTGTTGGAAAGTTAATAGATACAAATATGACTATCAAAAGCTATTGTCAGTACAGCACTAAGTCATGCTGGGATCTCTTTTTCTGTAGACTTCTTAGAACCAGCTAAAGTCTTTCATTCAAACTGCTGGGTAAAACAGCATAGATGCATTAAGTTTTATTTGATTGTCAAGGAAACCGATATGATCATTTGGTTGAAGTAACTCTGTAGGACAATAAAGTGCAGGAAGATTCAAAATAATAACATAAATGATCAAACTTTTCCATCAGCCATGCCCTTTTTCTTTCCCATTCAAATTCATCTCCCTCTCATATTCGTTAAGAAATCTAACAAACGAAGTGACATGCCAGCCCCTAATACTTTGTCGTCATTTAGTCCTTTAAACCCTTTCAAACCATCATCTCCTAGAAATAGAGCAGAATAAAGAAATCCCAAGCAAGCTAACATATAAAAATAAGCATAGTACAACAAAATGAGAAGATTGACCATCCGAAGTTACATACTATTACCTAGATCTATTTTAAATAAGAACACTTACATAACTAAATTGCAAGTTATTACATAGAACCACATGCTTCATAAAGATGATCAAGCGTGCATATTGTTGCAGAGAAGCAAATGCACTGCTATGAAACATCACCAATGACCTTATTCTTTGAGTGTCTATCTTGTCCAATCCCTCAAATCCGCGTTAAACATATTTGCATATGTATTGAAAAAGAGGAATCCCTCTTTTCTCTACATGCTTCATTTCAGGGAGTTTTCGATATCAATCACAAACCGGTATTTGACATCGCTCTTTATCAGCCTCTCAAGAGCTTCATTTGCATACTGAATTGGAATCACTTCTATGTTGGGATGAATTCCGTGCGCAGCACAGAAGTTTATCATTTCTTGTATCTCCTTTGTGCCTCCGGTTGCACTACCAGAAACGGTTATCCTACCTGCCAAGAGGTCAAGCATAGAATAGTTTATTAGGCCGGCAATTTTCTAACCTCCCAAGCTAAAAGTGCTATTAGCTCATCAAGTAAAAAATATGAACTTCAAGTAACTCTTAAAACTCTGAAATTGTCAAATTACCAAGTAAAAGGGGTGCAGGACTGAACTTGACTTCACTCGGGGCACCCACCAGGACCAGAACACCAGAAGTCTTCAAAAGCGAAAGGTAGGGGTCAAATGGGTGGTCACCAGATGCTGTGTCAATAATGAAGTCCAATGACTTTGCCAGGGCCTGCAGAAACCAGAAATTAACAACCACCACCAATTAATCAATAAAATCAAGCGCTCCCAAGAAGGCATGTGTATTTTACCGCCATCTGCTCTTGGTCAGATGAAATAACAAATTTGTCTGCACCAAGTAGAGTCAGGGCTTCCTCTCTCTTGGATATGCTTGTGCTGAGAACAGTTACGTTCAACCCAAAAGCCTTGCCAAACTTTACTGCCATGTGACCAAGACCACCAAGGCCAATCACTCCTAGAGATTTTCCAGCTTGATTCATCTTATGCCGCATCATGGGAGTGTAAACAGTAATTCCAGCACAAAGCAAAGGCGCTGCTGAAGCCAATGGATAGCTTTCAGGAATCGTATAGCAGTACCTGCAGATTCAAGCCAACGTGAGTAGGTGATATGTTACGTGAATTCGAAACGGGGATAGATTATAGGTTCTGAGGGAACCTAGACCTTAGATTCAAAGGGAATCTAGACCTTTTAGATTTTGAGGAAACTTAAAAAACCTTTTTCAAACTCAAGGTTTTGGATTAATTTTCTAATTTCTTTCATTAATGAGCTTGATGTCTTTATATAGACAATTACAATACATAATAAAATAAAAGACTAATTAAAATAAACTACGGATAATATTTATCCCTAATATTTAAATTATACTAACTACTCTAATGATAATACTTATCTATAGTATTTAAATGCGAATCTCTAATCTAATGTTATCTATAAAGATAACATATTATCCTAAGGTATTTTAATCATAAAATACCTCTATTATTAAACTCCTAACATTCCATTCCCCTTAAGGAGACCTTGTCCTCAAGGTCTAGAAATTCTTTTCTTCCTTCATTACTCGTTTCCGGCGTTCCCTTGGTGGCCGTTCAAGAGGTGGGATCAATTCTTTATCATAAAGCGTCCAAATTTGCACAAGCCCACTCACTTGCCGCTGCCAATGAACATTGGACTGCCTGTTGTTCTGTGATACAGGATAGCGACGAGGCACTTGCAATGGAGCACGGGGTGGACATGGTTGCCTTGTTTTGGCTACCTACAATGATGAACATTCCTTCATTTCATCTTGTTTTACAATTGACCGTGCAATGTAATAACATTGCGATGAGTCTTGCGATTTGACAACGTTGTGGATGGTTTTTGTTGGTTGGGCCTGTATAGGTACGACATCACAAGGTGGAGAGACTTCAACGGGGTGAAATGGATCTTGCGGATTGAAAAGGTTGTTGACGTCTTCGGGCACCATTTGTGACTGTTCTGAAAAATGGAACTCATCATTGTTATCAGCAGAACAATTGTCGCATTTGGCAGTCAATGCATACAATTTGGCATTATTTGCTTTCATCGTCTCAATATTTTCTTCCATCTTCTTCATCCTCAAGCTGCTGCTCAAGCCGGTCCAAGCTTGGATTTGCCATTGAGCAAGATCGCGTCTCTGATACCAAATATTACGTGAATACGTAACGGGGATAGATTATAAATTCTGAGGGAACCTAGACCTTAGGTTCAAAGGGAACCTAGACCTTTTAGATTTTGAGGAAACCTAAAAAACCCTTTTCAAACTCAAGGTTTGGGATTAATTTTCTGATTTCTTTCATTAATGAGCTTGATGTCTTTATATAGACAATTACAATGCATAATAAAATAAAAGACTAATTAAAATAAACTACGGATAATATTTATCCATAATATTTAAATTATACTAACTACTCTAATGATAATACTTATCTATAATATTTAAATGCGAATCTTTAATCTAATGTTATCTATAAAGATAACATATTATCCTAAGGTATTTTAATCATAAAATACCTCTAT
>NC_081543.1:31602075-31710107 GCF_901000735.1 Corylus avellana | reverse complement strand
CTCAAGTCCCAAAACACAAAGAAATTGACTTACATGGTCAGAAATGGAACATTTAGGATCCATAAGAACCAAATGCAGACAATGCAGGAGAGATGCATAAAACCTGCAGAGCAAAAGTACCACCAGTTGTAAAGGATGAGAAGAAGATTCAAACAAATACATTAGAACAAATAATCTGAAGGATTATTTTTTGTTTTTCTTTTCTTAGGATTAAGTTATAGAAAAGAGGAGGAATACCTGGACATAACATTGTCTTCCACAAGCAAGCTCTTAGATGCCAAGAAATCCATCACTCTCCTAAGAACCTATAGGAAATAGAGCAACCTAAGCATCTATATAGATAGACATCACCAAATAGGAAAAGAAAGGTATGCCCACCTCAATCATCGATTTCCAAACATCATCCGGAATGGATGACCCGTCTCTTGTGACAGTTTCACCAAGCATAGAAAAAGTGACAGTCTGGACTTCCCATAAACTGCAGTATCTGGGTCCTCTCTTTCCCATTTCAGCAGCACACTTTTGGTTTCTGATAGAATGAGATGAGCAAATTAACTCTGAGTGAGAGCTGACAATAATGCGGAGAAGGAATTTCACCAGCTGGATATCTTCAGATGGTGAACATTTTCTGTGACGAGCACTGATGAGCCGTCTGAGGTGCGAAAAAGGAAAGTTAGAGCATGGTTGTAAGAATAAATTTTCAAGACGTAAACGGAAGTCATAACCAAGTGAAGCTTGAAAATAAAAGAAACCCGAGGCCATTTTATACTGTGCAAATATAGCAATAGCAATAGCACTATCATTCCGTAGAAATGAATTGGGCCAAAATGAGAAGGGGCAACTCGTAGAACATGTTCGAAAACTAACCTTATGGTCTCTAAGCAATCCATCATGGAAGTAATTTTAGCAGCATTAGCTGAAGAATCAGCTTCGTTAAGAAGATATTCCAGCATATTTGCAAATGAGTCAAGTATGAGAGACCACGAAGATGAGCTAATCTCATAGGAAACACGACGACATACATCACGAATCTGAGGCAAATTGAACGAAGAATAAATCAGGGCAAGAATCAATACCGAAGAACAGAGAACCAAAAGTAAAGCGCCGAGCGAATACCAAGTTTGATGTGTGAGAAAATGTAGCGGTCATATCTTGTGGGACGTGACAATTAGAGGCAACCAATTCCAGCATAAACAAGATGTCGGATGTAACCTATTCCAGTAGCGAAAACACACATTCATAGAAATAGAAATAGAAATGGAAATCCTCGTTCAAAGTGAATATATTTTTATTATTGCAATACACAGCTGGGAGAGGGAAGAAGCGAACCTCGTGAGGAGGAAGATGTGGGGCGGCAGAGACGAGAGACTGAGAATGGGAGAAGACAAGATGCTGAAGGAGTTGGGGAATGGAAGAGGAGGGCGTGGCGCCGGCTCCACTTGCTAGGGTTTCGTCTCTCATCGTCAGAAACGCCGTCCTCCATGACCTAACTGCCGCCGATGATGATGACGATGACGCCATCCGCTACCGGAGCAAACAAAAATCCAGCTATCCGGCGAAGCCTCAACAGCTACTCAACAACAATGCATAGTAACTAAAGATAGCACGGTCTTCAACGGTAGAAACTACGAACTACCGAATGGTGAATACTGTTCGGTCTCACTGCAGGCGAAGGCGCACGCTTGCCTTGTGAGTTGTGTCTATTTGGTTCAGGACCCGTTTGGAATTGCTATTTCAATAAGTACAATTTTATAATTTTTAAATCGCTATGTTTTAAAATTTGTTTTTTATCAACGAGTGTTTGGATAACACTAACATATAATTGCGATTTCATGATCAAATAGATAAATATTGCCCTAAATATTCTTTTAAGCGAAATCATAATTTTGATTTAAATTCACACTTTTTTCAAATAAACACCGTCTAGTCCGCTTATAGAAATCGCAGATTTTATCACGATTTTAAAATTTTCGTTTTTAAAATCACAATCTCAAATACTCAAAAATTGCAACTAGTTTAAAAACGTTGATTATTTATTTCCAAACGGACCCAAGTGACAGACCAACTCCCAAATGCACCAAGTAAACTAAAGAGTATCAGAAACAATATGGACAGTTTTTCAAAAGGAAGATGAGTCTTTTGAATACTTAATCTAACGTTTAGGAATTTCTGTCAAAGAGGATATGTTGACATTTATATGTTTGGGCAACTTTAACTGCAAAATGGGCATCACATGTACATGCTTGATCTAAAGCAGCATTTTACATAGAATTGCATGTTTATTTTATTTATATCATAGTATATTAGAAAAATATACCTTCATCACCAGTTACTTACACACTAATTAGAACAAGACTTTATGGGAACTAAGCATTAGCAAAAAAATGCACACCAAACTATATAGTTTTTTTTTTTTCCTCCGATCTTTTCTTTTGATGAGAAAGTCAATGGAGCATGGCATACACAATTGAAAGATACCTTAAATCTTAAGTATTTCGTACCACACCAAGAGCTCAACACATGGAGTCTCTCTCATATAGAGAGCTCAAGCAATGAAAGACGGGAGTGGGCACTCCCTCTTCAAGGTACGAAAGCTGATCATGGCATGTGTAGTGCAGAAAGCAGAATCTAACAACACACATTAGTTAATTAGGAGCATGGGCATGGGCATCGTGACTACTGACAAGACCCCGGCCAGCTTTGAAGATGAATATTAATTGGTGCTCTGTTCACTTGCCTGTGATGCAGGCGACTCTTTGTCCTCTTATTTTTCTGTTGCGAACGTTAAATAATGAAAGTGATGATGATGTGGACAAGTGGGAATGACACGTTGATGCTCATTTACTGATGTGGGCCTCTTTTCTCAACCACCACTAGATTATGAGGTGTCCGATTCGATGAACACTTAATTATAGCAGCAGATCAATATGGACGTGGGCTTTTGAAGCGTCTACGTCTCTGAAATCTTTGAGGTCGCTCTCTCTATTATGTCTTCCCCTAATACGAATCACCGTATATGTTTGTCGGCAAGCTCCCGTTGGGTTCTCTCATCTCTGGGTCCGTGATTTCCAGGCGGCAATTGTGTAGCTAATTGTCTATTCCACCCATCAAGGGGACATTATTATGACTATAAGATTTCAATGGACCGTCACAGTTCACACACTCCGAATCTGACAAATGAAAAGCCATGGGTGTAGAAAAAGGCATTCCAAAAGATAAGAGAAAAGGTGAAATAGGTAGGAAGCACAATTTATACAACCTTTACAAGAAAATAATTATGAAGGGAAAATTAGATTGTTATTGATTATTGTAAAGAAGAACTTTTGGTGAAGCATTCAAAAAACTAGAAAGTGTCCGAAAATCGTAAGATGCCTGTTCCTCAGAAGTCAGAATTGGTTGAACACCAAGAAATGCTTCGTCTAGTACTGTATTTGAGAATGCAGAGGGAAAAAGAAAGAAGTGATTGCAGGCCCCGGCCCCGGCCCCATTCCAACATAAGAAAAGTTTTTTGGTAATTATGTCCCGATATGGGTCCTTTATCATCGAAAAGACATCACACTTCCTTTTGCAAATTCAAAGAGTAAAATGGTAATGTCCTCAAGCGTACGCATGCATTTCTTGATGCCTGGTGCGCATATAAATTATGCCACTCTCCACTCCTACGCAATCTCTCTCCCTCTCTCTCTCTCTCTCTCTCTCGGAGCATAAGTACCTCACCTCAAAAACCAAAAGCCATAAACATTCCCCTTTTCTTCAGTTAGCCGTCAGACTCGAAAGGCAGAACCAAATGCGACCACTACTAGAACCAGCAACAGTAGCTCCACATGAAATACACCTCTCCCCACCACTCGCCGCCCCAACAACAACATCAAGATGTGAGCCACATGGCTGCAAGTGGCAACCTTACTCCAACTCGGGAGATTTTGAAGCAAACGCGGCCGTGATTTTCATCGTCCTCCTCTGCGCACTCATATGCGCTCTGGCTCTCAATGCCGCCATCCGCTGCTTCCTACGCGGCGGCCATCACCCACCAGTACCTGACACCCTTCACCAAAACCACCAGCAGCAGCAACAACAACAACAAATTCATAATCAGCAAAAGAGTAACCTCGAGAAAGATGCAGCTGATGATCCATTGGCAGCAGCTCCCACGCTGGTGTTCTCTGCTGGGATGAAGCTGGCTGGGGCTGAGGCCGAGTGTGCCATTTGCTTGTCGGAGTTCATGGAGGGAGAGGGAATTCGGGTGCTGGGAAGGTGTAAGCATGGGTTCCACGCGCAGTGCATCGAGATGTGGTTCTCCTCCCACTCTTCCTGCCCCACTTGCCGTGGAAGCTGTCTCCCTGCCTCTCCATCTGCCCAACAAGCTTCCGAGCACTGCCAAAGCAATAGCATCCAGCAAAGCCTCCCAATTGCCAGTGGAACTCTCGTATGATTACCCTTCGGAAGTATACATGTGTGCTAGCTATCTAGCCAGCAACTAAGAGTATTAATTAATAATTTCTCATGTTTTCTTTTTCGTGGAGTAATTTATATGCAATATCTATGGCTACCAACTATATAGTACATATAGTCTTAAGCTCTCGATCTATCTCATGCGACTTTATGGAAGAATGATCAGACCTATAACTATGGAGTCTGATCATCCAATACAAACATCCCTCAACAGGATTGCCTCTCTATATCGTCTCGTCGTTTGAGATGACTAAAATGATTGTGGATGTTTCTTGAGAAATTGATTCTTCAAACAAGAAGAAAAGGTCGGTTCCAAGCAAACATGAAACAGCAATTATTTCAAGTATGTTTTTTACAGTAATCCTTTCACGTGCTCAGCCCTCAGGGCATGTCTTGTGACACTCAGCATTCACCTTCAATCATTATTCCTCCCAAAAAGAAGACAAAAAGAAAAAGAAAAAAAAAAAAAGTAGGGAAACGACAAAAATTTCACTACTTTTGCACCGCAGTTTGAAGGTCCCAAGTGTCTTATATATATATTGGGGATAATAATGTAACCATTTCTGACCGAGACAAATGCCAATCTATATCCTTAGTTTGGAGTTTCATTATCCTATCATCCAGGGACATTATCTGACATTTTTTTGGGAAGGAAATGAGAGAAGGGATCTTGATTCTTGAGCTCGAGGTGTTCCGGGCAGTTGAGCCCCGCACTACGAAACTACAGATACGTACAGTTGTGCACATCTCATGTATTTGTAATGACCAAGAAAGAAAATCAAACAAATAACACAATTACTCAACCAGACAACACAAGAGAACAAAATACAATGACATATCTAGATGCACTTCATGTGAACGATGGATTCATCATACTCTGCCTTTGGTATCCACATCTCCATTCAAGCTAAACAGAACAATATTCCAGCATTACAATTACAGCCTGTTATCCGAATTAAATATACATACGTACAGAAGTTCAAGCAAATAGGCAATCACGGTAGCATGTACTTTTTCCTAGTATTTTTCCTCTTATTTGAGGGAATTTAAGGTTCGATTTAGGACTTTTGGCTCTGATACCAAGTTAAATTACTAGTTGTCCTAAAAGCATAAACTAATAAGAAGTGGTAAATTTAATCACTCAATCAATACTTTAAGGAAAAATTACAATTTATCCCCCCAAAGTTGACAGCGTTTTTCAATTTGAACATCAAAGTTTCAATTTTTGCAATCCACCCCTTCAAAGTTCCAAATTTTTGCAATTTGACCAATTATATCCAAAACTTCCCATATTGCCCCTAATTTTTATTATTATTATTTTTTTTTTATAAAAAATAAAAAAAAATTCGTGGTAGCCAAAGCCACCTCTTTGGCCATTTGGCCATTTTTACACCCCCAAATTTATTTATTTTTCATAAAAAAATAAAAATTAGGGGCAATATGGGAATTTTGAGATGATATTGGTCGAATTGAAAAAAAATTGAAACTTTGTGGGGGTGAATTGCAAAAATTGAAACTTTGATGTTCAAATTAAAAAAAGTTGTCAACTTTGAGATGGTAAACTGTACTTTTCCCATACTTTAACAATTTGTGCCTTATTTCTCTTGTTTGAGAATCCCTTGTTGACTTAGGCATCGAAATATTATCTATTAGAACCCTAGGCAAGTCACTCTTACCTTTTTTTTTAGTCTATCTCTAGGTCTACTGAGCAATCAGTGTGTAATCAACTATAGTAATAGTTTGCCTGGGACCAAATTAGGAGTGGGCAAATTAACCTTTTACCACCTACCGACGGCTTATCGAACCATCATCGACCGACTTCCAGTGGTCGGTATGCGAAATAAAAATACTGTTTTGACATTGATTCGATTCGTTAGGTGGTAGTTTTATTTTATTTTTATTGGTTAACTGACAATTAACCAACTTTTCAAATGAATTTTGAATTTTACCTGGTAATTTTTTTTATTGTGTTTGTCCAATTGATTTGTAGTTGTCATTTTGGTCAATGTTTTATGAATTTACTTTTTCTTTTCATTTAACCGATCACTTATTAACTGTCTAACCGATTAACCGAAAAAGTCGAAACTATTCATTGTCGGTGGTTAATATATCGACTTAACTGACTTTTACGAATCTGTGGGCGAAAATACTTTTATTGACATCCACCGAACTGATACCCACCCCTAGACCAGATGATTACTTGCACTCTCCCTAGATTAATTTCTTGCCAAACATGAACCCGGACCCAAATCCAAAAAGTGTTCGGAACATTTAGTAAATTGTTATTGAATAGTTCGCCACGGTAAAATTATTTTCAAGAATTTTTTTTTGATATTTGTTGCCTTAAACAACTACAAAACTTTTTGTGACATATGTTTTAGTAATCCATTTGTTACAATCTTGCAGGAAGAAGATCTTCCCGTCCTATTGCGGCGGGTTTACAATATTTAGAGATAATTATTTTTTACTCTCATGAATTATAGTACCTTGATACTTTTTTCTCATAAACTATCAATTATGACACCTGATCCTATTAAACTACCATCTTATGACAAAAAGTTCTATTCCATCAATCAAAGGAATTAAAATTAACGATTAACGGTCGTGTGTAAGTCATATGCCATTTTAAATTTTTTTTCTTTCACTTTTGTCCTCATTTTAAATTGTTTTCATGTGTTGGATTAGGGTTTAGGAGGGTATAAACATCACTTTTTTGGTCTAAAGTAATGGCAAAAGTGAAAGAAAAAAAATAAAATTAAAATGGCACATGACTTGCATATAACCATTAACCGTCAATTTTAACCATTTTAACTGATAGAATGAGACTTTTTGTCATAAGATAAGATGATAATTTAATGGGACTAAGTGTACTTAAATACTTAATGAGGGAAAAGTGCCATGACGCTCTTCTGTTGTGACGAAACCTCTTTGGAGTCTGATATTCCCACCAAGTCTCTCGTAGACTATGCAACCTGACCGGACCAAACAAACACAAACCATTCCACAGGGAACTCTCAGAGAGAGAGAGAGAGAGAGGAGACCCTGATTAAACCAAGCCGAATAGCTCCAAACCGGTGGCGAACTCCGAAGTTGAAAGTTGGCGTTATTGGTGAATAAACGACTAAGAAGGATAATGATAGGAATAAGGATCGCGATGGAGGCGTTGGGGGACGCTTTTCATTTCGTTCGCTCTGTAGAATTCTGGAGAATGGCAGTGTTTTGGACAATCTCTCTCCTCATTTCCTATTGGCACCTATTGTTTGCTCCCAATTCTAAGTCCTATCCTCGTTGCGCCCCTGCAACCTCTTCTATCAATATAAAGCCCGTCTGCATTATCACCGGCGTAATCTCTCATCTTTAGATTTTCTTGCGCCTTAGAAATTTAATCTTGATTGTTCTTTTGTTTGTCTGATTGCTTTTGTTATTTGTTGCAGGCCACATCTGGGTTGGGTGCGGCCACTGCTTATGCTCTTTCAAAGCAAGGGTTTTGCGTTGTTCTTGGTACACCCCAAAGTTTGATATTAAATGGGTGCCCAAACATATCTTCTGTTTTTATGTTTTGACATTGTAAATGGATACCCAAATAATAGTTGCTTTTAAAATCATGAAAGAAAGATTTTTTTTTATTTTTTTTTATTTTTTCTGTTTTAACGAAACATTTTGTATAGCTGAAATTCGTTTTGTCTGCAGTTGGACGGTCCTCCCATTTGTTATCGAAGGTATAGCTTTTTATTGTAAGTTTAGTGTTAGGCATGCCTTCTCCATTTTAAGCTTTTTCTTATATTTTTCTCTTACTGGTTCTGGGTCAGATGGTGGGAGATATAAAAAGTAGGAATAAGGATGCCCATCTCAAACCTTTTGAAGTTGACATATCATCCTTCCAGTCAATTTTGAACTTTAAGGGCTCCCTTCAGCAGTGGCTTTCAGATTCAAAAATGCATTCTTCAATTCAATTATTGATTAACAATGCTGGGATACTAGCAACATCATGTAGACTCACAGCTGAAGGCTATGATCAGTAAATTTCTTTACTTGTGACCATTTTTTAAATGGAATTTGGTTATTATCGTGAAACAAATTTTCATTGTTCATGATAAACCCATGCACGAAGAACATATTCCACCAAGTTGTATGAGTTTAAGCTTGCAGTTGATTTGTATAATTTGATCAAACTTGCGTAAGTTACTTGATGACGTTGGCACCTCTAAATCTAACAGTACCATGCTGAGTTAAACTTGAACCTCATAGAGAGACACACAAGATTGTGTAGAAGTCTTTTTTGTTTGTTCTTTCAATTAGGTCTTTAATCTTCAGTATCATATATTTTTTTTTTCTATTCTGCAAAATTTGTGTTTGTTTCTGCTACATGTTCAGCTGATTTCGGCTTTACATACATTTTGATCTCGTCGCAAATGATTGAGTTAAATATCTTATTCATTTCAGGATGATGGCTACGAATTACATTGGTGCATTCTGTCTGACCAAACTTTTACTACCACTTCTCACAAACAGCCATGTTCCTTCCCGGATTGTGAATGTTTCATCATTTACGCATCGATCTGGTAAATTGGTTCTTGGTTATGTATGTCAACCATTTTTCAGTGAATAGTCAGTGGTGACTTTGTGCCAACGCCATAACTTTGGCATTGACTAGGAAATTCTGTTTATTTTTGATAGATACAATCTCCTTCATGTCGACCTAAGTTGAAAAGGGGGAGAAAAAAAGTTCAAGAAAGAGAATTGTAAATGAATGTTGGCCCCCAAATTTTTTCTCTGATGTGTTGATGTGGTAAAGAGGCCATCAGGCTTAGGTCGTAAAGTTTCATCCATATAGTGAACCAGTGTATGTGCTAACACACTAACATCTGACTGTTGTGCGGCCCGAAACGGAAAAAGAAAAGGTGCACATTGATTAGATCCATCTTGCTAAGATATTCGCATGATGATTGATTTGTTTAGTATGTTATAGGTTCTGAAATATTCTGCCTAGTTGAATGGCTTTATCAACAGGAGTATATAGTTAGAAAAGTGGAAAGCCATAATTGCATCTACTAACAGACTATTGACAAAATTCACTTACTCTTTTTTCTTCAGTTTTTAATATGCAGGTTGACAAGGAAACTGTTTCTGGGCAGTGCTTTATAAGATCAAAACACTATCCATATGCTCGTATTTATGAAAACTCCAAATGTAAGATGTAATTGCTTCATTAGGTTTATCAGATTACCTTTTATCTCAATCCTAACAAGCAGCATGTCAATTTCTGTTGTAGTATGCCTACTGCTGTTCTCCTATGAGCTTCACCGGCAGCTTGATTTGATGGAAAAATCTCATCAGGTCTCTGTCATGTATGTGATTACAAACTTCTTCATTCTTTCAATCTTTGGGGCTTTGAACATATCCTATTGAATATGTTATTACCAGTGAACTTCCTTGAGTGTAATAAGCTGAATGCATCTTTGACCTTTTCTGGGCTTCATGTATTAAAACTCAGTGGTTTCTTTCTAGATTTGTCTTATAGACAGAACTTCTTGTCTGTCATTTTCTTACCATGCACAATTTTTTTCCTTTTCAAGGAAATCTTTAATTATCTGCCATATTTAATAATTTCTAGCTTTACTCAAATGCTGTTATCCATTATGCTTCATCAAGATCTTCTTATTAACAGTTATTTCCGCTTCTTGTTTGATTTGAAGTGCTGTGGATCCTGGAACAGTGGAAACCAAAATTATGCGGGAAGTGCCTTCATGCCTTTCCTGTGTAGCGTTTATAGTGTTGAAACTTCTGGGCCCCTTGCAATCACCTGAAAAAGGCATCAGCTCTATTCTTGATGCAGCCCTTGCCCCACCAGTGAGTTTCACATAGTCTAATTACTCATATCTTCTCGAATTGAATGCTGACACTCCAATAAAAAAAAAAAAGAGTTTGTTATTAATTGTGTTTTTTTAACTTAATCAAAGTCATTGTGCCTACCATTTCATATGTCAGTCCAAATTCCAATGCCAATATTTGTGTTAGCTATTTAATTGTGCTGCCAAACAATAGTTATCGATGGCATTTGGCATGTTATGGTGTAATGTTAATGCAGCTTCAAAGGAGCACTTCTAGGTCTAATCTCATAGTCGCATATGGAACTATATTTTCAGGAAGTTTGCAGATGCTTTTTCTCTTTAGGAAGATTAAGCGACTTATGCTCTAATAGAGCTAGTGCACCTTTTTTCTTTTCATTTTACTAAAGTTGGAAAGGGACATTTTTGGTTCAAGATGTTTAAAACTACTTCTTGTTTAACTTATATTTTGAGTAGTACACCTCAAATAGGTTACTGAGAACTGATTAATGACCTGTAGGAGTCATTCTTTCTTCTTGAAGCTATTCCCAAACGCACCCCTTTAGTGTTTAGTGCAAGTGTCACGAATCCATTTTATTCCATTAGTATTTACATGAGAGATCTAAAATAAGATTGGTGGATGAGTGGCTGGTCGAGCCCTTATGGTATATCCTTGAAGATTTCAATTATCCTGCATGTTCCCCTGAGTCGGTTTAGTCAATGAGTTACTAGAAACTCTCAATTGAATGCCGGCATTATTTTAATCTGCTGAGAATGAGGACTCTTTGAGTTGGGTATGATTCTCCATTTCTCCTTGCATGTGTTAGAAACACTTTGCTGAACTATATTGAAATTGGATTTTGGTGTACTTTTGTTCATTAGTTGAATAAAGAAATCTAAATAATGTATTCCGTGTCATTTGCTGATTACTGAGTTAATTAGTTTATTTCTGTTTCAGGACATATCTGGAGTATACTTTTTTGGTGGAAATGGTAGAACTCTCAACTCTTCTGCACTGTCGCGCAACACCAAACTTGCACAGGAACTTTGGAACACTTCATGTGATCTGTTTTTGCAGTCGCAACTTTTTGTTTAGGAAACTTCCGCTTGAGGATTGGATTGCGATAGGGAGGGATTCTCAGATTCTCTTCGTCAACTGAAAGAACAGAGAAAGATTATGCATCTGAAATGGTGGCAGTTAGCTTGTACCTAGGGGGTTGACTGCCGGCTCCTTGATATGTGTTATCACTTCTTGCGTCATGGATGTTTTGGTAAATGAAGATCTGTAATTGGAACTTGTTTACATTTAAGCCTTGGTGAAAGCCTTGAGAGCTTTTCAGGAATCATGGTTATTTAAAGCAAGGCTGACAGAAGAAATGTGCAGCACAGCAATGGAAGCCAAAGAGAGACATCATCTTTGGGACAGGTTTGTGTTGCCTGTGGGTAAAATCAAGACGCAAGTGGAGGTGGAGTCCATATTAATAAAAAAATTTGGTATACAAGTTTTCGCCTGCATATCTGAAAAATTTTGGTGTTAGAGTCGGTGAAAGAGTACGAGAGTGTCAAGTGAATGCACATAGTAGCAGTTCACTTGCATGCCATCTCTTTTGTGAATGCATATGTTGTAGCAAATGAATGAGCTCGTTTCATTTTTTTTTTCCAGGGATTTTAGATGTACTTTATACAAGGAATGTTTAAAAATGCATGTGAAAATTTTATGCATTTTAAACACATATTGGTTTAATAAATTGGATTGAAAAATTCTCTATTTTAGTTTGGAGAAGAACTGTCCTAAAAAGTTTAGCTTTTTTTATTTTTTTATTTTTGTGCCAATGAAGAAGAGCAAAACTAATTAAACAGGCATCGATTTATTGCGAAGTAATGAATTATGAGCATCTTGATTTTTTGGAATAATTTCATAGCCGAATTCTGAAAATGTATATTGTAATTTTTAATATTTTCAACATTTATCGATCTCAATACTAAAAATAATCGAATTGTGGTGGAGTCCATGTGAGTAACTCGTTCTCCTCCTTACGAGTAATGAAGAATTATGAAGGGTTTCTCTCTAGTTTCGAGTTGTACCCTGTGCGAGCCTGTGGTGTGGTGATAGTGTTAAGAGGCTGACACCCGAAGTAGAAGAAGCATAAGCAGTGACGAGTGGAGTTGGAAGAACTCGGGAGCAAAGGAGAGTAGAGTAGACGTGCTTGGGTGGTGGTGGAGCTTCTTGGAGTGGAGGTTTTGGCACAATGATTTCTGTTCATACATTCGTGAGGCATTTCTCACGGAAGCGCGCAGAGAATCTGAGGAAAATCAACCCGAAGATGACCCCTCAAGAGGCCTCTTCCATTGCTCAAGACCTCTACCATGTCATCAAGCAATGTGGCCCTCTCACCGTCTCCAACGCTTGGATTCACGCCCAGGTTCCGCTTTTTTCTTTCTTTGCCATTTAGCTATTTCAAATCCTGTTTTGAATCATACAAAATTTTGTTTCATGTTAATCATAAATGTAAATTTTGATATTATACTTAATTTAATTATCAATATTTTGATATGTATATCATATATTAACAAATAACAATCCAGAAATAGACTGTATATCTCACACAAACTAATTTGTCATCAGTTTACAATAAAAAGATAAAATCAAAATTCATAGCATTTCTTCCTTGCCATTGAAATATCTGGGTCTCCCCTAAGTGCTCTTGCCAAGTCAAAAGCAATTTGGGATGGGTTAGTGGAGAAAATGGAAAGAAGATTGGCTAGTTGGAAGAAGATCTATTTGTCTCGTGGTGGTTGTCTTACCCTTATCAAGAGCACTCTTCAGCCTGGCTATGTATTTCTTGTCCCTTTTCCCCATACCAGCCAGTATAGCTAGAAGATTGGAGTGCATTCAAAGGGACTTTCTTTGGGATGGTTTTGAAGGTGATCATAAGCTTCAACTAGTTAATTGGAAGACTGTTTGCTCCCCAATTCCAAGCGGAGGGTTGGGCGTGAAAAATTTCAGGTTGTTTAATGAAGCTTTAAATGGCTTTGGAGATTTGCTCATGAAAAAAATTCTTAAAGGAGACAGGTAATTGTTGAAAAGTCGAGACTCTGAGAGGGGGCTAGTGTTTTGAGGAAACGTGAGCACCATATAGGGTGGGTCTTTGGAGAAATATTAAGAATGGCTGGGGGTGTTTCTTGAACTTGGTCTCTTATAGGGCAGGGGATGAATCTCACCTTCGTTCTGGTATGATGTGTGGTGTAGAGAAGCAAAACTCAAGTCCTTATTCCAAGAACTCTTCTCTATAGCTCGGGACAAAGAGGCTTTAGTGTCTGTTTACTTGGACTCTTTTGACTCTTATGTTCATTGGAACTTGAGTTTTCTCAGGGTGGTCCAAGATTGGGAGCTTGAGTCTTTGGTTGCATTCCTTAATCTCTTATACTCTTCGAAAACCTCTTCAAGAGAGACAAATACAATGTTATGGTTCCCAACTCATAATCATAGGTTTGAAGTGAAGGTCTATTACGATACATTACAATTTGGAGAGTCTTCTCATTTTCCTTGGAAGGGTGTTTGGAAGGTGAAGGCTCCACCTCGTATTGCTTTCTTTAATTGGACAACAACTTTGGGTAAAATCCTTACGATTGACATCTTGAGAAGATGGGGAATGGCACTTGTTTTTTAATTTTATTTGGAGTCTCGTGGGTCATGCCAGGCAATATTCTAGAGTTGCTTTAGAGTAATGCTAAACGTCCCTCTTGTGTTCCCTCAAAATTAATGTGGCTTTTAAAATTACTATTGAATTTCTAGTAGACCACTATCGAATTTTGATCAAATGGTAATTTTAAAAGCCATATCAGTTTTGGAAAGACACAAGTGGAATGTTTAGCATTACTTGTTACTTCAATGTTGGAAGTTGCAAGAGCAAAGACATCTCAAAGAAGCCATATGGAAAGTCATCCCTTCTTAACTAATGTGGAGCATTTTTAGGGAAAGAGATAGACGTCTTTTCGAAGCCCGCAAGTCTAATGTGCTGCAATTAAAAGCCTCTTTCTATAGGTTGTTGTATTTATTTAGATTGAGAAGGGAAGGGGAAGACATGTTGTGGTGGATTCTTTCCAAAAAAAAGGTTGTTTAGTGTTAAATCCTTCTATAGTGTCATGGATTGTTACGATAGTATATGATTCATTGAAAAAGTGTTTAGAGGACTAAGGCTCCTTTGAGGGTGGATTTTTGTGTGTGGTCGGTGGCTTTAGGGAAGATTCTTACTATAGACAATCTCTAAAAGCAGCATGTCATTGTGGTTGATTGGTGTGTCATGTGCAAAAAGAATGGGAAGTCTTTGAATCACCTTCTCCTTCATTGTGAGGTTGCTTGTGCTTTATGGAATGTTTTCTCTAATTGGTTTGGGTTGTCTTGGGTTCTGCTTAGACAAGTAGTTGATGTGTTTTCTTGTTGATGAATTGCCGGCAGCACACGAAGTGTTGTTGTATGGAAGATGGTGCCATTGTGTCTTTTGTGGTGCCTTTGGAGGGAAATGAATGATAAATGTTTTGAGGACTGCAAGATGGCGTTAGAGGAGTTGAAATCTTTTTTCTTCAACACCTTTTTTTTTGGAGTTTCTTGTTCTTTTTGCCAATAATTTCTAGGTGGCTTCTTTTGTATACTCCACATGTACCTAGGGCACCTTACGTTTTTAATGATATTTTGTTTATTTATCAAAAAAGCCTCATTACTGAGCTCCCTTTTAGATTGAGTAGTTTCTTTTGTTGCTAATTTCTCATCCATCTTTCAATCTTGTAGATTTTGTTAACTTTTTAGATTCTCGACCCAGTAAGGTGGTTGCATCTTTTGTATAATTTTCGTGTACATGAGCTTTTCCTCTTCTTCAATAAATTATTTTTTCTCCTTTCTCCAGTGTTTTTCTTAAATTGTTGTCTATATGCGTAATTTTACTACTTTTTGAACATTGTCTAACCATCGAGATCAAAGTGTCCTTCCTTCTAGAGTATTGCTGATTGCAACCTTCTTTAGTCATTATATTTTTTCTTAGTTAATGCCAGAGCCAAAATATGACATCAAGACTTGCTCTTTTAGTAAAATTCAAGTTATTATTATAAAGGATATATGTAACCTATGTTAAAGGTTAATCTAAGTTAACTTTCTAACCTTACTCTTCTCCAAATTATTTGCCTATGCTTGCCTGGACAGGCCTTTGAATTAGTGGACACCAGTCGTGTTCTTCATTTACTAAAGCCAGTACGGTTATTGTTTCCTGAAATACATCATGGAATATTCCTGTTTCTATTTTCTAGCATTAGATTGTGCATGTTAATGGAGGGAAACTTAGGATAAGTAGACCTCTCTGCTACAACATTATTTGTATTGTAAACTATATCTGCATTTGTATAAGCTTTATTGTTTTGATTGGGTTTGATTTTTCATAACAGGAATCTGGTATTAGTGGATTGAACAGCAAGACACATCTGAAGCTAATGCTCAAATGGATGAGGGGGAGGAAGATGCTGAATCTGCTCTGCAACCAATTTGGTTCGAGCAAGAAATTTCTGCTAACTACTTTGCCTGAAGAGCCTGAAACTGAACAAGTGAAAAGTCCCTCTAGTCCGAAACTGCAGACTGAAAAGCCTTCCATAAAGCGAAAGAAAGCCAACTAGATAAGATGCATGTATCAGGGCCTTTCCAGCGGATCGGTACACAAATGGGGAGCTCGCTGCTTATGATCCATTGTGACATGAGTGCCTCTTTCAGATGATGTGTGTTTCAGTTTAACGTCTTTCGATCATCACGATTGCTGCCAAAAACTTCTTTTGCTAATAATATGTTAGGCTTTTGTACGCTTCCCAATTTTCCCCTTCCCCTTTACTATGCATTTAGATCCAGTCTGTTGATTAGCATGCTCTGGTGGGATTTAGAATGAAAAAATTTGGATCATCACAGAATACTTAAAAGAGTGTTGTACGTTATGAAATTCAGCATAATTAAATGCTCTTTTTGTATCTTATAACTCATGGTGTGTCCAACCTCTCTTGAAAGTATCCTCCAAGAACTATTGGCTATATTTTCGACTTTAAAAGTTATTTCTAAATTTTGGTTATATTTATGAAGCATTGGATATATGATTTGGAATGAAGTGTCATCATTTTTCTCTTTTTCATCCTTAGGAATGCCATATAAGTACACTAGAGGCTTTAGTTCTTTGACTCTCAGGTACCCTAGCCCTTGTAAAGAATCATCCATTTTCCTCCATCCTAGGAATGTAAAGGACGAGAGGCACGATGTTCATAAATGGACTTCCATGCCCACCCCAAAAGGACTATTTCTTGACTCTTGTGTGGGATTAACCCACAGGGATCTAAAGTGATTTCCTTTTGCAAAGTGGGATTCACCCAAAAATGGCCATGGTAAGACAACATAATGTATGTCTGTACTAAAGAACTTGAATGCTTATTGGTGGGTTAAAAGTTTATCCTAAACTCTAGGATGTCACTGCCTGCGTCAGGGTCAGCCAACCCTTAATTTTTTTTTTTTTTTAAAAAAAAAAACTAATGCTACTACATGAATGCTAATTGGCCGATGAAATGTTTACCCTGAACTAAAATAAAATCTCAAGGATGTCACTGCCTACGTCAGGTTAGGGGTGACCTTAATGTGTCTTTTCATTATTATTATTATTATTATTATTATTATTATTATTATTTTTTTTTTTTGGAATAATTAGTAGTATACTAATGGGGTTGCTGGTGTTCAATGATGACTGGCTTACCTCACTTTCACTCGAGATTTTCTGTTAGAAAATAAATGGATAGGATTGAAAGATTGAAGAAGATATTCACTTATTTTTTTATTTTTTATTTTTGGATAATTTTACTTACTCCATGAAGTTGAAGTTATGGGTTTTTTGTAAATACTTTTTAATGTTTAAAGTCTTTCACTTTGGTGTATCGAAGTATCGAACTTTGATTTCTTTCTATTTTCTTCATTTTGTTACATATGGTGAAATGAGTAATTTCAGTAAGGGTATTTTAATAATTTCACACATTTTCATTAGAATGTAACAGAAAATCCTAACTGAAGGAAGAAAATGAAAGGAAATCAAATTTCGATACACCAAAGTAAAAGACTTTAAACATTTGAGTGAGTGTTTACAAAAGGCGCATAACTTTATGAGAAAAAGTAAAATTACCCCTATGTTTTAGAAATAACTTGTCCATTCTTTTTTTTTTCTTTTTTTTTTTCTACAGAAAATTTCTGCTGAAAAATGTTTGAGATTTCTACAACGATGTCCTAGGAGTGGTGCCTATAAAATTAATTAATCTCTTACAATTTGAAGTGTCTCACATTACTTAAAGCTAATTTTTAAGAGTGATTTTACTAAAGATTTATATCATGATCTTAATTAGATCGTAAAATTGATTCTAATGAAAAAGAACCGTGAAATTTCAAAATGGTCGAGATTTAATATTAGTTTATCTAATTTTGAAGTCAACAGGACCTCGGATGTGCCCGGGATCCAGGAAGGCACGAACGGTTCTAAAGCTACCTTAAATATTAAATAAGGAGAAGGCTTATTCTCGTATTACTACCAGACTGCCAGTCCCATTAGCTTGTCTTACGTGGGTCGAACTCTGGAGTAGTTTACCGAGTATCACTCTCTCTGTCTCTCCGCATCCTTCGCCAGTCCTGGTAAGCCAACACAATCTCATCTCTCTTCGTCTTTTTATCTCTACTCTCTTGAAGTTCACAACGTGAGAATGACTAGTTTCTGTATTTGGAAGTTTGATGATATAATCTGGAATTACACTGCTCCGCCATAGATCTCCATAAGCTTTCTGGTTGACAATTGATCTCATTTTTTTTTCATTTGTCATGCATCCCCAGATTTGTCTTTCCGTTACCTAGACTAATTAATTTATCCATTGTTTGAGTGTATATTTGGGAACACGTCTGCGATATCGTTTCATGAATTTCAGCTATCAGAAGGCCAAAATAGTTATGCTCCTTACGAGTGAGTGGAGTGTTGTACCCACAAAAATGTTGAATTTATTATATGTTGAAATGGGAAAGCTCTATAACCCTGATGGTTTCTTTCCCCAAGTATATTTTCCTTGGACGAAACTCATGTTTGATATTTTATCGAAAATCAGTCAACAATGAGCTCCTTGAGTGCAAAAGACGACTGCCTTGGATGGGCTGCAAGAGATGTATCGGGAGTTTTATCACCTTACAACTTCAGCCGCAGGTATGTTTAGTTAATCTCTTTTTCGAGAAAGGAAGATTATAGAACATGTCCTTTCAAGGAAAGAAAACAAGAAAAAAGTATATATACACGAGACAATTGAGTACATGCTTCAAAAATTTGTCTTCTAGTTGCCAGTAACTATAGTTGGAGAGTAATGCTATAAGTCTTTTTAAAGTCTTCCTATAGTCATCTCAAATGTGATGCGACTTTTAAAATTACAATTGAATTTGATATGTGATTTATTGACTTTTGATTTATTAATAATTTTAAAAGCTACATCACATTTGTGATGACTCTAGGAAGACTTATAGCATTACTCATAGTTTGAACATCTGACCCTTTTGGTTTTTATGAAAATCCATCATCTTGAATGGAGCCATGAAAAATGAAACCATCACTGTAATGGATGGGATAAGTAATTTCTGTTTCATGAAATGCCCTCACTTCAAATTTCTTGTCATGATGGTCATGATTCTTGAATCCCCAATTCAAAATTTCTGATTTGTTCATTGAAAGTATCGACATGTGATTGGAGCCATCAAATTTCATGGGGCCAAGGGCAACCAAATGAGCCCCAAGTGTGTGTTCTGCTTTCAACTCTTTTCAATGTGTCTATATGCACTAGTAGCAAAATTTCTACACTTTTTTTTTTGGCCTTTTCTATCAAATGGGTTATTTCATTTTTGAAGAAAAAGAATAGAATTTCTACTTTGATGTTTGTTTGAGCATGCCTTGCAGGTCCTATACTCTTTTTTATGCTTTTGTTTTGCTTACAATTTTTTCCTAAGCAAGTTGTTTAGCATATGTCTAGTCCTATAATGTCCTCTAACGCATCTATTGATGGTCACGTTCATTTATCGATGCAAATAATGAACTAGAACATATCATACTTATGGAATCGTATATGATAGAATATTATAAGCGAGCACTAGATGTGATGATTTCTTTCTTGAAGTACAACCATAAAAGAAATAAAGGAAAAGACCAATTGCGCTTGAAAGAACATAGATAACATTCTATTTATATGTCATTTTATTTTGTTGATGTGTATCTATTCTCTTGGATATTCATAATGGGAACAATTTACTCAACTGAAATTATTAGAAAATTTTGCCCGAAGTGAATTCCAGATATTGATTTCCCATATAATTAGTTGACAATAATGATACTATACATGATTGGTATATGATTTTAGAACTACGATTAAAAAATACTTGAAATTTGTATCATGAATGCGTTTTTGATTGATCATGTGCTGTTTTTATAGGATATTCTGATTAACTTAGGAAACTTTATTCAGGGATCTTGGAAGTGATGATGTTTCAATAAATATTACACACTGTGGAGTTTGTTATGCTGATGTAGTTTGGACGAGGAATAAACATGGGGATTCGAAGTATCCTTTAGTGCCTGGGTAAGTGGACTAAATTGTATACTATGAGTAGCCCTAGATTTCATTGAACTAATATATCTATAATTGTAAACCAGACATGAGATTGCTGGAATTGTGAAAGAGGTTGGTTCCAATGTTCACCGCTTCAAAGTTGGCGACCATGTTGGAGTGGGAACCTATGTAAACTCATGCAGAGATTGTGAGTATTGCAATGATGGACTAGAAGTTGTTTGTGCTAAAGGATCAGTTTTCACTTTTAATGGTGTTGATGCGGATGGCACTATTACCAAAGGAGGTTATTCCAGTTACATTCTCGTCCATGAAAGGCAAGTATTCTCTGATGCTAAACTATGTTCTCTTTATTTTATTTATATATTGTAATTGCAGAAGGAAACGCGCCCCCACTCCCTGTACACTGCTGAATGTCTGAAGCTATTTCTCACATTTGCATAGTTTTTACACCTGAACCTTTTAACCTCATGCACTTGCAAATTAAGAAGTGTCTAAGTTCGTACTAATTGGAGATGATGTGACTGTGGAAGTTTATGTGCCTATTCATTTGATCATTTGTTTCACGGAGGTGCTGCATGAAGATGATTGATTTTGGTGGTGTAATGCCTGAGGCTTCCCGGGGCCCTAAGCCTTTGGCAGTATCGCCAATGACTGAACATAAGCTATAAGCCACATATGTGGCTGAGTTTATAAAATATTTCCATTATCATACAGGTTTCTCTCTCTCTCTCTCTCTCTCTCTCTCACTTCCCCACTTCCAATTTATGATGGATTTGACATATCATAGTCTTATACATTGTTTCTACTCTTGCTTGTCATTTACTTGGTATTAGTGCTTCTGCTGAATGAAATCAAGGACCTTCTGCTCAACATCAATATATAGATCTTGCTGATGGTTGGGTTTTTAGAACCTGCATTTATATTCTGCACACTATTGGGAAAAGGATACAATTGTCCTTGTAAACCTTTTGACTTGAAACTCAGGAAATTGGGTAAGTTGTTACCAGAGATTGAGAATATCAGTTTTGATCTTGAATATACAGGTACTGCTTCAGGATACCTGACAACTATCCATTGGCTTCAGCAGCCCCTTTGCTTTGTGCTGGAATTACAGTGTATGCTCCCATGGTGCGCCATAAGATGAACCAACCTGGTAAATCTCTAGGAGTGATTGGGCTTGGAGGTCTTGGTCACATGGCAGTGAAGTTTGGGAAGGCTTTTGGGTTGAATGTGACAGTTCTCAGCACTAGCTTATCCAAGAAAGAGGAAGCCCTGAGTTTGCTGGGTGCAGACAGATTTGTGGTCTCATCTGACCAAGAGGAGATGAAGGTAGAATTATTTAAGCTTGTTATAAAGCATCTGTTTCTCTGTTCACACAAGCAATATTGAAATCGATGACCTATCCTAATTGTTGTTGGATTGATGGTTGTCATGTTGTTTGCAGGCCCTGGCTATGTCTTTCGACTTTATAGTTGACACAGCATCTGGTGATCATCCATTTGATCCCTATATGTCACTGTTGAAGATTTCTGGTGTTCTAGTCCTGGTGGGGTTCCCAAGTGAAGTCAAATTCAGCCCTGCAAGCCTAAATCTGGGTACTTACGACAGTTTTTAGATTTGAAGAGCTTCATGAAATTTACTCTCTTTTATCGTTAGAACGTGTTACCTTTGTAAGTTAAACACATAAAAGTGTACTGAACTATCTACATGCGTTGAACTTTTGGCAGGTTTGAGAACCATTTCTGGTAGCTTAACAGGTGGTACAAAAGTGACACAAGAAATGATAGACTTCTGTGCTGCTCATAAAATTTACCCCAACATTGAAGTAATTCCAATTCAGTATGCAAATGAAGCTCTCGAGAGACTAATAAAGAAAGATGTGAAGTACCGGTTTGTGATTGATATCGAGAACTCCCTGAAATGAAACTGCTGAAGCTCTTGGATCATATGATGAAACTCAAAAGCATATGTAAGTAGGTTACTTGCCTGAAATAATTGGATGGGTTTGTAGAGTGGTGTTTTAATAAATGGTTTAATTAAAAATAGCAGTATGGACTTCTAAATGTTGTTCTTTCCCATTGCTGTCATGTGCTTGTGCTTGGCTAAACGTAGTTTTGTAAATTTGTGACATATAACATATAGTTGGCATATGATGTGTCAAGCGCGAGTCACATGTCATTAATTTAGTGGTTTGACTTCGCATGCGGTCACTTAATTAGACAATAAGTTGATGAAGAGATCTAATTAAAATAGGGGTAAAACCAAATGACTTAATTGTTGAAATCGAATACCCGAGAACTAAATTGAAGTTACAAGAAAACGTCGTAACGACAAACTTCGACATTGGGGAAGCTATTTATGCTATAAGCTGCTATTCAAAAGCAATTTAAAATAAAATTCAAGGTATAGATTGCACGGCAACTTTTTTCATTTCAAAAGCTAAAGAAACACCATTAAAAAAGCCACAAAAAGCTTCATCAAACAAGGTATAAGAACTTTAGAACTAAGGCTCCATTTAGTGGGGCTTTTTTTAGGGGTGATTTTGCTAAACCTGCAAATTTTTTTTTTCCTAGGCTATTAGGGAAAGGGTTACAGAGGACGTTTTCATTCTTAATTTTAATGAAAGAGAGAATGAGAGACTAATTGAAAATGCTTCTGAACATGAGGTTGGAAGCGGCCTATCTAGCTAAAAAATGCGCACAATAATTTGCACTCTAAGACACTTTACAAGCCTTTTCGGCTATGAAAAAAGGGCAACTGGAAATGAATATTAGAAATGATAAAATCCTTGAAGATGCTAAACCTGCATCTTGTTTCGTGAAGTAAATGTTCCTCAACTTTTCATCACCAAATTTGTGAAGCAGTTTGTGCCCTTTAGATGGCTTTTTAGAAGTAGTCCAAAGATAGATTAAGACTCCTTAAAATTCTTGGGATACTCTCCGGAGTGGGTTTCTTTAAATCTGAACCTTTGTCTTGAAATTCTGCAATATCACTTATCCCTTCATTATTTACCATATTTATAGTCTCATTAGTCATTAATTACCATACCAAGTGATGAATATTGTAAGATAAAAATGTAGTTTATACCAGTTTTCATCTATAAATATATCTAAGAGTACTGCTAAAAACTATATCTTCACTCCACAATGTTAACGTGTTGATCCCAACCAATACTTGAATCCGGCATTTTTTTTTTCTTCACAATACTTCTTCTCTATCCATTTCATAAAACCAGAGCATGTTGCTCTAATAAAATAATATTATAGATACAATGAGAAATTTCTTTCTATCCATATTTGATCCATGTTTTACTTAACTCTTTGAATGTCACCGTTTCAATCAATTTTTAAATCTACAGCATATTCTGGTGCCCAGTCCATCACAACTTTCTCAACTAGAGAGTGATTTTTGGACTTTTCCATCTCCGCTACAAGCGCATTCCCAAACCTAATCTCCTTTGCGTCCTTTACCATCAGTTTCCTTTACCATCGGTCAGTGATTTGCTCCCTTAAAAAAATCAGAGAGAAACCAAAAACAGATCGGAAATCTAAGATCGCTACTATGAAGGTTTCTTGTAAACAAAAACGACTAAAAGAAATCGAAAAAAAAAAAAAAAAAAAAAAACTTCACCTTGTAGATCGCTGCTGGAAATAAATCTAGACAAAAAAAATATAAACCATTGTAAATTCTGAGCATTAGCAAACTCACAACAGTATTATTCAAAAAATTAAAGAGTTGGGGGAGAAGGCGGGAAAGAAACAAATGGTTCTCTTGCGGCTATGAATCAGCTTTGTTAACAATATTAATTGTTAAGATATACAAGGATTAATTCAAACACATGGAAAAAAGTTGATTTTTGGGAACGTTGTTTTTTTTTTTTTTTTTACATGTCCGCACAAGAGGGAATGAGGATTCAAACTAATGACCTCTGCTTCATTAAGCATGGTCTCAACCGATTGAACTACCTCTTGAGACATGAATGTTGTTTGTTAAGATATAAGACTAGTATTAATTAAGGCTTCTTCTTTTTTCTTTCTTTCTTTTTTTTTTTTTAATAATTATAATAATAAAATATTATATTTTATTATTTTAAAATATAAAATCACCCCGGCGTGCAGGCGTGATGTTTAACATCACCCTAATTAATTAATTGAACGTCATGTGTGAGAGACACAAACCGTCCCATTGATAGGGTAGCTTCGAATGGTGAGATCAGAGTGTATGTCACATATTGGCCCAGAAATTGGAGGTTGCTCCGAGGACGTCATTGCATACGTGGTCGGGTTGTTCAATATCTTTTAGAGCAAGATTAGTAAGCGCTATAATTTTTTTTTTTTTGAAATGGTACTTCCTTCTCTCATTCATATGAAATAAATTTCTCAAAGAAAACAAAGTCCTGGATACAAGCAGGGGATGTCCCTCTCCAGACTGTGCACTCACCTAACACAAGAGCTTGTTTTGCCAACGTATGGGCAACTACATTAGAACCACGTTTAACATGATTAACCTCCCATTGAGGAAAACTATGGAGACCCATCTTTGCATCATTAATTACCATCCCATAACTGGTCCATCAGCTATCCTCTCTCTTCAAAGCTTGGATCACTTCCAACGAGTCCCCTTCAATGATGATATTGGAAAGCCCCATCTGTCTACTGAACTCCACAGTCTGCCATGCTCCTACAGCCTCAGCAGTGGCTGGGTCAATAATATATGGTTTTGTCATGCACATTGCCCCAATCACGTCACCATGTTGGTCCCTTGCAACTACGCCCACCCCCATTCGTGCTCCCTGCTTATCAATCGCGGCATCCCAATTGATTTTAATCACCCCAGCTGGAGGTTTCTTCCACCGTAATGCCACAGACACAACATTAGTCTGTCCACTTCTGCCTTGTTCTTGCTCCGCCATCCTATAGTTTTCTAACTGAGTAATAGCTATCTGATTTACCGTGGTTGGCGACAAGAAATCACCTTCAAAAATAGGCTTGTTTCGCCTAAACCAAATCTGACGAGCTACAAAAACAAACCTCTGAAGGTCTTATGCATCCAGTCTTTCCTGCAGTTTCTCAAAGAGCTGGAGAAAAGTAATCTCATCACTGGAACATTTATGAAAAAGTTTCTTATTCTCCACCCATACATCACGGGCAGCCGTGCAGCTCCAGATTATATGCCCAAGTGTCTCTGTACCAACTCCGCAGATGGGACAACAAGGATCATCAATTATTTTTCTCTTAAAAAGATTTCCCTTAGTTGGCATTATGTCGCTACACGATTTCCACAGAAACATCTTAACTGCTCTTGGCCCCTTAAAATTCCAGACATTCCTCCATAACTGAGTGAGCTGATTAGAGTTTGAAGTACCACCTCCATCTTCAGCTTGATGCTCCTTAATTAGATGGTAACCACTACGCACAGAGTATTCACCATTTTTTGTACCCACCCACACTAGCTTGTCACGTTGCATAGTAGGGCTGATCGCCATGCTACATATGTTTCTCGCCTCTTCCTCCATGAAGATTTCATGTATCAGATCAGTCTTCCACCACCTAGTTTCTTCATCTATAAGCTCACTCACTCTAGCATCTCTGTCAAGGCCATGTACTGGTGTTTGGACAGCGAAAGTAGATGGTAAATCTAACCAACGATCACCCCATATTTTTATTGAACGACCATCTCCCACTCTCCATACTAACCCTTCCTGCAAAAGCTTCTTAGCATTCCATATACTCCTCCAAGCATATGACGGACGTCTTCCCAATGATGACTCTAGAAAGCTGCCATTGGGAAAATATTTCTCCTTATAAATTCGCCCAAGGAGCGTGTCCGGCCGTTGGATTAGCCTCCACCCCTGTTTTGCAAGCAAAGCCAAATTAAAGCTCTCCAGGTCCCGAAATCCCATTCCCCCTTTGTCCTTTGCCCTTCCCATTATGTCCCAACTCATCCAAGCTATCTTTGCTTCATTTTCTTTTGAGCCCCACCAGAATCGCCCCATCATGGAGTTTATGTCTTTACACAAGGTTTTAGGAAGTTGGAATACACTCATCGTATAAGTCGGGATGGCCTGTATGACTGCTTTAAGTAGAATCTCCCTTCCTGCTTGTGAAAGAAATTTCTCCTTCCACCCATTCATTTTTTCCCACACTCTCCCCTTAATATCCGCAAAAGCACTCACTTTGGACCTCCCAATCAAAGCTGGTAACCCCAAATACCTTTCATACCTCTGTGAAGCACTCACCCCTGCCATTGTAAGAATTTCGGCCTTAACACCCGGATTAGTGTTTCGACTGAAAAATATAGCTGTCTTCCCCTCATTCAGCTTTTGACCAGATGCTTGTTCATAAATGCTCAGAGCTTCCCGAATCTTAGTCAATTCAACAATGTTTGCTTTACAAAACCGAAGACTATCATCCGCAAAAAATAGATGACTCAATCTAGTACCCCCTCTAGTAACTGGAAGAGCAGTAACACCACCTTCCCTATTTGTGCGTTCAACTAAAGTACTAAGACCTTCTGCACATAATAGGAAAAAATACGGGGATAGTGGATCACCTTGCCGGAGACCCCGTGTCGGTTTGATCTTACCATGAGGTTTCCCATTGATAAGGATGGAATACGAAACCGTTTGGATACAAGTCATGGATAAAGATATCCATCTATCTGCAAAGCCCAATTTCCTCATAACTGTCTCCAAAAAACTCCACTCCACCCGATCATACGCCTTACTCATGTCTAGCTTGAGTGCCATGAAACCTTCCCGATCTTTCATATTAACATCCATAGTATGAAGTGCTTCAAAAGCTACTAATATATTATCAATTATCAAACGACCTAGAATGAAAGCACTTTGTGATGGAGAAATGATTGAAGGTAACACCTTCTTCATCCTATTAGCTAGTACTTTTGCAATAAGTTTATAAATGACGTTACATAAGCTAACAGGACGGTAATCTGTAATATGAGCTGGAGTTTTTACCTTTGGAATCAGAACTATGTACGTGCGATTGATGTCCTCATCAAAACTTCCATTATTGAGGAAAGCTAAAACAGCCTTGCACATATCCTCTCGAACAGTTGACCAAGATCTTTGATAAAAGCTAGCAGCAAACCTATCTGGACCGGGGGACTTTAACGGTTGCATTTGTGATAAAGCTACATCCACCTCAACAGCTTCAAACCTTCTCAGCAGTTGAACATTCATAGCATTGGTCACTTTGCCCTCCATCCCCCTTAGACACATCTCCACTTCATCTGTGCCTCCAGAAGAAAACAAATTCTCATAAAATTGAACAAAAGCATTCCCAATCTCATCTTCTTTCCTCCACTCTCTGCCATCAACATCTATAATTCTTTTAATAGTATTAACCTTCCTTCTATGGCTGGCCCAAGCATGAAAAAAATTTGTGTTTCTATCCCCTTCCTTATACCAATTTTGTTTGGACCTTTGCTGCCATTTAATATTTTCCTGCTCCAAAATGATGTCAATCTCTGCTTGTAAATGTTTTATTGCGTCCTGGTTGCCTGGTTCTTCATTCATTTGCAGCACCTCCAACTCCTTTGTTTTCCTCTTCAAATTCTCTTCAATTTGGCCGAATTTCCTCCTACTCCAACCGGTCAACGCTGACTGACAATGCTCAAGCTTATTTTGGATTGTACTGATTGGATTTCCAGCAAACCCATTGTCTTCCCATGCATTTTGAATGACAGCTCCACATTCCTCATCAACCCACCAACTTGCCTCAAACTTAAAACCTCTTTTGCCACGCCTTCTTTCGCAGGCCTCCTCATGGATCTCTACCAGTAATGGTTTGTGATCCGACGATCTGGCTGCCAAAATTCGAACTTCCACCTCTTTATATAACGCAACCCACTCCATATTGGCAACAGCCCTGTCAAGACGCTCCTTTGTAAAACTCCCATCACTCCGGCAATTACTCCACGTATATTTTGAACCTAAAAAGCCTAAATCACACAGAGAGCAACCTTCAAGTGCCATGCAAAAATTATCCATTTGCCCCTCCTTACGTAAAATTGCTCCCATCTTTTCGCTATGGTTTGTGATTTCATTAAAATCACCGACACATAGCCATGGTTGCGGAGAAAACTGTTTAAGATGTTGCATTAGCTCCCAAGATTCCTTCCTCTTAGCAGTTTCCGGATGACCATAAAACCCGGTAAACTTCCATTGCTTATTCGTGTCTGGCTGCGTTATGACAACATTGATGTGTCTACGTGAATAATTCTGTATTTCCAGTCCCATATTTACCTTCCAAAATAAAGCAAGGCCCCCACTTTGCCCCACCGGATTAACCACAAAAACACCATCAAATCCTAACTTGACACATAACCACTCCATTCTTTTTCTCTTGCTTATTGTTTCCATTAAAAACAATAAACAGGGCTTACTTTCCTTTACCAGTTGGCAAAGATCTCGAACTGACCGAGGGTTCCCAAGCCCGCGGCAATTCCAGCTCATTAGAATCATGGCGCTTGGCGGGGTTGTCTTCCAGCCTCCGCCAATATTTGTTTGGTAGTACCCTCTCCCTGGGCCTCCATACGTACCTTCTTCTCACTTCCTTTTTCCATTCCATCATCATCCACCGATAATTTCTTTCGTTTAATGTTTTTTTGTCACTGTTCTTCCCCTCTTGTTACCTTCCACCTCACCCCCCCTAGCCCTCATTTTCCACATCCTTACAGGAACTTCCCCACCATTCTTCATTTCCACATTTGGCATATTATCCTCCAGCGCCTGTTTATACATGTCCAATTCTTGTGCATGTCCCTCTAAATAAACTGGGAACGACAACGATTCCCCTTGCTCATCAGCTTCCATCGTGACCCTTTCCTCTTCTAAACACCGAGATATGTCCTGCGCCATGTCGATTACTGGGCCCACTTAAAAAGTCTGCAAGCCCATTTCCTTGTGATGCCCCACCAGCCAGATTTACTAGATAACTTTGCGGGATGCATTTTCCTTTTGACACCTCAGTTTCCCGTGTATTCTCCGCCACATGCCCCACTAGTTTATGATTCAAAATTTCCACAGAAACTCCTCCTCGTGCTTCCACCTTTTTAGTGCCATATCCCACCTCTTCCGAGATTGTTGTAGAATTTTCCCCTTCCTTCTCTGAAACATTACTGCGGCGCCCCTCCCAACTGGTTTGCCTACGTGGTTGGCTATTCAGATTATGGCTTCCTGAAAACCCGCTTTCTGCCCTGGTAGGTTTATCACCGGAGTAGTGCCACCTGTCACTCCGCCACCCCTTCGCCTGAGACCCTCGCAAATTTTCCTCATCCTCCTGCCAGTCTCCACCACCATTCTCTCCCCCCACTTTACGTCTCCTAGAATCAGCCCTCAACTCCGCTCCCCATTGTCTATTACCATCCTCTGAATTCTGTCTTGACTGTTTCCTCTCTTTGCATCCTACCTCTCCATGGAGGATCCTTTCACATGTGAAGCAAAACCAAGGCAATTTTTCATACTTAAACAATACCCAGTATATCTTACCGTTAAGATGTAAAGCTCTTCTTCGCTCCAATGGCTTCCTAAGGTCGATCAAAACTCTGATACGCAAACAATGTCCCCAACCCGTCCCATCTCCAGCCACATCTATGTCTTCAATCTCTCCCAAAGAAGCTCCTATCTTTGTCCCCACCGTCTTGTTCATGCATACCAGCGGTAAATCGTGCACTCGCACCCAAAAAGGTGAGTAGATAAATTGCATCTGAGATGGAGGAACATTCCCATCAAACTCATTCAGAATTAATATATGTCTATCAAAAGACCAGGGTCTTCCCTCCATGATACGCTCCTTATCGTCCTTAATAGAAAATTCAAAGATCCACGTGTTCTCTTGAACCTCCTTAAAAACCACACTGCCCACAATCCTCCATAACCGAGAAAATACCCTCTTGAATGCATCTTTGTTTACTCTCATGTCCTCCCCTATTCTCCCCACTAAACATTGCTCTCCTCTTTCCCTCCCTTCAGCCACCTCTCCTTCAGATATGGAGATCCCCTCCCTTTCACCTCCAATCAACGAAACCTTCCCACAAAGCTCTTCAATATCGTCAGCCATAGCTAACGTTCCAAAAAGTGACCTCCTAAAAAACTATCCTTCTCGATCGTAAAACGCCAGAAGACTAGCACCTCTTCGCTAGGATTATCACTCACCCTAGAGAGGACTCAAACTACTAAATTCTTTCCTCTTTTTAGTAAGCGCTATAATTAAGACCAAGATAATTACAACATTTTCATACAAATACGTACCATTATTACCTTAAATTTATCTTTGTCTTCTCTTAATTACCTCAGTCTCTGTCACGTACTGTTCTCAGGTCAGCCACTTCCTTCTTGACTTTCACTTGATAACCAACTAATTGTGTCCTTGATCCACGTTTTATCCACCTTTAATTGTTATCCACTTTTTCTCCTCTACAAATAATGTTCATCCAATCCATATATTTATTTTAATATTCTACGTTAAATTGTTCATGGATTACTTTCTCTTTGATATTTTACTGATATTTAATTTACTGCCTTACATTTGGTGGATCAGTCAACAATGAGCTCTGCAACTGCAAATGAAAATTGCCTTGGATGGGCCGCAAGAGATGCATCTGGGGTTCTCTCACCATACAAATTCAGCCGTAGGTATGTTCACTTAATTTTCTCCTCGAGGAAGCTAGGAAGCTTAATTACGGAAACAAAGAACAAGCCTAAGCCTGCAGTTTGATATAGCACCACTCTTTGCTTGATGATATGTTGATAATAAAATATTGATTAACAAGTAGTTTGGAGAAAAAAAATATTTCAGGGCTGTTGGAAAAGATGACGTCTCTATAAAAATCACGCACTGCGGAATCTGTTATGCCGATGTAATTTGGACCAGGAACAAATCTGGAAACTCCATGTATCCTGTAGTGCCTGGGTATGTGCACTGATTTAATAATAATGTTGAGAAATTCTTATAATTTGAGTACACTGACGTATATATGAATCAATGATTATTCGCATTGCCAGACATGAGATTGCTGGAATTGTGAAAGAGATTGGTTCCAATGTCAAGCGTTTCAAAGTTGGCGACCATGTTGGGGTGGGAACTTTTGTGACTCTTGCAGAGATTGTGAGTATTGTCATGATAAACTAGAAATTCATTGTCTAAAGCGAGCTGTTCTCACTTTTAATGCCGTAGATGTGGATGGTACAGTCACAAAAGGAGGATACTCAAATTCCATTGTTGTCCAAGAAAGGTAAGAATTTTATGATGTTACTGCTTAATGGATTTGTTAATGTCATAAATATCACCTACTCACGTTGGCTTGAATCTGCAGGTACTGCTATACGATTCCTGAAAGCTATCCATTGGCTTCAGCAGCGCCTTTGCTTTGTGCTGGAATTACTGTCTACACTCCCATGATGCGGCATAAGATGAATCAAGCTGGAAAATCTCTAGGAGTGATTGGCCTTGGTGGTCTTGGTCACATGGCATTGAAGTTTGGCAAGGCTTTTGGGTTGAACGTAACTGTTCTCAGCACAAGCATATCCAAGAGAGAGGAAGCCCTGACTCTACTTGGTGCAGACAAATTTGTTATTTCATCTGACCAAGAGCAGATGGCGGTAAAATACACATGCCTTCTTGGGAGCGCTTGATTTTATTGATTAATTGGTGGTGGTTGTTAATTTCTGGTTTCTGCAGGCCCTGGCAAAGTCATTGGACTTCATTATTGACACAGCATCTGGTGACCACCCATTTGACCCCTACCTTTCGCTTTTGAAGACTTCTGGTGTTCTGGTCCTGGTGGGTGCCCCGAGTGAAGTCAAGTTCAGTCCTGCACCCCTTTTACTTGGTAATTTGACAATTTCAGACTTTTAAGAGTTACTTGAAGTTCATATTTTTTACTTGATGAGCTAATAGCACTTTTAGCTTGGGAGGTTAGAAAATTGCCGGCCTAATAAACTATTCTATGCTTGGCCTCTTGGCAGGTAGGATAACCGTTTCTGGTAGTGCAACCGGAGGCACGAAGGAGACACAAGAAATGATAAACTTCTGTGCTGCGCACGGAATTCATCCCAACATAGAAGTGATTCCAATTCAGTATGCAAATGAAGCTCTTGAGAGGCTGATAAAGAGCGATGTCAAATACCGGTTTGTGATTGATATCGAAAACTCCCTGAAATGAAGCATGTAGAGAAAAGAGGGATTCCTCTTTTTCAATACGTATGCAAATATGTTTAACGCGGATTTGAGGGATTGGACAAGATAGACACTCATAGAATATGGTCATTGGTGATGTTTCATAGCGTGGTTGTAGTGCATTTGCTTCTCTGCAACAATATGCACGCTTGATCATCTTTATGAAGCATGTGGTTCTATGTAATAACTTGCAATTTAGTTATGTTAGTGTTCTTATTTAAAATAGATCTAGGTAATAGTATGTAACTTCGGATGGTCAATCTTCTCATTTTGTTGTACTATGCTTATTTTTATATGTTAGCTTGCTTGGGATTTCATTATTCTGCTCTATTTCTAGGAGATGATGGTTTGAAAGGGTTTAAAGGACTAAATGACGACAAAGTATTAGGGGCTGGCATGTCACTTCGTTTGTTAGATTTCTTAACAAATATGAGAGGGAGATGAATTTGAATGGGAAAGAAAAAGGGCATGGCTGATGGAAAAGTTTGATCATTTATGTTATTATTTTGAATCTTCCTGCACTTTATTGTCCTACAGAGTTACTTCAACCAAATGATCATATCGGTTTCCTTGACAATCAAATAAAACTTAATTAATGCATCTATGCTGTTTTACCCAGCAGTTTGAATGAAATACTTTAGCTGGTTCTAAGAAGTCTACAGAAAAAGAGATCCCAGCATGACTTGGTGCTGTACTGACAATAGCTTTTGATAGTCATATTTGTGTCTATTAACTTTCCAACAAATTCACCTTTTTCATTTCGTTTCATCTGTGACAGAATTCCTTGCTGTCTCGTTGATGGATATCTCCACCATTTTCTTATCATCGTATCCTTTTCCATTCTCTGGCTGCCCAGTGACAAGATTTTCTGCCTTTTTGGCCCAAAGCACACAGTAAAGACCCACAATGATGAGAACTGCTCCTACCAAGCTGGGTAAGACCAAATATACAAAAACTAATTAAAATATGTAGCGTTTCATTTGTGAGAGAACTAACATTCAAATTGTTATGGTAAGTGTTAAATATATTGTTGAATATATTGTAGAGCGGAAGAACGAGAGAGTAGAGAGAGAGCGGAAGCAAATATAAGGACTACATTGTATTTATAATGATTGATATATTGAGAATGATTACAGAGGCCTCTACATATAGAGAGGCTATGAGTGATAAGAAAGAAACTCTAGACTAATTAAGGTAGGGAATAAACCCTAATAGGAAAGACAATAAACACTAGAGAATAATATATAAAATATTTTAACATCTCCCTTCAAACTCAAGATGCAAGCTTCAGTTTGGGGAAAAAATGGAAAATTATGATTATTATTTTTTTTCGCCGGAAAAGTCGCCGGAGATGGCGGGTGCTAGTGGCAGTGACTGATTTGGGCCATGGACTGGGCCTGAGGCTTGAATTGGAGCATTATAGGATAGGCTAAATTGGGCCGGTTGGTTGGGCCAAAATAGGCCAAAACCCATGGACCATTACATATGGTTTGACCCGAAAATGATATGACCTGGGTCTAACCCGGCGAATCGGGTTGACTATTTGGACTAGGTTGTAGGAATTGATCCGGTTGGCCTATTCGACTGAAACGGGTAGGATCCGATTTGTTTTAGATTTGAGTGAACCGGGTCTAACACACGGGTCGGGTTGACTTACAGTACAGGTTTGAGAGTGGGCTGGCTTGGGCAGCTGAGTCGAAAGAAATTAGAACAGTTAGAAACTGGTTTTGGACCCGTTTAAAACCTGATGACTCAGTTAGAAACCGATTTTGGACCGGATTGAAATTAGGGTTGACGTGGTAGCCTCCCTGGGTGGCACATGGCAAGCAGGAAGAGGGGAATCGCATGGTGCGTGTAGTACACATGCCTGCATTGGCAGCATCCTTGGTGTGTGAATCCCATGTGCAAGAGCTTAAACCAGCGCGTGGAGGCGCGTTCGGTGTCTGATGGCGGCGTGCTTGGTGGAGATCTGACCGTCGGCGCCGGATCTGTGGATCGGTGTGGATGCTGGGCTGATCCACCTAACATGGCAGCGTGTGTGGCGCGTGGGATCATTGGAAGTTTTTCCTAGCGGCGCGTGGGGGCACGTGCAATTCTGGAATGGACTGAAATTGCACATATCGACCGATCTGGGGCCAAGACAACACTTTTGGTGGTTATTTGGCCAAAAAGAGTGACGGTGGCAGCGTATGTGGCGCGTGGGAAGGCGGATGGTGGAGGATCTTCCACAAATTTGTAGATCTGTGTCTCGCAAGCATGAATTTGGGATAAATTTTCCCAGATGAGGTTTCGTTGTAGGTGTGGAAGAGATTTTCAGTGGCGAAGCGCTTGGCGGTGCATGGACGACTGGAACAGTGACATCATTCGATGGAGCGCTAGGAAACGTCAAAACGTTTATTGGAGGCCACAGAAAGTGGCTCTGATACCATGTTAAATATATTGTTGAATATATTGTAAAGCGGAAGAACGAAAGAGAAGAGAGAGAGAGGAAGCAAATATAAGGACTACATTGTATTTTTTTGTTGTTGTTGAAATGTCCGCACAAGAGAGGGGAGGGAGATTCGAACTAGTGACTTCCACTTCATTAGGCTTGGTCCTGACCGATTGAGCTATCTCTTAGGGACATGACTATATTGTATTGATCATGATTGATATATTGAGAATGATTACAGAGGCCTCCATATATAGAGAAGCTATGAGTGATAAGCAAGAAACCCTAGACTAATTAAGGTAGGGAATAAACCCTAATAGAAAAGACAACAAACCCTAGAGAATAACATATAAAATATTCTAACAGTAAGAAAAACCATGAAGTTGTAAGTGGAAGAAAGAATTTTTTGTACCTGCCCAAGTGTAGTCGCTCTGCAAAAGCAATAGCTGAGAATATGCCAACGATGATAAGGAGTAGTGGAGTAAACATTGCCGCAAAAACTGGTCCCTTTTTGCTGATACACCATGTTTGGAGGTAGTAGACTAATGATGATAACACCACTCCCTGTTTCAAAAATTAAATAGAAAAAGATGAAGTCTGGTAGTGTTTCAGGTTCAAATATATCATATCCCATAAAAGGGATGCGCTTGTGAAGTAAACACTCACAGCGTAGATGATGGTCAATAGCTGCATATTCCATTCCAGCTTCCATAAGGTTGGATTCCTTGCAAAAAACAGGGCAAGGAAAGAAGATTGCAATGATGCAAAGAAGCAAATCAAGGTGTTCAGAGACAATCGAGCTGGGTAGACTTTGGAGACCACAGCCTGAGGATCAGTAAGGCCAAAATTGGGAAAAAGAAAAAGGCCAAAAAGAGAAACTTTTTCATAAATTATTATAAAGTAATATTTGAAAGTATATTGTTCATCACCTGGAGAATCAACCATGCGCTCCATGCTATGTGACTAGTCAGAATAAGTGCAGAACCCTTGATCCAGTTGTCCTTGCCATGGCTCAACTTGCAAGCAGAAGCATTGGTGCTACAGATATCTATGAGAGGCCTGGGCACAAAGCCTTTTAATAGGTATCCTCCTTTCCAGAAGGTAAATGTAAGTGCCCCGCCAATGCAAATGAGTGTCCCCAACACCTTAGCTTGACCTTTAGCACTTGATATCTTCACTGTCTCCATCCTTCATTAAAGACATAAGCAAATCACTAAAAAGGCCTTTTTATATGAGGAAATTAAAGTAGAGTAAATACCTGAGCACAACTGCTATGAGAAAGGTCAAACTAGGGATAACATTACTCAAGGCGCTTGCAACAGTTGGAGAAGTGTAGGCTAAACCAGCATAGTAAACATTCAGATGGATGGTAGTGCCAAATGATGAAAGCAAAAAAATCTTTGTGATCACAGAGTAGGAGAGTGAAGGGCGATGCTTCCTGCTTTGCAAGAACAAATACTCGTGAACCCACTCAGGCATATGATCAAACTAGACCATAGGGAGTTGATAATCTCAAGGTAAAAGGGAATTAAGAAATAGAAGCAAATGCTGACACACACATCTATGAAAACTAACAATGACAAGGATAGCTAACCTTTCAAGTACATAAGCAAAGGGGCCTAACAAAAGCATAGCAATTATATGCCTATAAACCACGAAGACAAATTGATTGAGTCCTTTTTCTAGAGCAATTTTAATTAGGATATTTCCTACACCATACGCGAACTGAATTAGTACCATTGCCCCATAAGAAGCACAAGCTTCCATGGTTATGTACATCCTCTTGAGTTTCACCTGGTTTAATTAAGTAGTAGTACACATCCTCTCTTGAGGGTATTCTGGTTTAAGTAGTACTTGAAAATCAACCTCAGCCGCTTGTTCAACGAATCATTTTTTTTAAGCCTCACATGTGGGAAGAATGAGGTCTGACTTGCTAGCTGCTAGCTAGTGGAATGCATTATCAGGTTACCATCATGCTAGAAAAGCATAGAACCCTCTTAAAAGCTATGCTAGAATATATTCATAATATATTTTGAATATATTCTGATATTTATATTATTTATTTATATTTCCTAGTATAGGTCGATATTTATGTTTCCTTGTATAAGTTGATTTTAGGTTTACTTGTATATGTCGACTTATTCAACTATAAATAGAGACCTAAGTATTGTAAACAATAAAGTAATGAGCACAATGTAGCACTTATGGCTATTTATAGTAGTGGACGTAGATATTTAACACCGAACCATCTGTAATTTTTTGTCTCTCTTTTCTCTCTTTCTTCTGCTATTATTTCAATGTATTAGTTTTTCCCACAAATTTCAACATGGTATCATAGATTCATCATATTTCAACAAACTATATGCCGTAAATGAAAAGGATAAATGGGGTCAATTTGCAACCTTACACTTGAAAAAGTAGCCAAGGACGATGGAAATTACATCCCTTGAGCCATATCACCTCCGATATGTTAAAGTATTGATTAAATTTATATCAGTTTAAACTTTTATAACAAAGTGACGATTTAACATATATCAAAACAAAAGTCGTGAGTTTGAACCTTGTTTCCGTCATTCTCCGTCCATTTTACTTGTTGAGTGTCACTTATTAGGGGTGATGATTTAACATGAAGGACTACAAAAATAGACACTATTTAGTTTCCCATTTTTCCATCCATTCCTCGATCTCTCAGTATCCTGCCTGTTATCCAGCTGGTTTGTATTTCAATCATGTTCCCAAGATCATATATATGGACAAAGAACTTGTCATACGAATTTCAAATGTAGTACGTTCCTTCATTTCAATTTCTACTTGGAGAAGTGCTTTATGTATATTCCTATAGTTGTGTAATCTGAAAATGTACCTTCATGTTTTATAGAGTACTATGGTTTGCATCCTGTATCCTGCGTGCACAAGCACAGAACACAAACCAAAGCCTGTTTTCATAACGATTGGTTTCCCTGATTTGTCATAACGATATTAAATTACAATAGTAGATAAGAAGACAATCATGTATCTTCAATCAATACAACTTCAATACAACATGGAAACCGGCCAATACTAACAAGAACAGAGTGTTCCCTGTTTGCGTGTGAGGAAAACGAAGTGATGGGCCTGAATTGATCAGCTAGCGTCTTTCAACATCTTGGCTTTTGGGCATTTGTTGAGTGCCCTCCTTGCTCCTTCCCCATAGAAGAGAATAAAGACCTCCAACAATCATAATGCCACCCAATATGCTGTTAGCAAATAGCAAGCACATATATATGAGCGGTAAGAAAATGGGCCAAGTATTGCTTTTCCAACATATATAGCAGAAGAAGAAACAAGTAACGAACCTTCCACAACGTAGCCGCTCAGCCCACACAAAAGCTGAGAAGATAGCTGTCATAAGCAACGAAAGTTGAAAAAATATGGCAACATAAAAAGGTCCTTTCTTCTCTATGCACCAAATCTGTAGCCCGTATGAAGCCCCAGTTACATGCACACCCTTCATATTATTCAAGCAAAGCCATAGATCTCCATAAGCTTTGATGATATAATCTGGAATTACACTGCTCCGCCATAGATCTCCATAAGCTTTCTGGTTGACAATAGATCTCATTTTTTTTTTCATTTGTCATGCATCCCCAGATTTGTCTTTCCGTTACCTAGACTAATTAATTTATCCATTGTTTGCGTGTATATTTGGGAACACGTCTGCGATATCGTTTCATGTATTTCAGCTATCAGAAGACCAAAATAGTTATGCTCTTTACGAGTGAGTGGAGTGTTGTACCCACAAAAATGTTGAATTTATTATATGTTGAAATGGGAAAGCTCTATAACCCTGATGGTTTCTTTCCCCAAGTATATTTTCCTTGGACGAAACTCATGTTTGATGTTTTATCGAAAATCAGTCAACAATGAGCTCCTTGAGTGCAAAAGACGACTGCCTTGGATGGGCTGCAAGAGATGTATCGGGAGTTTTATCACCTTACAACTTCAGCCGCAGGTATGTTTAGTTAATCTCTTTTTCGAGAAAGGAAGATTATAGAACATGTCTTTTCAAGGAAAGAAAACAAGAAAAAAGCCTTTATGTCTATGCATGCATCATTCATTAAGGGTGAATTTGGGTGTCCGTGAATTTGATTAAATTTTATTAACATACAAATCCATCATCTTGAATGGAGCCATGAAAAATGAACCATCACTGTAATGGATGGGATAAGTAATTTCTGTTTCATGAAATGCCCTCACTTCAAATTTCTTGTCATGATGGTCATGATTCTTGAATCCCCAAGTCAAAATTTCCGATTTGTTCATTGAAAGTATCGTCATGTGATTGGAGCCATCAAATTTCATGGGGCCAAGGGCAACCAAATGAGCCCCAAGTGTGTGTTCTGCTTTCAACTCTTTTCAATGTGTCTATATGCACTAGTAGCAAAATTTCTACACCTTTTTTTTTTTGGCCTTTTCTATCAAATGGGTTATTTCATTTTTGAAGAAAAAGAATAGAATTTCTACTTTGATGTTTGTTTGAGCATCCCTTGCAGGTCCTATACTCTTTTTTATGCTTTTGTTTTGCTTACAATTTTTTCCTAAGTAAGTTGTTTAGCATATGTCTAGTCCTATAATGTCCTCTAACGCATCTATTGATGGTCTCGTTCATTTATCGATGCAAATAATGAAGTAGAACATATCATACTTATGGAATCGTATATGATAGAATATTATAAACGGGCACTAGATGTGATGATTTCTTTCTTGAAGTACAACCATAAAAGAAATAAAGGAAAAGACCAATTGCGCTTGAAAGAACATAGATAACATTCTATTTATATGTCATTTTATTTTGTTGATGTGTATTTATTCTCTTGGATATTCATAATGGGAACAATTTACTCAACTGAGATTATTAGAAAATTTTGCCAGAAGAGAATTCCAGATATTGATTTCCCATATAATTAGCTCACAATAATGATACTATACATGATTGGTATATGATTTTAGAACTACGATTAAAAAATAATTGAAATTTGTATCACGAATACGTTTTTGATTGATCATGTGCTGTTTTTATAGGATATTCTGATTAACTTAGGAAACTTTATTCAGGGATCTTGGAAGTGATGATGTTTCAATAAATATTACACACTCTGGAGTTTGTTATGCTGATGTAATTTGGACGAGGAATAAACATGGGGATTCGAAGTATCCTTTAGTGCCTGGGTAAGGGGACTAAATTGTATACTATGAGTAGCCCTAGATTTCCTTGAACTAATATATCTATAATTGTAAACCAGACATGAGATTGCTGGAATTGTGAAAGAGGTTGGTTCCAACGTTCACCGCTTCAAAGTTGGCGACCATGTTGGAGTGGGAACCTATGTAAACTCATGCAGAGATTGTGAGTATTGCAATGATGGACTAGAAGTTGTTTGTGCTAAAGGATCAGTTTTCACTTTTAAAGGTGTTGATGCGGATGGCACTATTACCAAAGGAGGTTATTCCAGTTACATTCTTGTCCATGAAAGGCAAGTATTCTCTGATGCTAAACTATGTTCTCTTCCTTTATTTTATTTATATATTGCAATTGCAGAAGGAAATGCGCCCCCACTCCCCGTACACTGCTGAATGTCTGAAGCTATTTCTCACATTTGCATAGTTTTTACACCTGAACCTTTTAACCTCATGCACTTGCAAAATAAGAAGTGTCTAAGTTCGTACTAATTGGAGACGATGTGACTCTGGAAGTTTATGTGCCTACTCATTTGATCATTTGTTTCACGGAGGTGCTGCATGAAGATGATTGATTTTGGTGGTGTAATGCCTGAGGCTTCCCAGGGGGCCTAAGCCTTTGGCAATATCGCCAATGACTGAACATAAGCTATAAGCCACATAAGTGGCTGATTTTATAAAATATTTCCATTATCATACAGGTTTCTCTCTCTCTCTCTCTCTCTCTCTCTCTCACTTCCCCACTTCCAATTTATGATGGATTTGGCATATCATTGTCTTATACATTGTTTCTACTCTTGCTTTGTCATTTACTTGGTAGTAGAGCTTCTGATGAAAGAAATCAAGGACCTTCTGCTCAACATCAATATATAGATCTTGCTGATGGTTGGGTTTTTAGAACCTGCATTTATATTCTGCATACTATTGGGAAAAGGAAACAATTGTCCTTGTTAACCTTTTGACTTGAAACTCAGGAAATTGGGCAAGTTGTTACCAGAGATTGAGAATATCAGTTTTGATCTTGAATATACAGGTACTGCTTCAGGATACCTGACAACTATCGACTGGCTTCAACAGCCCCTTTGCTTTGTGCTGGAATTACAGTGTATGGTCCCATGGTGCGCCATAAGATGAACCAACCTGGTAAATCTCTAGGAGTGATTGGGCTTGGAGGTCTTGGTCACATGCCTGTGAAGTTTGGGAAGGCTTTTGGGTTGAATGTGACAGTTCTCAGCACTAGCTTATCCAAGAAAGAGGAAGCCCTGAGTTTGCTCGGTGCAGACAGATTTGTGGTCTCATCTGACCAAGAGGAGATGAAGGTAGAATTATTTAAGCTTGTTATAAAGCGTCTGTTTCTCTGTTCACACAAGCAATATTGAAATAGATGACCTATCCTAATTGTTGTTGGATTGATGGTTGTCATGTTGTTTGCAGGCCCTGGCTATGTCTTTTGACTTTATAGTTGACACAGCATCTAGTGATCATCCATTTGATCCCTATATGTCACTGTTGAAGATTTCTGGTGTTCTAGTCCTGGTGGGGTTCCCAAGTGAAGTCAAATTCAGCCCTGCAAACCTAAATCGGGGTACTTACGACAGTTTTTAGATTTGAAGAGCTTCATGAAATTTACTCTCTTCTATAGTTAGAACGTGTTACCTTTGTAAGTTAAAACACATAAAGTGTACTGAACTATCTACATGCGTTGAACTTTTGGCAGGTTGGAGAACCATTTCTGGTAGCGTAACAGGTGGTACAAAAGTGACACAAGAAATGATAGACTTCTATGCTGCTCATAAAATTTACCCCAACATTGAAGTAATTCCAATTCAGTATGCAAATGAAGCTCTCGAGAGACTAATAAAGAAAGATGTGAAGTACCAGTTTGTTATTGATATCGAGAACTCCCTAAAATGAAACTGCTAAAGCTCTTGGATCATATGATGAAACTCAAAAGCGTATGTAAGTACGTAACTTGCCTGAAATAAGTGGATGGGTTTGTGGAGTGGTGTTTTAAGAAATGGTTTAATAAAAAATAGCAGTATGGACTTCTAAATGTTGTTCTTTCCCATTGTTGTCATGTGCTTGTGCTTGGCTAAACGTAGCTTTGTAAATTTGTGACATATAACGTATAGTTGGCATATGATGTGTCAAGCGCGAGTCACATGTCATTAATTTAGTGGTTTGACTTGGCATGTAGTCACTTAATTATACAATAAGTTGATGAAGAGATCTAATTAAAATAGGGGTAAAACCAAATGACTTAATTGTTGAAATTGAATACCCGAGAACTAAATTGAAGTTACAAGAAAACGTCGTAACGACAAACTTCGACATTGGGGAAGCTATTTATGCTATAAGCTGCTATTCAAAAGCAATTTAAAATAAAATTCAAGTTGCCACCAAAGGGGTGAAAAGCCAAACAGATTGCACGGCAACTTTTTTCATTTCAAAAGCTAAAGAAACACCATTGAAGAAGCCACAAAAAGCTTCATCAAACAAGGTATAAGAACTTTAGAACTAAGGCTCCATTTAGTGGGGCTTTTTTAGGGGTGATTTTGCTAAACCTGCAATTTTTTTTCCTAGGCTAATAGGGAAAGGGTTATAGAGGACTCTTTCATTCTTAATTTTAGTGAAAGAGAGAATGAGAGACTAATTGGAAATGCTTCTGAACATGAGGTTGGAAGCGGCCTATCTAGTTAAAAAATGTGCACAATAATTTGCACTCTAAGACACTTTACAAGCCTTTTCGGCTATGAAAAAAGGGCAAGTGGAAATGAATATTAGAAATGATAAAATCCTTGAAGATGCTAAACCTGCATCTTGTTTCGTGAAGTAAATGTTCCTCAGCTTTTTATCACCAAATTTGTGAAGCAGTTTGTGCCTTTTAGACGGCTTTTTAGAAGTAGTCCAAAGATAGATTAAGACTCCTTAAAATTCTTAGGATACTCTCCGGAGTGGGTTTCTTTAAATCTCAACCATTGTCTTGAAATTTTGCAATATCATTTATCCCTTCATTATTTACCATATTTATCGTCTCATTAGTCATTAATTACCATACCAAGTGATGAATAGAGTGTTGGGCTGCCATATATTGTAAGATTAAAATGTAGTTTATACCATTTTTCATCTAGAATATATTCAAGAGTAATGCTAAAAACTATATCTTCATTCCACAATGTTAATGTGTTGATCCCAACCAATCATAGAATCCGGCAATTTTTTTTTTTTTTTAACAAGACTTCTTCTCTATCCATTTCATAAAAATAGAGCATGTTGCTCTAATACAATAATATCATAGATATAATGAGAAATTTATTTCTATCCAAATTTGATCCATGCTTTACTTAACTCTTTGAATGTTACTGTTTCAATCAGTTTTCAAATCTACAGCATATTCCGATGAATTATGTCATTAGTCACTGCCCAGTCCATCACAACTTTTTCAACTAGAGAGTAATTTTCGGACTTTTCCATCTCCACTACAAGCGCATTCCCAAACCCAATGTCCTTTGCTGCTTTTACCATCCGTTTCCTTCGCCATCGGTCAATAATTTGCTCCCATAAAAAAAATCAGAGAGAAACCAAAAATAGATCGGAGATCTAAGATCGCAACTATAAAGGTTTCGTGTAAACAAAACCTTAGAAAACGACTAAAAGAAATCGAAAAAAAAAAAATTCAACTCGTAGATCACTGTTGAAAACAAATATAGACAAAAAAAAAAAAAGAACCATTGCAAAGTCTAAGCATCTCTGCAGACTCACCATTCAGAAAATTGAAGAGTTGGGGGAGGCTAGGAGGCCGGGAAAGAAACAAATGGTTCTCTTGCGGCTATGACTCAGGGATTTGGATCTCTTGGAATATCTAGGAGAATTAAGTTTCTGAAATTTCAGATCAAAGCCATTCATTTTCATCCAAGAGCTATTATCCTGCCACATGTCCCACTACTAATAAAATAATAAAATAATAATTATTATTAATATCATTAATATCATTAAAAATTTATTATTATTTTATTAGTAATGAGACATGTGACATGATAATGACTCTTGAATAAAAATAAATGACCTGAATCTGAAATTTTAAAAACTAATTAAAATTTCCATCGGAAATCCAGGGGATCCTATCCATCAATCAGCTTTGTTAACAATATTAATTGTTAAGATATACGAGGATTAATTCAAAGGCGTGGAAAAAAGTTGATTTCTGGGAACGTTGTGTGTTAAGATATAAGACTAGTATTAATTAATTAATTGAACGTCGTGTCGTGTGTGAGTGAAACAAACCGTCCCATCAATGGAAAGTTGCTCGAAACCCCAAGAAAGAGAGAACCCATCTCCCATCAACTCCCCGACCAGCAATGTCACCAACAGCGTCAGCAGCAGCAGCAGCAACAGCAATGGCCTCCAAAGTCCACATAAACCCATCCCCAGATCTGCTGACTCCAACCCCCACCCGACAACCTTTTGTCCAAGCGTGGGATTTATGTCTGGAAAAATTTAAGAGAGAGGGGCAATATGATAAAAAACAAGATAAACTTTGAAGGAAAAAATTGGTCAACAGGTCAGCCACTAAACAGTATCTAGGTGCTGGCTGTTGTCAAACGAACCTTATAGGGACGCTTCGAATGGTGAGATCAGAGCGTATGTCACATATTGGCCCAGAAATTGGCGTTTGCTCCGAGGACGTCATTGCATACGTACGTGGTCTGTTGTTCAATATCTTTCAGAGCAAGATTCGTAAGCGCTGACGTTTTTTTTTTGATATCTCTCATAGTACTATAAATAAGACCAAGATAATTACAACATTTTCATACAAATACGTACCATTATTACATTAAAAATATCTTTGTCATCTCTTACCTCAGTCTCTGTCACGTACCGACGTACGTACTGTTCTTAGGTCAGCCACTTCCTTCTTGATTTTCATTTGATAACCAACTAAGATGGTGTTTGGTAAATAGGTTGACTTAGATATTGTAGTTGATGTAGATTTATGTGAAAAAAATAAGAATATTTGGTATAAAAAAAAATGAAAAAGTGGTATGGAAAAATGAAAAAATTTTGTTTTGTAGTGATTTTTTTATTTAAATAATAAAAAAAAGTGAATGATTTGATATAAAAAGTGAAAAAGTTAGAATGTTTTGATGTTGATTTTTTTAAAAAATGATAATAAATAGTATCTAAGCCAACTCCAACCCTTTTACCAAAGAAGGCTGATCCACGTTTTATCCACCTTTAATTGTGATCCACTTTTTCTCCTCAACAAATAATGTTCATCCAATCCATATATTTATTTTAATATTCTACTTTAAATTGTTCATGGATTACTTTCTCTTTGATATTTTACTGATATTTAATTTACGGCCTTACATTTGGTGGATCAGTCAACAATGAGCTCTGCAGCCGCAAATGAAAATTGCCTTGGATGGGCCGCAAGAGATGCATCTGGGGTTCTCTCACCTTACAAATTCAGCCGTAGGTATGTTCACTTAATTTTCTCCTCGAGGAAGCTAGGAAGCTTAATTACAGAAACAAAGAACAAGCCTAAGCTTGCAGTTTGATATAGCACCAGTACTCTTTGCTTGATGATCTGTTGCATAATAAAATATTGATTAACAAGTACTTGGGAGAAAAAAACATATTTCAGGGCTGTTGGAAAAGATGACGTTTCTATAAAAATCACGCACTGCGGAATCTGTTATGCCGATGTAATTTGGACCAGGAACAAATTTGGAGACTGCATGTATCCCGTAGTGCCTGGGTATGTCCACTGATTTAATAATAATATTGAGAAATTCTTATAATTTGAGTACACTGACGTATATATGAATCAATGATTATTCGCATTGCCAGACATGAGATTGCTGGAATTGTGAAAGAGATTGGTTCCAATGTCGAGCGTTTCAAAGTTGGCGACCATGTTGGGGTGGGAGCTTTTGTTGACTCTTGCAGAGATTGTGAGTATTGTGATGATAAACTAGAAATTCATTGTCTAAAGCGAGCTGTTGGCACTTATAATGCCGTAGATGTGGATGGTACAATCACAAAAGGAGGATACTCAAATTCCATTGTTGTCCAAGAAAGGTAAGAATTTTATGATGTTACTGCTTAATGGATTTGTTAATGTCATAAATATCACCTACTCACCTCACGTTGGCTTGAATCTGCAGGTACTGCTATACGATTCCTGAAAGCTATCCATTGGCTTCAGCAGCGCCTTTGCTTTGTGCTGGAATTACTGTTTACACTCCCATGATGCGGCATAAGATGAATCAAGCTGGAAAATCTCTTGGAGTGATTGGCCTTGGTGGTCTTGGTCACATGGCAGTGAAGTTTGGCAAGGCTTTTGGGTTGAACGTAACTGTTCTCAGCACAAGCATATCCAAGAGAGAGGAAGCCCTGACTCTACTTGGTGCAGACAAATTTGTTATTTCATCTGACCAAGAGCAGATGGCGGTAAAACACACATGCCTTCTTGGGAGCGCTTGATTTTATTGATTAATTGGTGGTGGTTGTTAATTTCTGGTTTTTGCAGGCCCTGGCAAAGTCATTGGATTTTATTATTGATACAGCATCTGGTGACCACCCATTTGACCCCTACCTTTCGCTTTTGAAGACTTCTGGTGTTCTGGTCCTGGTGGGTGCCCCAAGTGAAGTCAAGTTCAGTCCTTTACCCCTTTTACTTGGTAATTTGACAATTTCAGACTTTTAAGAGTTACTTGAAGTTCATATTTTTTACTTGATGAGCTAATAGCACTTTTAGCTTGGGAGGTTAGAAAATTGCCGGCCTAATAAACTACTCTATGCTTGGCCTCTTGGCAGGTAGGATAACCGTTTCTGGTAGTACAACCGGAGGCACGAAGGAGACACAAGAAATGATAAACTTCTGTGCTGCGCACGGAATTCATCCCAACATAGAAGTGATTCCAATTCAGTATGCAAATGAAGCTCTTGAGAGGCTGATAAAGAGCGATGTCAAATACCGGTTTGTGATTGATATCGAAAACTCCCTGAAATGAAGCATGTAGAGAAAAGAGGGATTCCTCTTTTTCAATACATACGCTAATATGTTTAACGCGGATTTGAGGAATTGGACAAGATAGACACTCAAAGAATAAGGTCATTGGTGATGTTTCATAGCTTGGTTGTAGTGCATTTGCTTCTCTGCAACAATATGCACGCTTGATCATCTTTATGAAGCATGTGGTTCTATGTAATAACTTGCAATTTAGTTATGTAAGTGTTCTTATTTAAAATAGATTTAGGTAATAGTATGTAATTTCGGATGGTCAATCTTCTCATTTTGTTGTACTATGCTTATTTTTATATGTTAGCTTGCTTGGGATTGCTTTATTCTGCTCTATTTCTAGGAGATGATGGTTTGAAAGGGTTTAAAGGACTAAATGACGACAAAGTATTAGGGGCTGGCATGTCACTTCGTTTGTGAGATTTCTTTACAAATATGAGAGGGAGATGAATTTGAAAGGGAAAGAAAAAGGGCATGGCTGATGGAAAAGTTTGATCATTTATGTTATTATTTTGAATCTTCCTGCACTTTCTTGTCCTACAGAGTTACTTCAACCAAATGATCATATCGGTTTCCTTGACAATCAAATAAAACTTAATGCATCTATGCTGTTTTACCCAGCAGTTTGAATGAAAGACTTTAGCTGGTTCTAAGAAGTCTACAGAAAAAGAGATCCCAGCATGACTTGGTGCTGTACTGACAATAGGTTTTGATAGTCAGATTTGTATCTATTAACTTTCCAACAAATGGACCTTTTTCATTTCGTTTCATCTGTGACAGAATTCCTTGCTGTCTCGTTGATGGATATCTCCACCATTTTCTTATCATCGTATCCTTTTCCATTCTCTGGCTGCCCAGTGACAAGATTTTCTGCCTTTTTGGCCCAAAGCACACAGTAAAGACCCACAATGATGAGAACTGCTCCTACCAAGCTGGGTAAGACCAAATATACAAAAACTAATTAAAATATGTAGCGTTTCATTTGTGAGAGAACTAACATTCAAATTGTTATGGTAAGTGTTAAATATATTGTTGAATATATTGTAGAGCGGAAGAACGAGAGAGTAGAGAGAGAGCGGAACCAAATATAAGGACTACATTGTATTTATAATGATTGATATATTGAGAATGATTACAGAGGCCTCTACATATAAAGAGGTTATGAGTGATAAACAAGAAACTCTAGACTAATTAAGGTACGGAATAAACCCTAATAGGAAAGACAATAAACCCTAGAGAATAATATATAAAATATTTTAACATCCCCCTTCAAACTCAAGGTGCAAGCTTCAGTTTGGGGGAAAAAAAGAGGAAATTATGATTATTATTATTTTTTTCGCCAGAAAAGTTGCCAGAGATGGTGGGTGCTGGTGGCAGTGAATGATTTGGACCTTGGATTGGGCCTGAGACTTGAATTGGAGCATTATAAGATAGGCTAAATTGGGCCGGTTTGATTGGGCCAAAATAGGCCAAAACCCATGGACCATTGCATATGGGCTGACATGAAAATGATATGACCTGGGTCTAACCCGGTAAATCGGATTGACCATTTGGACCGGGTTGTAGGAATTGACCCGGTTGGCCTATTCGACTGAAACGGGTAGGATCCGATTTGTTTCGAATTTGAGTGAACCGGGTCTAACCCATGAGTCGGGTTGACTTATAGTACCGGTTTGAGAGTGGGCTAGCTTGGGCAGCTGAGCCGAAAGAAATTAAACCGGTTAGAAACCGGTTTTGGACCCATTTAAAACCCAATGACCTGGTTAGAAACCGATTTTGGACTGGATTGAAATTAGGGCTGACGTGGCAGCCTCTATGGGTGACACGTGGTAGGTAGGAAGAGGGGAATCGCATGGCGCGTGTAGTACACATGCCTTCATTGGTAGCATCCTTGGCACGTGAATCCCAAGTGCAGGAGCTTAAACCGGCGCGTGGAGGCACGTCCAGTGTTCGCTGGCGACGTGCTTGGTGGAGATCTGACCATCGGTGCCGGATCTGTGGATTGGTGTGGATGCTGGGCTGATCCACCTAACATGGCGGAGCATGTGGCGCGTGGGATCACCGGCAGTTTTTCCTGGCGGCGCGTGGGGGCACGTGCAATTCTGGAATGGACTGAAATTGCACATATCGACCGATCTAGGGCCAAGACACCACTTTTGGTGGTTATTTGGCCAAAAAGAGTGACAGTGGCGGTGCATGTGGCACGTGGGAAGGCAGATGGCGAAGGATCTTTCACAAATCTGTAGATCTGTGCCTCGCAAGCATGAATCTGAGATAAATTTTCCCAGATGAGGCTTCGTTGAAGGCATGGAAGAGATTTTCAGCAGCGGAGCGCTTGGCGGTGCACGGACGACTGGAACAGTGACATCATTGGATGGAGTGCCAGGAAACGTCAAAACGTTTATTGGAAGCCACAGAAAGTGGCTATGATACCATGTTAAATATATTGTTGAATATATTGTAAAGCGAAAGAACGAAAGAGAAGAGAGAGAGAGCAGAAGCAAATATAAGGACTACATTGTATTTTTTTTTGTTGACATGTCCACACAAGAGAGGGGAGAGAGATTCGAATTAGTGACTTCCGCTTCATTAGGCGTGGTCCTAGCCAATTGAGCTATCTCTTAGGGACAAGACTATATTGTATTGATAATGATTGATATATTGAGAATGATTACAGAGGTTTCTATATATAAAGAGGCTATGAGTGATAAGCAAGAAACCCTAGACTAATTAAGGTAGGGAATAAACCCTAATAGAAAAGACAACAAACCCTAGAGAATAATATATAAAATATTCTAACAGTAAGAAAAACCATGAAGTTGTAAGTGGAAGAAAGAACTTTTGTGTACCTGCCCAAGTGTAGTCGCTCTGCAAAAGCAATAGCTGAGAATATGCCAACGATGATAAGGAGTAGTGGAGTAAACATTGCTGCAAAAACTGGACCCTTTTTGCTGATACACCATGTTTGGAGGTAGTAGACTAATGATGATAACACCACTCCCTGTTTCAAAAATTAAATAGGAAAAGATGAAGTCTGGTACTGTTTCAGGTTCAAATATATCATATCCCATAAAAGGGATGTGTTTGTGAAGTAAACACTCACAGTGTAGATGATGGTCAATAGCTGCATATTCCATTCCAGCTTCCATAAGGTTGGATTCCTTGCAAAAAACAGGGAAAGGAAAGAAGATTGCAATGATGCAAAGAAGCAAATCAAGGTGTTCAGAGACAATCGAGCTGGGTAGACTTTGGAGACCACAGCCTGAGGATCAGTAAGGCCAAAATTGGGAAAAAGAAAAAGGCCAAAAAGAGAAACTTTTTCATAAATTATTATAAAGTAATATTTGAAAGTATATTGTTCATCACCTGGAGAATCAACCATGCGCTCCATGCTATGTGACTAGTCAGAATAAGTGCAGAACCCTTGATCCAGTTGTCCTTGCCATGGCTCAACTTGCAAGCAGAAGCATTGGTGCTACAGATATCTATGAGAGGCCTGGGCACAAAGCCTTTTAATAGGTATCCTCCTTTCCAGAAGGTAAATGTAAGTGCCCCGCCAATGCAAATGACTGTCCCCAACACCTTAGCTTGACCTTTAGCACTTGATATCTTCAATGTCTCCATCCTTCATTAAAGACATAAACAAATCACTAAAAAGGCCTTTTTATATGAGGAAATTAAAGTAGAGTAAATACCTGAGTACAACTGCTATGAGAAAGGTCAAACTAGGGATAACATTACTCAAGGCGCTTGCAACAGTTGGAGAAGTGTAGGCTAAACCAGCATAGTAAACATTAAGATGGATGGTAGTGCCAAATGATGAAAGCAAAAAAATCTTTGTGATCACAGAGAAGGAGAGTGAAGGGCGATGCTTCCTGCTTTGCAAGAACAAATACTCGTGAACCCACTCAGGCATATGATCAAACTAGACCATAGGGAGTTGATAATCTCAAGGTAAAAAGGAATTAAGAAATAGAAGCAAATGCTGACACACACATCTATGAAAACTAACAATGACAAGGATAGCTAACCTTTCAAGTACATAAGCAAAGGGGCCTAACAAAAGCATAGCAATTATATGCCTATAAACCACGAAGACAAATTGATTGAGTCCTTTTTCTAGAGCAATTTTAATTAGGATATTTCCTACACCATACGCGAACTGAATTAGTACCATTGCCCCATAAGAAGCACAAGCTTCCATGGTTATGTACATCCTCTTGAGTTTCACCTGGTTTAATTAAGTAGTAGTACACATCCTCTCTTGAGGGTATTCTGGTTTAAGTAGTACTTGAAAATCAACCTCAGCCGCTTGTTCAACGAATCATTTTTTTTAAGCCTCACATGTGGGAAGAATGAGGTCGACTTGCTAGCTGCTAGCTAGTGGAATGCATTATCAGGTTACCATCATGCTAGAAAAGCATAGAACCCTGTTAAAAGCTATGCTAGAATATATTCATAATATATTTTGAATATATTCTGATATTTATATTATTTATTTATATTTCCTAGTATAGGTCGATATTTGTGTTTCCTTGTATAAGTTGATTTTAGGTTTACTTGTATATGTCGACTTATTCAACTATAAATAGAGACCTAAGTATTGTAAACAATAAAGTAATGAGCACAATTGAGCACTTATGGCTATTTATAGTAGTGGACGTAGATATTTAACACCGAACCATCTGTAATTTTTTGTCTCTCTTTTCTCTCTTTCTTCTGCTATTATTTTAGTGTTTTAGTTTTTCCCACAAATTTCAACATGGTATCATAGATTCATCATATTTCAACAAACTATATGCCGTAAATGAAAAGGATAAATGGGGTCAATTTGCAACCTTACACTTGAATAAGTAGCCAAGGAAGATGGAAATTACATCCCTTGAGCCATATCATCCCCGATGTGTTAAAGTATTGATTAAATTTATATCAGTTTAAACTTTTATAACAAAGTGACGATTTAACATATATCAAAACAAAAGTCGTGAGTTTGAACCTTGTTTCCGTCATTCTCCGTCCATTTTACTTGTTGAGTGTCACTTATTAGGGGTGATGACTTAACACGAAGGACTACAAAAATAGAAACTATTTAGTTTCCCATTTTTCCATCCATTCCTCGATCTCTCAGTATCCTGCCTGTTATCCAGCTGGTTTGTATTTCAATCATGTTCCCAAGATCATATATATGGACAAAGAACTTGTCATACGAATTTCAAATGTAGTACGTTCCTTCATTTCAATTTCTTCTTGGAGAAGTGCTTTATGTATATTCCTATAGTTGTGTAATCTGAAAATGTACCTTCATGTTTTCAAGAGTACTATGGTTTGCATCCTGTATCCTGCGTGCACAAGCACAAAACACAAACCAAAGCCTGTTTTCATAACGATTGGTTTCCATGATTTGTCATAACGATATTAAATTACAATAGTAGATAAGAAGACAATCATGTATCTTCGATAAATCACTACAACTTCAATACAACATGGAAACCAATACTAACAAGAACTGAGTGTTCCCTGTTTGCGTGTGAGTAAAACGAAGTGATGGGCCTGAATTGATCAGCTAGCGTCTTTCAACATCTTGGCTTTTGAGCATTTGTTGAGTGCCCTCCTTGCTCCTTCCCTATAGAAGAGAATAAAGACCTCCAACAATTATAATGCCACCCAATATGTTGTTAGCAAATAGCAAGCACATATATGAGCGGTAAGAAAATGGGCCAAGTATTGCTTTTCCAACATATATATATAGCAGAAGAAGAAACAAGTAACGAACCTTCCACAATGTAGCCGCTCAGCCCACACAAAAGCTGAGAAGATAGCTGTTATAAGCAACGAAAGTGGAAAAAACATGGCAACATAAAAAGGTCCTTTCTTCTCTATGCACCAAATCTGTAGCCCGTATGAAGCCCCAATTACAAGCACACCCTTCATATTATTCAAGCAAAGCCATTAATTATCCGGCAACGATTAGGAAAACCACAAAAGAAATGGTGCATTAGGAAAAAGATATTCTGGTATCTGGAGACATACACAATACACAAGGGAAGCAAGTTGAATATTCCACCCTATCTTCCATGAGTCAAAGTTTCGCTGCAAGGCGAGCGCTGCCACAGTGGATTGCACAGAACTGAGGAGACACTGCAGAGTGGAGAGGCGTAGCCTCGCAGGATATTGTTTAAGGAGGTTCGGTTGCACGATGAACCATAATGACCAAACTACAGATGAAAGAAAGAGAAGAACCGGGCCTACAATCAACTTCTTGTGATCCCCTCCAGTAGAAGATATTGTTTCTTTGCTGCTTCCCATGGTATTTGTAAAGCTAAGCAGTGAAAAGAACTGAGAATAATTCTTTGTATTTCTCAATGAATATTACAAGGGAATGCTCAAGGCATTATATACAAAAAGCATTTACAAAATATTAAATACAGAGAATTAAGGTACAGATTGTATAATGGATTACAAAGGAATGAGTGTAAATAAGTTTCCTTATGTGTGCAGATTGAGGAGATGAGTATCATTCTGTGTAAGGCATGTTGCACTCAATCTATGTGATCTTTGATATGGTTTCCTTAATTCTGGTGCGCATGATCTGGATTGATATGGATTTCCAATATCAAGGGGATTGCATGGCTTGATAGGTGGAGCATGATATTTGGTGGCTTGTTTGACTCCACAATCAGTGGGGTGAGTTGGAGCTTGTCTGATTCCACAATCAGTGGAGTGAGCTGGAGATGATTTACTTTGAGCAGCTGGGAGAGAAGGCTTAGCTGGGGCAGGTTCTCTATCAGCCCCCCTCAAGCTGATGGGGGTGGAAACCTCCATGAGCTTGGACTTGAGCTGAAGAAAGCGTGTTGATGAGAGACCTTTAGTGAAGATGTCAGCAATTTGATCATGAGTTGAAATGAATTTGAGGATGATGTCTTGATTGAGAACCTTTTCCCGCACAAAGTAGTAGTCAATCTCAATGTGTTTAGTGCGAGCATGGTACACAGGATTGGAAGCTAAGGCTAAGGCACTAACATTGTCACACCAGATTGTAGGGGCACAAGAGAGGTGGAACTGAATTTCACAGAAAAGCATTCTTAGCCAATAAACCTCTGCAGTAGTGATTGCAAGAGCCCTATACTCTGCTTCAGTACTGCTGCGAGAGACAACAGTTTACTTTTTAGCACACCAAGAGATAAGGTTTGAGCCAAGGAAGATAGCAAAACCAGTTGTGGATCGCCTGTCATCAATGCAGCCAGCCCAGTCACTGTCACAGTAGGCAGTGAGTTGAAGAGATCCTTTAGAATACAGCAGTCCATGATGAACAGAATCTTTGAGGTATCTAAGAACTCTCTTCACAGCAGACCAGTGAGTGGTTGAAGGTGCATGCATATGTTGGCAGAGCTGGTTGACTGAAAAGGCAATCTCAGGTCTAGTTAAGATGCAATACTGAAGTGCACCAACAACTTGTCTATATTCTGTAGGATTGGGCAAGGGATCACCATCAAATTTAGAGAGTTTGAGTCCAGAAGATGATGGTGATTTGGAGGGCTTGGCATCTTGCATATTAGTACGATGCAGTAGGTCAGCTATGTATTTGGCTTGGCATAGATGTAATCCTTGGTCAGTACGAGAGACATGAATGCCAAGGAAGAAATGAAGTGACCCCCAAGATCCTTCAAAGGGAATTCTTGCTGCAATTGAGCAATGATAGATTGAAGGAGTTTGTCATTGGTGCCTGTAAGGATGATATCATCTACATACACCAACATAAAAATGTGAGTAGATCCTAAGTGTAATGAAAAGAGAGAGGAATCCAATAGGGATGCAGTGAATCCAATGTACAGCAGAAAGGAGGACAGCCTATTGAACCAAGCTCTAGGTGCTTGCTTGAGGCCATAGAGGGCCTTGTGAAGTTTGCATACAAAGTCTGGATGAGTTGAATCAGTGAATCCTTGGGGCTGCTCCATGTATACATCTTCCAGGAGATAACCATGTAAGAAGGCATTGGAAATGTCAAGTTGCCTTATGGTCCAATCAAACTGTACAGCTAAGGAGAGGATGACACGAATTGTGGCAGGCTTGATAACAGGACTGAAGGTCTCTGTATAATCAATTCCATTCTGCTGTTCAAAGCCTTTTGCAACCAACCGGGCTTTGAATCTCTCTAGGGTGCCATCTGACTTGTGTTTCATGCGGTACACCCACTTGTTGCGGATGATGTTCTGGTGTAAAGGTCTAGGACAAAGTGTCCAAGTTTTATTGTTTTGCAAGGCTTCAAATTCTTCTGTCATGGCTTGAACCCACCTAGGATCAGAGGCTGCCTTTCGAGAACAAGATGGTGCAGAGTCAGTGATGGTAAGGTGAAGCATTTGGAATGGATATTTGGTGGTGTGATAGGTTTGGAATTCTGGAAATTGTTTTGGTTTGGTGGATCCTGTTTTGGATCAAGTAGTCATAGGATGGAGAAAGGTTTGAGAAGGATTTGGAGTAGGAGGAGGTGGTGGTGCTGGTTCTGAGGCAGGGGCAATGGTAGATGATGGAATGTCTGAAGGTATACTAGTGTTGGGTAGATGAGGAGTGATAGGTGGCTTACTATTGGTTGGATTGGAGGAGGTGGACAGTTCAGTACATGATGGTGAAGGTGAAAAAAAGGATTGGTTGTGAGGAGCATCTCTGACAGAAGCATTGTTATCAAAATTGAATGAAAATGGTGATGAAGAAGGAAGTAGACTTACAGGGAGAGTGAAGGGCATGTCACCATCAGCATTGATCTTGGAAGGCAAGTGAGAAGAGGCTTGATCCTTTGCTGGAAAGTTCTGCTCATCAAAAACCACATGTCGTGATAAATAAACTTTGTTAGTAATAGGATCTAAGCATTTGTATCCAACATAGCTGTAACAATCTCATATTGCGGAAAAACTGTAATTATCAATACAAAAATACTGTTAAAAATACTTTTCTTTATACAAAAATACCCAAAGCTATGTCGTACAAGGTATTTATACAAATCTATTCGACAGTCTAAACTCTAGACAAAACTTAACCAACTTGGAATCTCTGTACATCTCAATATGAATCTCTAATCACAACTGCATAATTACCTTGATTTTCCATTCCTGCAAACACTACAAAAACTGTGAAGTAGTGAGTCAATTGATTTCCGATAATATAAATCATTGTTGAATCATATATAGCAAAATGCTAGACAAGTTATAAAACCACAAAAATCCGTATTATTGGATATCAATATCATACTCAGTAAGTAAGAATACTTACAGTGGATTACATGAATGGATCATCAAAGGTAATTACTTGAAACCCGTTCTGCTGCAGTTGGTCCATACCCATAACAATCCCTTCACTGACTTTCTCTCTCTCTCTCTCTCTCGCCTAAATTCTCTTTCTTCCTCTTCAGCTCTCTGTCTTAAATTTCCCATCTCACTCTCGGTTTCTCTTGTGTTCTTTCTTTCTTGTAGCGCTTGGTCTCGCCCTTTCTCTCTCTGTTCTGAGTAAACACTCTTAGAAAGAAGAAAGACTGAGTAAAAAGCGGAAGAAGGAATAATATATGTAAGAGATGGGAGATGAGATGAGTGGTGAAAATTGTGAAGGAGAAGAGTTCTATTTATAGGAGAAAATCAAACACTATTCTACCTTCAATTTACAATTATACCCTCATTTTACTATTTCACCAACCCTATACTATTCCACCAACCCTATACTATTCTACCAACCCTATACTATTTCACCAACCCTATACTATTCTACCATCAATTTACCATCCTTATACCTACCATTTACTATCTTATTATTTCACCAATTATTACAATCATACTCCAAATTATACCAATCAATCATCAATTATCATATCTCTTAAATCTCCCAATAAAATAATCAATATAAAATCATCATCATGATATAATAACCTCAAATAAATATTCATTCCAATAATATTCATAAGATCTAATAAATTCCTCAAGAATAAATATTATTACCTAATATCATCAATAAATATCTCAACCTCAAAGTAAATGCCATTACCTAATATGAATATTGATATAATCATAGCATCAATTTAATATCTCTAAAATAAGACTTTAAAAATCTGGGGTGCTACAATCTTCCCTCCTTATTAGAATTTCGTCCTCGAAATTAAAGCCCATAAATTACCACCTATCTTCAAATTGAGCAACCCAAATTAAAAACAAATCATACTTGAACCATAACTTACTCAAGTTACTATAAAAATTTTTAAATTCAATCTGTTCATAAATAAATATCATAACATATTCCATACCCAGGCGATGTGAGACTCTACAAGCACTCTTCTTGGGCACCAGTGTCACCGTTGGCAATCCTCAGGGAATTTCTTCATTCTCGGCCCTTAACTTTTGGCCCTTATACATTTCATTGTGTCTTAACTGACACCATTATAATATAACCCACTTTTGGCATCACCAACGTGTGTCCACTAGCGACCCTCATAGGCTTGTGCACACTCCCACCATCTCAGGCTGGGTAATGCTCTGATACCATTTTTAACATCCCAGGGAAAAGCGCTAGCCACATCTGCGCTATTACCCCAAAAGGACTAGTCAATTTGGAGCTTCCCTATAATTCATTATAAAGCCCAGTTTCACCTAGTAACTAGGCAATGTGGGACTTAGCACCCATGACTATCTCTATAAACTACCCACTCAATGTGGGCTTCTTCTCATCATGCAGTGCTTCAATACCACATGACCTGGCGTTACTAGGTGGCTCTGATACCATTTTGTAACAATCTCATATAGCGGAAAAACTGTAATTATCAATACAAAAAAAATACTGTTAAAATACTTTTCTTTATACAAAAATACCCAAAGCTATGTCGTACAAGGCATTTATACAAATCTATCCGACAGTCTAAACTCTAGACAAAACTTAACCAACTTGGAATCTCTGTACATCTCAATATGAATCTCTAATCACAACTGCATAATTACCTTGATTTTCCATTCCTGCAAGCACTACAAAAAACTGTGAAGTAGTGAGTCAATTGATTTCCGACAATATAAATCATTGTTGAATCATATATAGCAAAATGCTAGACAAGTTATAAAACCACAAAAATCCGTATTATTGGATATCAATATCATACTCAGTAAGTAAGAATACTTACAGTGGATTACATGAATGGATCATCAAAGGTAATTACTTGAAACCCGTTCTGCTGCAGTTGGTCCATACCCATAACAATCCCCTCACTGACTTTCTCTCTCTCTCTCTCTCTCTCTCTCTCTTTCTTCCTCTTCAGCTCTCTGTCTTAAATTTCCCATCTCACTCTCGGTTTCTCTTGTGTTCTTTCTTTCTTGTAGCGCTTGGTCTCGCCCTTTCTCTCTCTGTTCTGAGTAAACACTCTTAGAAAGAAGAAAGACCGAGTAAAAAGCGGAAGAAGGAAGAATATATGCAAGAGATGGGAGAGGAGATGAGTGGTGAAAATTGTGAAGGAGAAGAGTTCTATTTATAGGAGAAAATCAAACACTATTCTACCTTCAATTTACAATTATACCCTCATTTTACTATTTCACCAACCCTATACTATTCCACCAACCCTATACTATTCTACCAACCCTATACTATTCTACCAACCCTATACTATTCTACCTTCAACCTTCTATTCTACCATCCTTATACCTACCATTTACTATCCTATTATTTCACCAATTATTACAATCATACTCCAAATTATACCAATCAATCATCAATTATCATATCTCTTAAATCTCCCAATAAAATAATCAATATAAAATCATCATCATGATATAATAACCTCAAATCAATATTCATTCCAATAATATTCATAAGATCTAATAAATTCCTCAAGAATAAATATTATTACCTAATATCATCAATAAATATCTCAACCTCAAAGTAAATGCCATTACCTAATATGAATATTGATATAATCATAGCATCAATTTAATATCTCTAAAATAAGACTTTAAAAATCTGGGGTGCTACAATAGCTGTAGCCAAGGAAGATGTGGGTTTGGATCGAAATTCAAGCTTATGTAGGCCAATGGGACGCAGAAGGGGATAGCACTTACATCCAAAAACTTTGAGTTTCTTGTAGTCAGGTTCCTTTTGATAAAGTTGGAAGTAAGGAGATGCATTATTCAAAGTTGGGGTAGGTAATCTGTTTATGAGATAAGTGGCTATAAGAAATGCATCAACCCAATATGTATTAGAGAGATGAGAATGTGCAAGGAGGGTAAGACCTGTTTCCAGAATGTGCCTGAGTTTTTTCTCTGCTAGGCCATTCTGTTGAGATGTATAAGGGCATGATTTTCTGTGGAGGATGCCATGTTTTGTGAGGAATGATTGAAAATGAAGTGATGTGTATTCACCACCTCCATCGGATTGTAGTTATTTGATGGAGGATGAGAATTGGTTCTCAAGAAGAAGTTTAAATTTGATGAAACATTCATATACTTCAGATTTGGTGTGAAGAGGATAGATCCATGTGTATCTTGAATGATCATCAACAAATATTACATAATATTTGAATCCACTGTTGGATGTAATAGGTGAAGTCCATACATCGGTGTGGATTAAATTCAGAGGGAGAGCAGTTTGTCTAGTTGATGATGAAAAGGGTTGTTTCTTACTTTTTCCCAATTGGCAGGAATCACACAAGTTTATTTTATTGATGTGCAAAGATGAAACAGGAAGATTAAAAGCGTTAACAACACGGGAAACAACATCATTGGCTGGATGACCTAGTCTAAAGTGCCAAATCAAGGCTAAGGTCCTTATTCCTAACAAAGCTACAAATGCACGACGTGATTTGTGTGAGTGTCCTTTAAATCGCAAAGGATAGAGGCCATTTTCACTCTTGCCTTCCAAGAGGGTTGCTTTGGTGAGATTGTCCTTCACAAAGAAATGAGTTGAGGTTAGGATAAAATGACAATCATTATCTGAACAGAATTTTTGAATTGATAAGAGATTAGTAGATGCATTTGGACAATGAAGAACATTTTTAAGATGAAATTTGGAAGATGCAAATGAATTATGAAGTAGAATTGTACCAGAATTATCAATCTTGAGGCCAGCTCCATTCCCTACAGCAACCATTTCATTGCCTTCAAAAGGTTGCTGAATGGTGAGTTTCTCCAAATCATTTGAAATATGTGCATTTCCACCACTATCAACAAGCCATTCTTGGTCTTCATCATAAAGAGCATTTGATTGGGCTGCCATAGCTGCCAGTTAAGGTGGAGGATGTTTGCCTTGAAATGAGTAGTTCATCCTATGGAAGCAATCAAGAGCTTGGTGGTTTGATTTCCCACAAATCTGACAAGGAGCCCAAGTTGTGTTTGGGAAATGTGATGTATTGGTGTGAGGCTGATGCGGCTGTAATGATTTGTTGTTGGAAAATCCAGTGGCAGGATTATTGAATCTGGGACCACCAAGAGAATGGCTATTTTGCTGTTGTTGTGCTCTAAAGGCAGGGTATCCATTTGGTTTTGGATAATGATACCCTCTAGGCTGCTGTCTGTTGAATTGCTGTGGACCTTTTGGTTTTTGATGAAAGTGGCGAGGACCTGCCTTGTGAGCAAATAATGCAAAAGTGGAGACATCAGGTGCTGCAGCTTGATGATTGTTAAGCAACATCTCATGATTGAGTAACATATCCTGAAAAGTATCAAAACTAAGAGATTTCTCTCTAGTTGCAAAGGCAAAATTAGTCACAAAATTAATAAAGTTTGGATTGAGACCATTGGTGATGGAAGATATAAGATATTCATCATTCAAAGGTTTTCCAATCACAGATAATTGATCAGCAAGAGCTTTGGCAGCTTGTAGGTAGTCAGAACATGACTTAGAACCTTGACGAAGATTCTGTAGTTGCTGCTTGATGTTGGAAATGTGAGGGCAAGATTGATTGGCAAATCTGTTTGCCAGTGCCGCCCATACCTGCTTGGAGGTATCCAATCCATACACTGTGGATAGGACTTTCTCAGATAAAGATGCATTGATCCAGCTTAGTAAGTGCTGGTTTTTCTTGGTCCAGATGGAGTATTTTGGATTAGGAGTATCTTGACCTTGTTCATTGGTCAGCATCTTTGGGGGACATGGTTCAGTCCCATCAATAATTCCTACAAGCTCATTGCTTCGTAGGATGGGTAAGAAGATGGACAACCATTGTATGTAGTTGCCAGGCCCTTCCAATTTTACTTGAGCTAATTGATTGCAGTTGGGGAGAACAAAAGATACAGTTGAAGATGATGCTGAGGCAGAGGAAGCCATAAAAGCAGAATTGAGAGAAAAAAAAGAAAATAAGAAAAATGGAAAATTTGTATGGCGTTTGCCTTTAGTGCTCTGATACCAGAAAAGAACCGAGAATAATTCTTTGTATTTCTCAATGAATATTACAAGGGAATGCTCAAGGCATTATATACACAAAGCATTTACAAAATATTAAATACAGAGAATTAAGGTACAGATTGTATAATGGATTACAAAGGAATGAGTGTAAATAAGTTTCTTTATGTGTGCAGATTGAGGAGATGAGTATCATTCTGTGTAAGGCATATTGCACTCAATCTGTGTGATCTTTGATATGGTTTCCTTAATTCTGGTGCGCATGATCTGGATTGATATGGATTTCCAATATCAAGGGGATTGCATGGCTTCATAGGTGGAGCATGATATTGGGTGGCTTGTTTGACTCCACAATCAGTGGGGTGAGCTGGAGCTTGTCTGATTCCCCAATCAGTGGAGTGAGCTGGAGATGATTTACTTTGAGCAGCTGGGAGAGAAGGCTTAGCTGGGGCAGGTTCTCTATCAAGCAGCACAGCTCCTCCAACAGATATCACCATCCCTACAATCTTCATTATACCATAAAATGAACTCCAACCAAGAGTCTCCATCCTACCGTTTTGGAAAGAATCAGATAGCTAACAAATGTTACATAAACCATTACTAGCTTTTGCAGGTGCATGCTTCAATATCTTTTCCCGTCGGTTGATTTATCCAACACCCATGTGATTTTATAACACAATTTTAGTGTTCAACCAAATTGATTGGCTTCAGCAAAAAGCAGTTGCAACTTGCAAGGCAATCAAATGCATGCAGCTTGCTAATTAATTATAAGTTTGTACAAGTTCTTCTTTCTTGAATACTAGTTGTTTCCTTATATATAAAGCAAATTCAGTTTAAGTGGAAAGCAAAATTTTTGGCTCACCTCAGCAGGACAGACAGGAAAAATGTGAGTACTGGAATGGTATTGAGAATCGCAGTTGCAATTGTGGCTGAGGTAAATCGGAACGCCAAGTAGTATAGATCCAGGCTCACTGCGGGTCTGGATTTCAATCACCACCAAGTGGAAAAAGTTTAGAAAATGAAAGAATTGGAAACAGTAAGCAAGCTAATTAAGGTAGTCGATCTAGATGTGCACAAATTTTCTTATTCATTAGAGACTTCATTTGGTTACATATATATTGTAGTGCCCCAGATTTAAAATCCTCATTTAAAGATATTAAATTGAAGATAATATTATTTTAATAATTATATTAAGTGATGAGATTTGTTCTTGAAGAATTTATGGATTATATGAGTATTATAGGAATGAAGTTTTATTTGAGATCATACATCCTAAGGTTTAGGATAGATTATAGCTTGATAATTTAGTTGGTGACTTTAAGAGATATGATGATATAATGATACATATTATACATTTGAAGGAAAGTTAGCTTTGAGGGATAGTTGATTTGGTGTTAGCAAATGAAGAATGGTGTGAGAATGGTTAGAAGAGATTAGATATAATTTTAATAAGGAGTGGGCCCAAAGTGTTGTTAATAATGGACCGGAACCCTTCAATAATTCACACCATTTTCTTTCTTTTCCTTTATTTATTCCTTTTTTTTTTTTTCCACACTCCCCTCTCTTTTCCATGAGGCCCCCACCCACTTTCTTATTTTCCAGCACACCAACGACCAACCCCTCTCTTCCCCCCACTTTCCACAATACTACCACTCATTACTCCTTCCTTTTTCTTCCTTCCTTCTTTTACCACACGGCTTTTGAACTTTTCTTTTAATTTTTCTTTGACTTCACCTACTCCCATTTCTTATTACTTAACGGAGAAGAAGAAACAATAAGATAGAGAGAGGGAGCTTTACAGATATAAGAAAGAGAAGGCAGAGGGTGAGATGCTGAGGGGGAGAAACGGAGATTTAAAGGATGACCAAAAGAAAAATTCGCAGAATAACAAAGATAGGTTCTTCAAAGGTAAAATTCTTCTTCCTTTAGCTATGGGTATTTGATTTTAAGTTGAGTAATAGGCCTTAGATGAGAACCTTTTTGGTTTAATCATGATGATATTGGGTGGTTTCACTCTTGAGAATTTTGAATTAGTAGTGGGAGTTGATTCTCTATTTTAATGGGTTAACTTCCCTAGAGGAGTAGACTGGAGTTAATTGATTCTCGTGAATTGTTATTAATTTAGTTGTGAATAAACAGAATGGAACAACAAGATATTTTGTCAAGATGATTAATTAGCAGTTTAAAGACTGCTCATAGCTTCAGTCTAGAGGTAAGTAAATTCACTACCCCTTCTAAAATTACTTCATGTCATGCTATTTATATATTCTTGTATCAAATTGTAAATGATTATTTTATTTACGTATTATGAAGTTATGTTGCATGCATGAAGGATTTCTAAAAGAATTATCTAGAAAGTTTCTATTTGTTTAAATGCTTTTTAAGCACAACAAGTTTATATTTGGAAAAGTTTTCCATTTTAAGAAAAGAAAGTTGAGAAATGATGATGATTATAAGAAAGAAAAAAAAGATGATAAACCCTCCTACATGTTGCCCTAAGATGCATCAAAAGAAGTACAAAGAAAAGTACAAGAGATGAGATAAATGTTTATGAAATGAGGGCACATGTATGGAGGAGAGTATTTTTGGCCCCAAGATAAGATAAGATGAGAGTTCGGTACCGATACTCGGATGGAGGCGAAACCACTGAAGGAGGCTATGCCAGAAGGTGGTATTCCATCAACTAGACCGTTGAGTGCACCAAGAAAGAGTTAATTGACGGTCGGGCATGGCTGTGGCCACAGTTCAGTGCCATGGTCACAAGGACCCGCAACCCTCGTGCACAGGGGTAATAGTGTACATGGGCCTTATTATGAGAAAATGATACTATATTTTCAACGATGATATGCTATGATGATTTACAGAGATTATTTATAATAATGCATTATGATGATGATTTATAAAGATGATTTACAACGATGATCTATTACTAGATGTAATAGTATGTATATGTTACGGGAGATGCAACCGTACATACAGATATTATTATGGCTAGAATTATATTTATTTGCGAAAATGATTTTCAAAACTGAGAACAAGGAGTAAAACTATTTATGGTTGTGGATTTTACTTGCTGGGCCCCCTTTGGGCTCATTCAGTTTTATTTCTTGTTTTCAGGTAGAAAGGATGCTGGAATAGGAGGCCGGAATGGGGTGGGAATAATTATTAATTTTCAAAGTCTTTTCATATAAGTTATTGTAATGATATGATATTCCGCAACTAAAGTTTAATGTTTTCTAATTTCGCTTGTAATAAAATCTCTTGAATAATGTTTTATACATTTTTCGTATCCTTTAAAATCAAGTACTCTGAAAGACCTTATAGATCTTTGCAAGAACTTTTGTTGTAAAAAAAGAAAAGTGGCAAACTCAGCCTTAACGGGCTGGGGATGTTACATATATATATATATATATATATATGTGTGTGCATGCATGGCTACCTAGGTGTGCGTTGGCTTCCAAACTACAGTCATGATCAGCATGATCTTGGGCTGTATGTCTAAGAATTGCCTCCAAAGATTGTGACATTTTCTTTTACAATTCTGTCATTCTACGTTATTGGGCTTCCAAATCATCAAAAAACACACTCAAAACACATTTGCATTATTTTTTCTTTAAAAAACTCTTAAAATTAACAAGCCTTTAAAAGCGTTAATTAAACTTTTAAATTTATTATTTTTTTATTAGTGGACTAAGTTCGAACCCAACTCCACAATTTTCTCATCTTTTAGTTAAATATTTCATGTTACACATGATGGAGAGTGTTAATTAAAGTATTAATTAAATGATTAAATTTGATATTTCCTATCCGATTGGTGATTTAACATGATATCATAGTCAAAAGTATTGAATTCGAACATTGTCTAAGTCATTCACCTCTCATTTCAATTAAATATTTCACGTATTGAACGTAGGAGTAATTTGAGCCCACACACACAAAAACACAGTATTAAAACATTACATTATTGGTTGTCCTAAAAGTAATACAAGTACAATTCTTTCATTATGTATATATATATACAAGTAGAATTCTCTCTGAAGAAACCTCTACTCACCCACATAAAGCAGCGAGGAAGATTTTAAAGAAGAGGCTGAATGACAGCAAACTATGCGTCGTCCTATATATAGAATAACGTGATGAAGAAGAATATTAGAACATGTACTCAGCTTGCAGTAACTAGTTTATAATATTGTTAGGGATGGACACACCCTTGACTCAATGGTTGTGCAAACTCCACAGAATAATAATGGAATGATAAATGCAAGAGATCAACACACAATATTTACGTGGTTCGGCAGTGGGCCTACATCCACGGGACTAACTCCGATCAATCCACTATAAACAACTTGTTACAGTGGTGTTTACTCAAGTTATGCAAAACTTGAGTTAATACAAGAGTAAAATAATACAGAGAGAAACAACCTCTGTTGAAACTAATATACACTCTCAGTGGTGTATTAAAACACTCTTTTCTAAACTCTCTCTCTGGAGTATAACTGAAGCTCTCCTGACTTCTCTTCTTGTGTGTTGTTGATCTTCCTCAAGCATCTTTTGTCTAAGGCATAAGACCCCTTGGCTATTTATAGCCAAAGTTAGAATCATCTAGATGATGAACTTAGCCCCCAAGTTAGAACCTTCTAGATGAATGAACTTGGCTTCCAAGGTAGAACCTTCTAGATGATGAAGACAAATTGAGAACCTTCTAGATGAATGGAGAACCATCTAGAATAATCTTTGTAAAAAACCTTCTAGATGGATGGAGAGCCATCTAGATAAATCTTTGTATGACTTGCTCCATTTTGTTTGATCAAAATCTTATCTTAAGTAGGGAAAAACCTTGTCGGCAGCCAACAAATATATATATATATATATATATATATATATATATATATATATAGTTGCTGTATTTAGAAAAAGAAAAAAGAAAAAAAGTATGAAGAGAAAGGAATACCAACCTTTCGAATAGAAAAGCAAAGGGTGCCAAAACGAGTGTAGCAATGGCTTGCCTATAAGCGTTGAACACCAGAGGGCTCAAACCATCGTTGACAGCAGCCTTGGATATTAAGGCCATACCTGCATATGCCGACTGTATGAAAATCATTGCCAACAAGGCTTGATGATTAACCACTGCTACTTGTATTGCTTTGTTAATTAGGTTCATGGTTTAGCCTGCAGGCTTTTCTGTTAACAGAAAGATATATATATATATATAAAAGATGCACTATCGGCAAAGACCAGCATACAGTTAGGGTGGTCATGTGAACATAATTTGCTGGAGAAGAGCATGAGTTGGGTGGAAAGTACTGTAGGATGTCAGCTATCAGTGAGTTTAATTAAACAACTCTATGATGATCACTTCACTCTCTATTTCGGCACCCTTTGTGATTGTATTAGGCTACTAAGAGCACTAGCATTAGCTTCCAACAATTTTCTCTTAATTTAGGGAATAAAACTACTTTTTGATTCCCTATAAAAAAAACACTTCACAATTTTTTCCTATATGAATTAAATACTATTTCTTTTTATCATTGCAACGGAGGAGAGAGGAAAGTGAATTGCTGGGATGTGTGAATCAATTTTTTATAATTTAATAATGCATTGGACATCTACAATGTTTCTCAATGCATTGAGAAACACTGTAAACGCCATTTGATGTTGGTTATATTTAGGGCTTCTGATTTGGATGTTTTTTGATAGTTTTTTAGAAATTTTTCCTAAACATAGGGAAGTGAATGGACTATAAGGAGTCTGTTGCCCAATGGGAACAAAAGCATCAGCATATTCTTTTCCTTTTATATATATATATATATATATATATATTGCTCAAAAAGGTTGATGCTTTACCTTTATCTTCTTCTTTTATTTATTTTGCTTAGAAATTAAGGTTGGTAATTTGTTAATAGTGGCCATTTCAAATTCATGCCCTCTAGATATAAGATATCATAAAATTTGCGTGCTTTGTGGCTTCTGCATGATGGCTGCGACCTGTAGACAGACGTTTCTTGGAAGGTCCTGAATTTGTCTTCAGAGGAAAATAGGCGATCATCAAAAAGTAGTTTACATCAAAACAGCGGTATACAGAATGATTGTTGCTGTTTAGGCTTCGTTAAGTAGTACAAGAATTCAAAAGGGTGGAGAATGGGCCCCCAACGGACGATAACCAGAGATAGTAGTGAGCTTTTAAGCCCATTACAAGTTTGTCAAACGTGGGCCATAAGCAATGAACAAAACAACTGGTTGAGTCTTAGAAAGATGCATTTTTGCATGGCTAAGGGTTGGTTTAGTTTAGCAATTTTAAAATATACGATTTTAAAAAATTGTAATTTATAGAAATGGAATTAAGTGTTTGGTAAAATAACAATTCGACCTTTAAATCGTACATTATATTAGTCTCACATTCCTTACTAGGTGCACTTGGGCATTATAGTGTGATGTAATACAATGATTACACACTTAGCCCACAACAGAAGAATTTTGCATGATAGCAAAGAGTCAGAGTAACGCACCATTAGGAGCAGTGGCACCATCTCTAATACTTAAATTAGTAACAAAATAAAGGAAAATAAACTGAACAAAAAAATAGCAGAGATAGATGGGCATATATGAGCATACATATGTGACATGTCTAACCTCCTACTGACCTCATATAGGCTAGGTCCATTTTTTGGCCACGTGTCTAAAGGCATACAAGGCCAATAAGTAGTTAATACGGGCACTTATTGTACTAAAAAGTTTCCTTTATGGTCTGCCTTGCCTTAAAAATTTCAATTTATGCTTGCCTTCTTTGGAACTCAAAGGTTCCTTTCCTTTTAGCAAGCTTTCTTTTCATGGTGAGGGGCTTCCCTCTTCATGCACATTTTCCATGTCATTAATGATGTTTTCTTTTGGAGACGTGCCACCCAATTATTTATTCATCCTCCTAATTTTTAAAATTACCATTAGAATTATAGACCCATATAGGTCTCAAACCTACGCCCCACAGATTCAATAATAATTTTAAAAATTAAGAGAGTAAAAGAAAGACCAAAAAATAAATAAAAATAAATCATTTCCCTTCTTTTGAAGGCGTGTGAATGAAGGTCAATGGAGGTTGCTGGCGTGTAGGCCACGAGCCTCCACTCCAACAATCCCCTATTCCCTTAGACTACTTATGTAGGCGAGTGGAAATTACAATCCTTAGACTACTTATTTAGGCGAGTGGAAATCAAGTCAAAATGTGGTTGCAAGCCTCCATACAAACAATCTCTCATTCTCTTGGGCTACTTGTGTAGGCCAATGAGAATTAATTAAAATGGAAACACCTCCATTTCAAGTTACACATTCCAAACTTGGTAAAATTAAAACTTTATAAGTAATTTTAGATAACTGGTCCTTTTCAAATTGTTACAACTATAGGGGAGAATGTATAACCTTAAAAAGTAGGTCTCAAATTGAGTGATGGACTGTGCAATGAGAATCATTTGGGATGGTTGGTCCTGTGTCTAAGGCATAGAAGGCCTAAGTCGTTAATATGGCACTAAAATAGATACTCAATATTTCCCCATCCACAAATTAACAGAGAAAAGAAAGCCCCTCCAATTCTGGGATTAAAAAAAAAAAAAAAAACAAAACTTGTAGAGATCTCAACAAGACATAAAACAGTTTTAGGACTGTATCCGCCGCTTAGGTATAGTAAGTAAAGAAAATCAATTCTCATTTTCATCAGCTACTGTGCCTTTCTCACTGACATAGATACCGTCAAGGAATTTCCTGATATCTTTATTCTTGACATGGCATTTCTGTTAAACAACCAAAAAAAAGAAAAAAAACAGGTGTATTAGAACAGGGAAGCCGCATAATCAAGGTGGTTTGTACAAATGACAGTAATATGATAACTTGCATCCAAGAAGTCTGTTTGCTCTCTCACACAACACACAGAAGGAAGAGAGAATACCTGGTTTATGAGGGCAGCCGAGCGTGAAACAAGTTCGACATCATTGCCGTCCAAAACGAGTTCATCCTTGACCTTCTCAGATCGAAGAATTGACACACCGTCAAGCATATCCACTTTCCTCACCTGAGATCAGCACAAGAATCTATATATATAAGAATAGAAGCACGACAAGTCAAAAATTCAACAAAACTTCTGTTAACTCCAGTTTCACTATACCAAGCAAACAGTACATCCCGGCGAGAAAGTGATGGACAACGCTCAAAACCAACACCACAACAAAATTGAGAAATATACGACTTATACGAAGTTTTACCAAATGCAAAATCTTCAATGATCAAAGACTTAACATATATTTCAAATCTAAGAAAAATATAATCTTTTAGAGAAACAACATAAGATTCTGAAGATCTTCAATGTGGGTTCTTGAAATTAAAGCTACTCATTTGTATAACTGAATGAATAAAAGCATCCAACTTAAACCAAAAGCAAATAAATCAGAGCGATTAGAAAGAACTCTGATTTGATGCTATCCTACAGGCTACAGGACTAATAAAAAAAAAAGAAAAGAAAGAGAAAGAGAAAGCGAAAGGTACCCTCTTCTCGCCGAGGAAGTTACGGATCTCGATGGAGCGGTTGGAGTTGGTGATGGAGGCGTTGATGGGGAAGTGGGCGTAGACGAAGCGCATCTTGTAGCGGTAGCCCTTGGTGACGCCGGTGATGAGGTTCTCGACGTGGCTCAGGGCGGTCCGAATAGCAGCGGAGGTCTTCCTCGACCCGAACCAGGCTTCCACCTTGAGCTTCCTCTGGCCGTTCTCGTCAGTGAGCAGCTGGAAATCCAAGCTCAAGTGCTTGAAGTTCCGGGTCAGCTTGCCACGGGGGCCCTCCACCTCTATCACCTTGGCGTTCACCTTTATCTTCACCCCTTCCGGGATGTCCATCGTCTCCGAAGATTGTATAGTCTTCATTCTCTCGCCCTTTCTTCCGCTCGCTGCGACGCCTCCACCAAACCCTAATACAAATTTTATAAACTGCCGCTTCTTCGTTTTTATATATATACACCCAATCTCAACCCAGGCCCCACTTCATCAATTTAATGGGTCTTATGTTCAGTTTCCTTTTCTTTTTTTCTTTTTTGGGCCTTTGTAGTCGCTGGGTCTTGGCAATTCTACTTTTCCTCCACCCCATTTAATTATATGGTTTTTATTTCTTACAATCCATTTTTAACCATTTTAGTTTAATAGAGTGAGTTCGTTCTATTCATTTATTCTCTGCTGAGAACACACTTCGTGTTTCTTAAGTGGAACAGGATCCTTTTTAGTTTATTATAGATTGGAGAATATCTAGTTCATGGCTAGAATTTCATCTGAAAAATTCTATGGCCACAAATAAAACACATATCCCATTAATAAAAAATAAAAAAAAAAAAATTATTTTAAATTAAAAAAAAATTAATAAAAAAAATTAAGAAAAAAAAAGATGAATAAGGGGCTCTACCAATTTCCATTTTGGGTAAGTGGCCCAAGCCAACTCAATGAAATAGGGGCAATTTTAACCAATCTCCATGTATCTACATGGGGTGGTTCCACACTCATCTGCAGTGCTGGTGCAATTCTAATCCCCAACAAATTCTAGCGGCTCTTCTGGCCACCTTTGGGGGGGTGGCTTCATCTCTCATGGCCCTTGTAATGCTCACACCCCAAGGCCAAGTTAAAAAAAAAAAAAAAAAAAAAAGGTTGGTCTCTTTGGGGGTGGTACGGGACCACCTCAAGGGCTGCTGGGGTATTTTATCATCCGGGTGGTCGAAGTCACCCCCAGGCTCTTTGGGGTAGTTCTACCACCTCCTTTTGCAAGACGAGGTGGCCAAACTTTCATCCCCATAGGCCATAGGGTTCGCCACCCTCGTCGGCCATCAGCCACCCCCCATCCCAAATGGTGGCCTAGGTGGCCAGCCACCCCCTTCATCTTTTTTTTTTTTTTTTTCTTAATTTTTTTTAATTTAAAATAATATTTTATTAATGAAATATATGTTTTATTTGTAGCTATAGAATTTCTGAGATGAAATCTTAACCATGAACTGGATATTCTCCGGTCCATAATGGACCGGAGAGGATCCTGTTCCTTCTTAAGTAGCCGTATGCATTTAAAAATATTTGCAGCTTTAAGGAAAAATTTTCATCTTTCAATAACCAAATTTCTAATCTAAATTCTGTCCACCGAACAAATAAAGTGGAAACAAAACTGAAAATAATAGATCGCATTGATTGAACACGAAAAACAAATAAAGTGGAAACAAAACTGAAAATAATAGATCGCATTGATTGAACACGGAAACGAAACCCATTCTCCATTCGAGCCTGGCAAAAAAGATTACATCACACTGTAGACCCACAAAACGACAAAAGGCCGCGTAACACACTGCCGCGGCTTAAATTCATATACCACAACTTGGACAATTCTATACAAAAAAAAAAAAAAAAATCAATCGTCATTGAGGACAAAACCCATAATGCATGACACACATCTTCACATCTTCTCCCAATATCAGATATGTAATAATACATTACTGTTGGCACCCTCTTGTCTGCGAATTGGAGCAGCATCTTCAGCTCCCAGCTCCTACTCAGAAGTGATTGACTCTGAACTTCCACTCTCCTTTAATGGGGTCGTAAGATACAAACTCGGCACCTTGGTCCTCCGCCTTCCTCTTGAGCATCTCCTTGTATTTTTCAATTTTGGGCCCTTCTGTATACTGCTTTCCAGTCTTCTTGTCAAAGCATTTTATGTTGAGAAGTGTTACCTCGGCTGGCTTATTTAGACCTTGTCCAACAGGAGGTTTCTTGCTGTCATCCATGTACACAATCACCTCACGATTGTTAAACTGAACAAGAGCCTCAAGATCAAGCCGCCGCACATCTGTCTCACCCAAGAATTTTATGCTGCCGTAACCATGACGTCCAACCACAAAGTCCTTGACATGGCGGCAGAACCCTGGCTCAGCTCTTTCTTTAGCTGCTAGTTCTTGGATTCGAGGCTCCGTGTAGTAATCTGAACGTCGCAGCTTTGGCATCAGTGCCTCAATGTCAGCCCCATGCTCATAAACTATGGCAGCCTCACCGGCTCTGTGTCCACTGAGTGTCATATAAGAATCCCCTTTCTGACCAGAATGATCTTCATGAACTCCATTTGGTTTCTGGTTGCCCTTGAGTATATGAACACCTTCCTTAGCAAAACCATTTTCAACTGGATTTTCTGCAATATTTACAAAAATTAAAACAAAATTAGTCAAAAACAAAGATATATATTCAACCAAAGATACTGGTTGCATAAGTCTCAACTCAAGTTAATTACCTCACAAAATATTCACAACCTTTACACAAACCCTGTTTTAATTCTGAGATCCATAATTTATATAACAAGAACCAAAGGAAAAACTACAATACAAGGCTCAGAAGAAACATGTCTACTGGACACTGCCTAATTGAAAATTGAGATCTTCAATCATTTACTTCACATTTCTCCAGGTGAATATCACAAGCTCAGAGAAAATAAGATTACAATCCTTTAGCAGCTAAAGAACAGCAAAGAGAAGGCTTCCATATCTCTGGTGTAAAGTAAGTGACCTTCCAAACTACCCTACTGCTGGACTTCCAGCAAATGGACTACAAAAACTAAGCTATACATACAGTTCCCAGCACTACCCATGAATTTTTGGTAATATCAGTTCATGTAATTTTTCATATCAATCTAATAACAAGAAAGAAGCATTCTTGAAATAGAGAGAGAAATAATAGCATACAACATCAGATTATAAGGAATTACTAGTTAAAATGACGTCATTAAGAGCCATATACTTACTATCTTTATCCTCAGAGTTGGAGCCACCTTGAGCGTCTTGATAAATTTTCCCTGAATCAACATTGCGATTGAAAGAGTCAGACATAAAACCACAAGGGACTAAATTTGAGGTGAACCACAAAGATCCCGGAATCTGAAAGGAGATGATATTTAATAAAGAAAGAAATAAAGACGAATATTCCTGCAAAGATAAAATCTTTAAAGGGGATGAAAAATAATGCCTGGTATTACTGTCATTAATTCAAAATACACACCCATCAATAATTCTCATCATCACCATTGTATAAAGTCAAGCATGTTTCCTTGTGTGTGTGTGTGAGAGAGAGAGAGGAGAAGTATCAACACTATGGTTCACATTTAAAGCAAAATTCATTAGTGGGGCATTTAACCCAAGACTACCAAGAAGCAGTACAAAAGTATCATCCACAACTTACTCCCCTCCTCAGAAATAAAGTGCTATTAACATCAAGGTTTGAAGCATTCATATAATTTTAAATGTGCCAAAGATCCTAACAGGGTAGAAAAAGGAAAGTGGCATGCCCAAAAGGAGGAAAGAAACGCTTAAAATAATTAATTTTAAAATGATTTTTTTTAAATAAAAATAAATAAATAAATAAAAAAAGAAGACAAATCTATTAAACAACAAATTCTTTTTGCATGCAATTCTTTGTTTTTTCCTCCTAATACATCTCAAGTACACCAGAAACCACATGGCGCAAAATGTGACAGGATTTTACCATTCTCATGCACTGGAGTAGATATATCCTTCGATGCAGATGCTTTCTCAGCACTAGCTCTCATAGGCCACTGCTCTGTGGGACGAATGACCAGTGCTCTAGGGTTTTCCCTAGGAATAAAAAGAGCATCTGCCTTTGGTGTGCTCGGCTCCTCGTCGTCACTGAAAAATGGAACCTGCATACAACAGGCAATTAAAATTAGGTAAGAATTCAAAACGTGCATAGAAAAGTAATGGTCACTCAAAACCCAGACTAATTTTTAACTGAAGCATCATTCTCACCTTCGGACCATCATTCTTAGTATGATATTTCCTTGCAGGCAACCTCATCCGCCTTTGTGACAGGTGTCGCGAAGTCAATAAGGATGATATTCTAACAGGAGCAGGTTTATCAACAACCTGATAATAATAAATAAAGATTAATGCCGAGTTTACACTCATCTGATTTTCGTTTGCAGAATATATTAGGAAATAGCCCACGATACCAAATGTGAAGATAAAATAGTAAATTATATCAACTAAAATTCCACAATTGTGAAGAAAGAATAAAAAAAAAACACACAAAAGCGAAGTTCAGGGCAGTCATATTACAGGCAATGTAGAGATTCCATATTGAATTGAAGGTGAAGTTCCAACTCGGCCAATTGACATTTGAGGCATTGCCGGGAGTGTTCCAAATGGATTTGTAGCAGGTACTGGTTGTACAACAGCAGAGCTCTGAGGAGCAGACCTGTTAAAGGTGAGTGCCAATGCAAATCAGTAATTGATTAAAAACAAAAAAACAAACACGTAAATCTTCTCCATATCCATAAATTTATCAAATGCACCATTAACATAAATTACAAATAAACTACAAAAGATAACACCACAGATTAATTCAAGTGATGGCATGATAAAACAGACTAAATACGCCCAGATAAGGAGTGCAAAACTAGATGCAGCAATATAAGCAATTTGGTGTTTCTGGATTTGTGTTCTTCTTCTCCCTAATTGAGTGTCTCTCTTGTATATTCTTTGTGTACTTAAATTGTGACCCTTCTCACTTTTTAGTAAGGTTGAATTACTTCTTTAAAAAAAAAAAATAGCCCAAGCATATACTATTTGGATGACATTTGAGAATAAAAAAACAAATAAGAAAGCATCTCATATCAAATATGGTTTTCTTCATCTGGAAGTATTTGCTACTTAAATTCCATGTGAGATGAAACTTGGGTCATACCAAGCAAGAAGCTCTTTATAATCTGAATGGAAATGCATGTTTTGGGGTGTATATTATGCATATATGTATGTCCATCAGTTCTGAATGCGTAAGCAGTAACTACAGGAGGCGTGGCTTACAATTGTCCAATGTTACTCTGAGTCTGACCCAAAATGCCTGGCATTCCACCAAAGGGACTTCCACCACCTATAAAGGCAGGAAAGTGATAAAGTCAGAATACTGTCAAATAAAAACCTCAAGGACTATTTTTTTTTTTTTATAAGTAACCTCAAGGACTATTTTTTTTTTTTTTTTTATATAAGTAACCTCAGCGACTATTATTTAGAAAAGAGTATCATTGAAATAAGATATAAAATGAAGTTACCTGGTTGGGTTGCACCATAACTGCTAAGGCCAAAACCAGTAGTTGTCTGAGCAGGTTGTGATTGTTGAAAAGGCATTGAAAAAGAGGGCTACAGGTAAAGAGACATTAAAAATTGTATATTGCTCAAGCATCAAATCTAACTAAAGCATCAAAACTGAGTCTAATGACCCAAAATCAACAGAGCATGAAAAGCAACGTGCACTGAGACAGGAGTCATTCAAACAAGACACAACTAACAAAATCATATAATAATTACATAAAAAACATAAGACAGCAAGACTAGTCAGGGACCAATCAATGACCTGTTACAAACACACTACCTTCATTAGAATATCCCCCTCATGGTCTACAAAGAGTACAATATAAGTTTCTAACCATATAAGATGAGATTATTAAGCTTCTTCAGAATTTGCTCAGGCAGATATAGTATTATGCATTTATAAGAACTCTCACTGCCTCCCAAAATCCTCTTTTTAAAATTTGCCAAATCAGTACTTCACACAATCAATTTTGTGTTCCCTCCATTTCATATGTCTTGCATTCCACTTCCCATATCAAATCACAAACCGTGCATTGTATCAGGACCCACCTTCAACACAAGACCCATTTGATATCAGACGTGGGTAATGACTGAAATAGAATGGAAGGAGAAAGGACTCCTTTCATCCTACTCTAATCAAAGCAGCATATAGGAAACATCAAACCAAAATTGAAGACATTCATACCAGATATCATACTAATTATTCTTTTTTCACTTTTTGCCGAGGAGATAATCCTATATTAACACAGAAGGAACAAAACGCTCAAAAAATGAAATAATGAAAAACTGCAATAATCTAAGGAGCTACTTACATTTGATTGACCGAAACCTAATGCGTTGCTTGAACTAATAAGTGATGAAGTGCTCGAAAAAGTGTTTACCCCAAATCCAGGGGTAGTAGAAGCACCAAGTATTCCTTGACCAAAGGGTGAACTTGTATTCTGCCCATAGGAAGTAGTAGTCTGTCCAAAAGCAGAGCCTGTTTGCCCAATTGAAGGTGCATTAGATTGGAATAATGGGGATGACTGAGTGTTACTACCAAATCCTCCATTGGTTGCTTGAGAAGAACTGAAGAGAGAAGATGAACCAAAAATAGATGGAGATGGACCAACGCCAAATGTAGATGATGTTGATAAAGATGTTGATCCAAAAAGGCCAGATGAAGTTGATGCACCGAAAGGTGAAGAACTGATTGTAGGAGTAGCTGAGGATCCAAAATTTAAACCACCAATGCTGGGAGTTTTTGGAGCAAATGGGTTAGAAGTCATCGAGGAAGAGAAAGGACTAGCAGCCGATTGACCAAATGTTGGGGAAGGAGCAAGAAGATTTGAATTTGCAGGAGACGAACTAAAGCCAATCCCACCAACAGGCTGACCGGCAGGAAGTGGTCCACCTGAAATTACAATATTATAACGTGTTAGTCAATTATTGCCAGCAGCAAGACCACAAGAATTTTGGGTTAAGACACAATTTCTCAAATATACCTTTGTCTCCTATTTGATAGTCCTCCCATCTCAGCTCCTCATGGCTTTTATCTTTGTAGACAGGCATAGCAGATATTGACTCTAACTTCCCACCATCTGCTTCAGTTGTTGGTGTGAAGGCAGCTACTCTGCTTCCCCCACGTTGACTCCCAAAAGGTGACTGCCCGAAGCCAGTGCTGCCAAATGCTGGTGTCGTAGACGGGGCACCTATACGACAGCTCATAAGGAGAGAAAAAAAATATACAGTAATTAGCAAACAAGATACCAAGATAAAGATGTATAACCTAACAGAAGTTCCCTTAACCACATAAGGATGCTTATCACAAGAATATCCATATTCCAAATTGTATAACCAATTAAACACATTCGAAACAACTCACCACTAGTACACGTATCAGTTATCATAAAAATATATAAATATTCTGAACTGTATAACAAATTAAACACATTTGAAACAACTCACCAAATGGAGAACTCTGGGCTGCAAAAGGAGTAGTGGCACCAAATGGGCTGCTACCAAATGCAGAAGCTGATTGGCCAAAAGCTGGAGAGGACCCAAAGCTGAAGGACGGCGTACTAGAAGCCCCAAAAGCAGGAGTACTTGAGGCACCGAATGCAGAAGTGCTTGAAGAACCAAATGCAGGAGTGCTTGATGCACCAAATGCCGGAGCGGTTGAAGTACCAAACACAGAGGTACTTGATGAACCAAACATAGGGCTGCTTGAAGCTCCAAATGCTCCGCCAGATCCAAATACAGGAGCATTTGACACACCAAATGACGTCCCTGCATTCCCAAATGCAGGACTCGCTGTTGAACCAAAGGCAGGGGTGCTCGAAGCACCAAATGAGGGTGTGCCAGGCGTGCTGGTAGCACCAAATGCAGGGCTATTTGTAGAACCAAATGCGGGAGTGCTTGTGGCACCAAAAGCTGGGGTGCTACTGGCACCAAATGCAGGCTGACTTGTTGCACCAAATGGCGTGGAGGCACCAAATATGCTGCTCCCAAATGCCGGCTGTGATTGTTGATTTGTGCTTCCAAAGGGACTTGTTTGAGTAGGAGAGGACCCAAAGCCCCCAAAAGCAGGCTTCTGACCAAAGACAGAAGATCCTATAGAGAAAGAAGAGACATCAGTTCCAAAAAGTTAAAGAAAAAGGAAACCAAGTTGGGTAGATAAATGAGTATTTTAGCAGATAAGACATCATCGATGTACTTAAGAGATAATAGAGTAAGTTATTTTAATGTAACTAAGACTACATCACCAATATTAGAGGATGATCACTCAAGATAACTGACCGAACTCAAGGAAGACAAAACACTCGGCAAGAACATCAGTCCAGGGAAAAAGAATAGGTGAGCAACCATTTGCTCAAAAGTCAATATAATTAGTATCTTCATTATTATTTAATAATCCATTCAAATCGTGAAGAGGAAACTAACACCTCGCCAATGAGGATGAAAAAAGGAACTGCAGCTGGAATAAATGCTACCTCTTCTAATTATTATTTTTTACTATCTTGTTTAAAAAAATTCATTTCCCTCATTACTTCATAATCTTGTCCTCTGTTATTGAATTCCAACATAATTCCAATATATACAAGATAGAAAAACAGCCAAATAATAAAAATACCATAAAGAGACATTATACCAATAAAACCAGTTAGGAAATTACAAGTTTCCACCAAGACAAACTCATTTCAAAAATCAGCCAAAAGATTTCCTAAATGACATCAACTACAAAAGCATTATCAATCCGGGACTCAATAATAAAACCAGTTCATACAGAAACAAAATCCACCATTCAGCTCAAGCATAACTTTCCATTCTCTGGATGCCCAAGAGTCTGAAATAGCATTCAAAGATGGCAAATGCCATTCACATACAACAGCTGAAGAATATCACAATGCTGACACACATGATACATCCAGATCAAATGAGTAATAACCATCTTTCTGAACAATTACATCAAAATCAAATCATTGCATAGCCATAGGAGAAGAATGAACAAGTCAAAAACAGTGTTAAACATACCACCAAATGATGATGATGAACTACCAAATGCAGGAGTGGATGATGCTCCAAAAGCAGGCATTGTACTTCCAAAAGCCGGTGATGATGACGCACCGAAGGTCGTGGTGGAAGAGAAAGGTGAAGAAGACTGGGCAGCACCAAACACTCCAGTTGAAGTACCACCGAATAAGGAACCCCCAGTTTGTGAACCAAAAGGGGTTGAACTACCAAAGGGCTTTGGAGCAAAAGGATTGTTACTTGCATTGTTCGTCTGTCCAAAGACTGATGGAGACCCAAATGGGCTACTAGATGACTGCCCAAAAGCTGCCATATGGATAGACACTTATTAATTTGCATTTCAAAAAGGAGCCCCAAAAAATAACTTATGGACCATTACAAAACGCCCAAGACATGTGCAGATGAAAAAAGAATCCAAATAATCATAGCCCAATAACTAATTGCGAGCAAATGCAAGCCCTACTCACTTTGATAAATAAAAAGCTCAAAAAAAAATTATCAAAAAAATAAAAGCAAAATAAACCTATGTTTTCTGTATAATCTCATTTGGAATTTAAATTAGTTATGATACTCAAAATGCACCACCAAAATGACAGAATCAAGTAGAGCCTCTAATAACTGCAAGCATAATTTCACTAGGAACCCAGAAACCTACTCAGCAATTTCCCAGAAACATAACAAATGTAAGAATATAGGAAAACATATAAAAGACTTCAACAAAATCAAATTAAACAAGTAAGCAAAAAAACAAATTGAATAAACAAAACACAATGCATAGAAAAACAAAAATTAATAAATCAGACTAAGAAAAATAGCTTACTCTTATAAAGTTGGAAAAATAAAATAATAAATGCTCATAAAAAACAATAAATATAAAAGCACGACAAAAGGAATCCAATACAAAATCAGACACTCCTCAAGGAAAAGATGCAAGCGACAACATATTCATTGGACTGAAATGAAAACTAATCCAACCACATCCAATTTCCCTATAAAATAATCACTTCGCAGAAAGGAATAGTAGCATCCAAGAACACGCAATTCGGATTAACAAAAGCAAATGCAAACAACACACTGATTCAAGTCAAAGAACACTTACGGTTAGTCGAACTAAACATCCTTTCTTTTAGCTCTTGCCCAATACGATTAAGAGGTTCTCGTTCCAAACCTGAAATAGAATTAGAGCACAAATCAAACAAAGAACGCCAATGTGTGTTGCGACAATCACATTTTATCAAATACTTGGAAGAAACCAAAAAAACAAACAAACTTTAAAACAATTAAGCCTAGGAAGGGATACAAGCGCGTGAGCAAAGGACCACGGAATTAGGGATCCAAAGGCCCATTCTTCCATTCCGTCATTACGAAACCATTAATATACCATCAACATGGATACGACAGTTGAAGAAACGAAATCTTCAATAAATCAATCCAAAAAGGTTACGATAGCAAACATTCAGAATCACAAACCACTCGCACTTTCGAAATGAATAAACCCGCAAGAAGGAACAAATTGAATATGATGCACCAATCAGAGAGCCCTACCGGGAAAACCAATAAAAACCTAAAACTGCCAGCGAAAGAATAAAAATAAGAGAAAACGTAGAATTAGGGTTTTGAAGGTACGTACCGTCGATCTTAGAGAGAGAGAGAGAGAGAGAGAGCAGCGAAGCAAAGATGGAGAAGGGGGGTTTGTATGGTAGCTTGGTAAGTCGGGGTTAAGCCTCGTAGCGTTAAAAGTAAGCGCAATGGGGAAGGCGCTTGTATTGTATCTTGGTAAGTCGGGGTTAAGACGAGTAGCGTGAAAGGTAAGTCCGTACGAGTGTTTTTCTTTCGTTTTTTCGGGTTGAGGCTGCGTTTCGCGTTTCTTATTGGATTGCTTTTTAGCACAACGTTTCGTCCAGCTTAGGAACAACGGAAAGGTTTCTTCTCGTTTGTATGTCGGTTCCGCCTAAATAGTTAAATTAATAATAAGCATGTTTTCATACGTCACCACATGCTTGGACTTTAACGTAATTAATTAATCACAAACTTAGTAGGGGATGGATGATGCACAAAGTAACTTAATACGAGAGGAGAATGTCTTTTCAAAACTAATCATAGCATAGGGATATATGACATTAGATGAGGAGCATGTCTTTTCAAAATTAATCATAGCATGCTTCAAACAAAAAAAATTAATCATGTCATAGGGATATATGACATTAGATGAAGAGAATGTCTTTTCAAAATTAATCATATCAAACTTAATTAGCATAATTTCAAAATTAGAAACACAATGTAAGTGTAACCCCATTTATCCTATTGCCATTTTTGGATAAGAAGAAAGAAAGAGGAGGGGTCTTACAAAACATTGAATTATGATATTAATTATGATGATTTCCTATTAAATTCTTACTCAAAAATATCCATGTAGCGGGGTTCAATTCCCTTTTGGCATCAATTTGATCGCATTATGTTTATTAACATGTTTTGAAGAGTTTTTTTTTTTTTTTTTTTAGAAAAGTGTCAAATGTGACGTAAATTAAAAAATGTTTTTTTTTTTTTTTTTTTGTATTTTTATGAGTGTTTTTTATTTAAGTAATGCTAGAAACTATATTTTTATCAAATAACTTATTATCTTGTATTAGCCTGTATGACTGACAGTCTCATGATCATACTCTATTTTGATTGGGTGTTGGTCGGGCCTTTGGACAGACAAGCCTTATGTGCTCTTCAGTAGCGGAGGACTTTGGTTATGTTTGACCGGCCCGGGATAGACTAGCTAGCCTTAGGCCCTAAAGATATGACCCGATTGGGTACACCAAGTGCAATTTACAGTAGATTTTCGTTTGCTGTTATATTTTAACTAGTGGGAAGGCACGTGTTTGATTCTCTGTGTATGATAGTATAAAATATATCTATGTAATATTTAACATTAAAAATTCAATGTCATATATAAAAATCATTTTTAGCAAAATTTAATATATAAATCCTTACATGAGCACATTTAAATTCTTACATTAGTGATCTCATAGGAAAATATTACAAAAGTGATTAGATATAATGTACACAACAAAAAGAATTCTATGTAAGAGTTAATCTCAATGGTGCGCACATATTTAAACTACAAAAGCAAGCATATGATTTTGTTCTTAATCTACTAATATAGGAAGACAAATTAATACTCTATATAGTAAAAATTTATGTCTTCTTTATGCGACATTTGTTGATATCAAGTGCAGCTCCAAAAAATACCAATTTCCAACCTCATTGTGAAAACATAAATTTATTCATTTCCACTTGGTGCGTCATGAACAAGTAATATTAAATATATGCCCTAGTCCTTCGTGAACTTCAAGCGGCATAACTCCTAGCTGGATAATGAACTCGTGTTCAGAAGAAAGCTTTGTAGTGCTTTCCATATCTGCGATGTCATCCTATTACAAGTAAAGTAAAATTATAACAACCTCATATTTTGGATAAATTTTGGATAAAAATGGATTAAAAAAAAAAAAACCGCTGCCATCAATTAGAAGGAAAAGGAATCACACACATTAACTTATGCAATTAATTGAACAACCTTGTTGTCATGCAATTGAGCAAGCAATCCATTCACCGACTAAACTACAATTTTATTTTTTATTTTTGATAAGTACTACCTAAACAATAATTGAGCAACCTTGTATTAAGATGCTTGCAAAACTGGAAATCTGCAGTTCAACCTAGAGCTTATGTTAACCAAAATATGAAAACAATTGTTGTGTTGGCTTAGAAGATAGAAATAAAATTCCTAAAAAACAAAGATAAATTTCTACTTTAAAAGCAAAAAAAAATTAGACATTAAAGAAGCTTAAACCAGGCAACAAAAGATAATCGACAATCAACAATCTAGCACCAAAATGTTTGTCAAGAGCCTTTGCTAGTATCCTGATATATCTTTGAAACTACATAAATTCCATTTGGCATATAATAATTAGTAAGGGGAAAACTACACACAACAATATATATATATATATATATATATATAGAGAGAGAGAGAGAGAGAGAGAGAGAGAGAGAAATGTTAGGCTTACAAAAACATTTACAAAGTGTTGTGGCACACCATGATTGGGTTTCTCAAAATTTAAATTTATCTCATTCCCAAATTAAAACATACTTGAATAATTGATATGGTACTCTAATCATAATTTTAAAAATATTAGGTGCTGCAAATCACTTGGAATTTTAGAGTCAAGTAATGAAACAATGAGCAGAGAAATTGATGAAGTATTCATTATAATATATACTCTAAAACTAAAAAGGGGAAGAGATTATGAGGAAGAGAGTAAATGAGGAGTATACCATTATAGTCATCCTTGATACACAACCCAGCTCCTCGAATGATTCATCAAATTGCTCCTAATAGATATGTTCAGTAGCCATCAAATACTCCCCTGTTATCATCAAATCAACAAACAAAATCAATTTCTTTCTTATTAAGGTCTATCATAGATGATAGCACAAAGGTGAATATTAAAATTCCCAAAACCACCTATTTGGCTATAACCCAGAGAAATAGAAACACTGAAATTTCTACAAGACTTCATACCCATAAAATCCAACCCAACGTTCATCAAAACTGAACCTTATAAACAACCTATCTGTAGCCAATTTTCTAAGAAAACCCATAGTTCGGCCATCAGAACAACCCCGCCTTTACACCCTAGATCAATCCCTCATGAACTCAAATTATGCACAAGAAACTTACCACGGTTAAATACCCAAATCAGAGTATCTACAATTCGGCCAATCACACAGGAATTTAACAAAGAACAGGACTCAAAATTTTTTTTTGATAAGTAAAACCCGTAGATTGGAGATGCGGGGTATCGAACCCCGTGCCTCTCGCATGCAAAGCGAGCGCTCTACCGTTTGAGCTACATCCCCATGCTAACAGGACTCAAAATTAAACTCTAAACCCATCACCTATTCGGCCATCACAGTGCACCTTCTCAAAATTGACCATTCGGCCATGGCTAATCCTTCATGAACATCCCACCTTTAGGCCATCAAAACACTCCAGATTTTACACCCATAATCAGCCATGGCAGAGGACATCCAAACCGAAACAATCAGAGAGAATCAAATCCAAAAACTCAACACCAAAACCTCAAGACCGATTCAGTTAGGATTAAGAAATTAACAAAAAAAAATCCCCAACAATCAAAGTACCTAACCCAATCGGGTATTTATACAATTAAATCTACAAATCCATTGAAAAACCCAACCAAAAATCACATACCCAAAGCTTAAGGAAATCAAATTTCACCTACAAGGATGGTTTCTGGGCTCAAAACGCCAGAGTTGGGTGCTGCCTCCATCTCTCTCTCAGTCACGATTTCTCCCTCTCACGCTCTCCGTCTCACTGCCTGCCTCTCACCTCTGCTTCTAAAATAGAAAGCATAAAATCTTCTATAAATCCGCCCCTGCCTAAATGTGACAAAAGGGAATTTTCACAAAACTCCAACCTAAAAATCACCTAAGCAAAATACTACCAATTGGCATGATTTTTATGCTTGATAATAACTGGGTATAACGTAATCTTAAAGGAAAGCTTCAGAAACAACTCACCTTATTCCAATGGTCGAAGGTCCTCCGTCCCCTGCTTTACCTTGCGCCATTCTCCACCACCCACGGCGTCGCCCAGCCCCCAGCTCCAACGACCCACTTCAAAATCTCACCTCTCTGGCTCTCTCCCTCTCACGATCGCTCTGTTTGCCCTTTTCTTTTGTTTTCTCCCTCTCAACCACAGCTAAAAGGCTAAAAGGCTTACGAATCAAACAAAAATCACTGTTTTCCTGGAAAAAGACAAAAATGTCCTAAATTATTTCCACATCCTTACATTTAATAAGGGTCAAAACAGTCTTTCAATATCAAACAAAAGTTACTGTTTTGTTGTGCATCGGCTCTTTTAAAGTATAAAAAATAATAAAAGATGTTGACTCGATATAAACAACACGGCCAGCCGTGACGAGTTCCCCATTTACCCAATATATTAAGCAGCTGAGAAATGGCAGTTTCTCCTTTGTCCGTCAGCGGGAGTGGCTGATACCTGCTTCCAAGCTTCATTATTAAAGGGCAAGCGCATCTAACTCGGGCGGTTTGATAAGGTAGACAGTTGAATTGAAGGAGGAGATATATATACATGGGAGCTTCAACCGATGGCTTGCGGGGCAGAAGGAAGTCTTCATCATCGAGGGGACACCACAGATTTGTGGGAGTTCGGCAAAGACCGTCCGGGAGATGGGTGGCTGAGATCAAGGACTCACTGCAGAAGGTTAGGCTTTGGCTGGGAACATTTGACACCGCTTAGGAAGCAGCACGTGCATATGATGCCGCTGCTCGGAACCTACGCGGTGCCAATGCTCGCACCAACTTCGAATTGCCAAACACTTGCGGTGGTGCGGCTAACCGTGTTGTCGCAGATAGTATTGAGCCCTTCTCGTTCGAGCAAGGGTGCGTGATGGGAAAAGAAGCAGACGGGCTTCGTGTCAAACTATTCAAGAATGAATAGAATCAAAAGGAAAACAGAGCATATTGTATGTGGAAGAAGAACAGAAGGAGAAGAAGAAAGAAGGAGCAAGTAGATGGAGCAGAGAAGAAGAGAAGTTCTTCATTATCATAATAAACTCGCATGAATTACAAGCAGAAGCAAGAAAGCTTATATACAAGCTACCAATGAAGCAACTGAAATTGTGAAAACAGTTTAACAACTTGAACTTAAAAACTAACTAACTTACTCAACAGAAAAGCTAGTTTATTTAGTTTATACACGTGTTAAAACTCCCCCTCAAGATGGATGTGAAGGATAATAAATATCCTTTACAAACATCTTGGACAGCAATCTGTAAAAGTCCTTGAAACCAAGGCTTTTAGTAAAGATATCAGCTAGTTGATTATGGGAATTAACATGAAGAGTGCGAATGAGTCCAAGTTGTATTTGCTCACGAACGAGATGACAATCAATTTCGATGTGCTTGGTCCTTTCATGATAAACTGGATTTGCAGCAATATGAAGAGCTGATTGGCTGTCACAAAACAAAAGAGCAGCCTGTGGATGAGAAATTCTGAAATCCTTGAGAAGAGAAGTCAGCCACATCAACTCACAACATGTGGAAGCAAGAGCTCGATATTCTGCCTCAGCAGATGATCTTGACACTGTGTGCTGTTTCTTAGACTTCCAAGACACAAGTGAATCACCAAGAAACACACAAAAACCAGTGATAGACCTTCTAGTATCTAAACAACCTGCCCAATCTGAATCTGAAAAAGCCTTAAGATGAAAATCTGATTTGGCAGAGAAAAGAAGGCCTTGAGCAGGAGAATTTTTCAAGTATCTCAGGACTCGATGAGCAGCATCTAGATGAGGTTGCCGTGGCTTGTCCATAAACTGACTCAATATGTGAACTGAGAAAGCTAAGTCTGGTCTTGTAATTGTCAAATAAAGTAGCCTGCCAACTAACCTTCTGTAGCTTGTGGAATCTGAAAGGAGATCACCTTCATCCTTTGAGAGTTTCAAATTTTGTTCCATAGGAAATTTAACAGGTTTAGCAGCCAATAAACCTGAATCCTCTAGGATTTCAAGAGCATACTTTCGTTGGCAAAGAGAAAGTCCTTCTATAGACCTAGCTATTTCAAGACCGAGAAAGTATTTTAAAGGCCCTAAATCCTTCAACTTAAATCTCTCATTCAAAAGAGAGATGAAAGAGGACACTGCTGTGGATCATTGCTTGCAATAGCTACATCATCAACATAAACTAACAAAGCAATAAAGGAAGATCCTTTGAGTTGAGTGAACAGGGAGTAATCTGCCTTGGACTGTGTAAAACCAAGCTGAATCAATGTAGTGGAAAATTTTGAAAACCACTGTCTAGAGGCCTGCTTCAATCCATACAAGGATTTAGTTAATCTACAAACCTTTGTCTCCCCCTTAGTGCCAAAACCAAGAGGCATAGACATGTACACTTCTTCATCTAAATCCCCATGCAAAAATGCATTGTTTACATCTAATTGATGTAAAACCCAATCCTTTGCTACTGCAAGTGCCAGAAAACATCTAACCGTAGTCATCTTAGCAACAGGTGAAAAGATCTCATGAAAATCCAACCCTTCACATTGAGTATACCCTTTGGCTACCAACCTAGCCTTGTATCTTTCAATGCTTCCATCAGATTTGTACTTCACTTTATAAACCCATTTGCAACCAATGGGATGTTTATCAGAAGGCAAATCAGTGACTACCCAAGTTTTATTTTCCTCCAAAGCCTTAATCTCAGCTTTCATAGCCTCACACCAAAGTGGATTCTTAACAGCTTGATGATAAAATTTAGGCTCAGGTTGAGATGAAATGGAAAGACAGAAATGCTTATGAGAAGAAGACAGGTTATCATAAGAAATGAAATTGGACAATGGATAAGGTTTACCTGAGTTGTCAACATTTGAAGCCGATTGAGGTGAACAAGTAGAAACCAGTTTACAATGATAATCTTGCAAGTAACTAGGTTTGTGTTTGATCCTATCTAACCTTCTAAGAATAGGAGAAGGTGCAGAACTAGGAACCTGGAAAATGGTGTCTGCAGAAGGAGAAAATGAGTTGTTTGCAGAATCAGAATGTGAAGTTGTGTCTGCAGAAGGAGAAGTGAAGATTTCTGCAGATTTAGAATGAATAGGTAAAATGATGTCTGCAGAATCAGAATGGGAAGATAATGTATCTGCAGAATTGTGGTTTGGTGATGGAACAATAGGAGGTGGTTGGATGTTTGATGGTATGGAATCAAAGAATTCTGTGTCAGGAGGCATTGGAAAAGAAATAGAAGGGGAAACAGTATCATGCATATGCATTGAAGGTGAGGAATGACCTAGAGAAGAAGCATAAGGAAATATGGTTTCATGAAATATGGCATTTCGAGAAATGAAAACAGAATGAGTATGAAGATTATAAAACTTATGTCCTTTCATGCCATACGGATAACCTATGAAAATGCAAGGTGTAGCTCTTGGATCAAACTTTGTTCTATTTCTAGACAAAGTTGAAACATAAGCTAAACATCCAAACACTTTGAGGTGTGAATAAGATGGCACAACAGAAAATAATAGTTCATGTGAAGATTTATTGGATAGAAGGGGTGTTGGAATTCTATTGATAATATGAGCTGCAGTTAAAACACAATCTGCCCAAAAAAATAAAGGAAGGTTGGACTGAAATCTTAAGGATCTAGCTACATTCAAAAGATGTTGATGTTTTCTTTCAACCACAGAATTTTGTTGTGGGGTTTCTACACAACTTAGTTGATGAATAATGCCTTGGGTAGAAAAGAAGTCTCTCATGTGAAATTCAGTACCATTGTCGGATCTGATGCATTTGATTTTAGTTTGAAACTGAGTTTGAACCATATTAGAAAAGGATTGTATGATGGAAGAAGTTTGAGACTTATGTTGCATCAAATGGACCCAAGTGAACCGTGTGTAATCATCTACAATGGTGAGAAAAAATCTGGATCCATTAAGGGAATTGGTGGCCATAGGACCCCATACATCACAATGAAGTAAATCAAAAGCAGACTTTGAAAAAGAACTACTAACAAGAAATGGTAATTTGTGTTGTTTAGCCAATGGACAAATTGGACAAACCGAATCTTGTTTACAAGAAATAGAGGGAACAATATTTTGTATCAACCTTATTCTAGACTGAGAAGGATGCCCCAATCTGTAATGCCACAGATGACATGAGGGGTCCTTTATGGAATTAAAAGACAAATGTTTGACAAAAGAAGGAATACAAGGAACTGAAACAGATGCATTGGCTGAAACCTTGTTTGCTTGCATCAAATAGAACAAACCAGCAACTTCTTCACCCACCCCAATCGTTCTCCAATTGTGTAAACTCTGTATAAAACAATATCCAGCAAGAAATATAAGGCAACAGTGTAATGACTTTATGAGTTTACTAGCTGAAATCAAATTGAAAGTGAAAGAAGGAACACACAAAACTCCAGTTAGTGTAAGAGTTTCTGAAATTGTAACAGTACCAATGTGTGTGACAGTAGCTATGGAACCATTAGGTAGTTTAACATGAGTGGATACAGTAGCAGTGATGGTGGTAAACATAGATGAACAACTGATCATGTGATCAGTTGCTCCAGTGTCGATAATCCAAGATTTATTTTTCTGTTTTGAATGAGAAGCTATATTAACATATGCAGAAAAAACAGAATACTTAGGATTGAGTATACCTGAATTACCAACAACAGAGTTGGCAGATGATTGAGGGTATTGATGCTGATTTAGTAGATTCATCAGTTGTTGACATTGAGCAGAAATCATGGACAACTGATTACCACTCAACTGAGGACTGCTCAACTGAGAAGAATTATTCAACTGAATGGAATGAGAAATAGGACCACTAAGGTCAGTTCCTTGCAATTGCACTTGATTGGCTGAATGTGACACTGGTCTGGTTCGAGTGAGCTTAAAACCAGGTGGATAACCATGAATTTTGTAGCATTTTTCAATAGTGTGACCAGCTACTCCACAATGTGAACACATGGGACGATCTCTCCTATAGTTTTGCTTAAAAAACCTAGGCCCTGGTGAAGTTTTGGTCATATATGCAACAGGTTCAGGATGAATTGAAGGAGAAGGTTTGGACAAGGTTGATTTAGTCATGAAGGCAGAGGAAGTATCATGACTAATGGAACTCACACATATTTCTCTTTGTTTTTCTTCTTGAATGATAAGAGAAAAAAACCTTATTAATTGAAGGAAGAGGAGATGTTAATAGAATCTGAGCTCTAACAGCAGAAAAAGAATCATTCAAGCCCATCAAAAACTGTAAGACACGTTCTTGATTAAAGAGTTCAAGAATAGATTGCATATGACCACAATGGCAGCAATTGCACATAGAGATAGGCCTGTAATTATTTAATTCTTCCCAAAGAGTTTTGATGCGAGTATAGTACTGACTTACAGTGGAATTCTCCTGAGCAACCACTGAAATATCTTTCTGCAACTGAAAAATCCGAGGACCATTCCTTTGAGAATATCTATCGTTGAGATCCAGCCACATATCTTCGGAAGAAGTGATGTAAATCACAGTAGGATAGATTTCTTTGGAAACTTAGTTCAAGATCCATGAAACTACAAGATCATTACAACGAACCCATGCATGGTAATAACTCTCAAAAATGGATGGTTTTGGCAGTGAACCATCAATGAAACACAACTTGTTCTTTGCACTCAAACCAACAAGCATAGCACGGCTCCAAGTGCTATAATTCTCTCCTGTGAGTGGCTGAGGAACCAATAAAAGTCCAGGATTATCACCACTTTGAAGAAAGAGTGGGCTAGATGGATCAATGGGACGAGTATTTTCGAAAGGATCAAAGAAAGGATTGTTAGAAGGATTATGGTTGTGTGGTTGATTTTCTGCCAGTGAAGCAGAGAATACAGGGGAAATGTTTGGTGAAAATTCAGGTGGAATGTTTGCATGAGCGGAAGATGGTGAACAATCTGCCATTGGAGATGGACCAGAATATGCAAAGAAATCACAGTTTGTGATTATGGCTCTGATACCATGTCAAACTATTCAAGAATGAATAGAATAAAAAGGAAAACAGAGCATATTGTATGTGGAAGAAGAACAGAAGGAGAAGAAGAAAGAAGGAGCAAGTAGATGGAGCAGAGAAGAAGAGAAGTTCTTCATTATCATAATAAACTCGCATGAATTACAAGCAGAAGCAAGAAAGCTTATATACAAACTTCCAATGAAGCAACTGAAACTGTGAAAACAGTTTAACAACTTGAACTTAAAAACTAACTAACTTACTCAACAGAAAAGCTAGTTTATTTAGTTTATACACGTGTTAAAACTTCGTGATGTCCTCAAGGCCAAGCTGTTCGAAGGCAAGGGGCTGCGGCTGCTCGGTTCCGCTACTTGTTTGGCTGCACAATTCAGCGTTGAGGCAAACTCTGCAAAAAGAGACCCATCATCATTATCAACTACAGCCGTTGTTACTCGTGGGGTTGGAATTTTGGATCCTATACCACAAGTCTATTATGGTTGTTCGGATTCCAATAAGGCCGACTCTCGCCTAGATCATTACTATACTGATCAGGATCAATCAGGACCTGTCCAGCAGCGCCAATCCTGCCAAATAACGTCCACGCCAACAAGCATGCTGTGGTTTAGTGAGCCAGCAGCAAACGAGGCGCCTTGGCCCACACAGATGAACCATGCCCATGCCCATGACATTAATGGCTTGTTTTTACCTAACACTACTGCTGCTGCTGCAACATCTATATGGCCGCTTTCTGCTGCAACCGAGTCAACCGTTAATTGGGCATATACAGACCAGGGCGCTATGGAAGTGCCAACAAATAAAAATGGAACTGAAGATATTGTCTGGTCAAACGAACAAGAAGTTGTACACTGTGAAAACAACAGCTGGGATGGCGCAAATGGCACTTGGGATCCCCTCTTCTATGAATCCTCTGTTCTAAGGTGAATTTGTGATATGATATATACGCACAGATCACACTTACTACGAGCATGGCATGGATCATGGTTGATGTAATTCTTTTGTCTTATAAACCCCTGTAAGGTAGACCAGCAAATTTCACCGGCTAATCATTCTTTTAAAATGGCATCAACAGGAAGTAATATGCTCTTAATAAACAAGTTTCCTTTTTTTTTTTTCTTTCTTATTTGTTGCTTTTTCAAAACTTTGAAGAATAAAAAGATATATTGCTTCTAGTACTGATGGTGTATATGTGTGAACACGAGCGATAATGCTATTGGCTTATTATCCACCCAAATAAAAGGCTAACCCATTTAATTAAATAATTTAGATTAAGCTTAACTTATATATAAAGTTAAAGTCTTATACTCATTGTTTTGACACCATTCATGTAGTGTCCCAGAATTTTCAAAGCTATTTAAATAGATTATTTTGATAATGATGTTATTTTAATATCCATTGTAGCTAAGGATTTTAATTCTTGGGAAATTTATGAGAGTGGTAATTAGAGAATGGTAATTGGTGAAATAATAGGATAGTAAATGGTAGGTATAAGGATGGTAGAATAAGAAGGTAGAATAGTATAGGATAGGTAGAATAGTATAGGGTGAATAGTATAGGGTTGGTGAAATAGTAAAATGAGGGTATAATTGTAAATTGAAGATAGAATGAGGGTATAATTGTAAATTGAAGGTAGAATAGTATAGGGTTGGTGAAATAGTATAGGATTGGTGAAATAGTATAGGGTTGGTGAAATAGTAAAATGAGGGTATAATTGTAAATTGACGGTAGAATAGTGTTTGATTTTCTCCTATAAATAGAACTCTTCTCCTTCACAATTTTCACCACTCATCTCCTCTCCCATCTCTTGCATATATTCTTCCTTCTTCCGCTTTTTACTCGGTCTTTCTTCTTTCTAAGAGAGTTTAGGCGAGAGAGAGAGAGAGAGAGAGAGAGAGAAAGTCAGTGAAGGGATTGTTATGGGTATGGACCAACTGCAGCAGAACGGGTTTCAAGTAATTACCTTTGATGATCCATTCATGTAATCCACTGTAAGTATTCTTACTTACTGAGTATGATATTGATATCCAATAATACGGATTTTTGTGGTTTTATAACTTGTCTAGCATTTTACTATATATGATTCAACAATGATTTATATTATCGGAAATCAATTGACTCACTACTTCACAGTTTTTGTAGTGTTTGCAGGAATGGAAAATCAAGGTAATTATGCAGTTGTGATTAGAGATTCATATTGAGATGTACAGAGATTCCAAGTTGGTTAAGTTTTGTCTAGAGTTTAGACTGTCGGATAGATTTGTATAAATGCCTTGTACGACATAGCTTTGGGTATTTTTGTATAAAGAAAAGTATTTTTAACAGTATTTTTTTTGTATTGATAATTACAGTTTTTCCGCTATATGAGATGAGGTTGTTACAATAATGGTATCAGAGCAAAGGTTATAAGGTTCTGGCAGACTTTTCAAAAAAAAAAAAAAAACAAAACAAAACAAAAAAAAAAATTTGGGGGGTTAATGAGAAGCCACATTCCGGCCAAGTAGAGTGTGCATTGTTGTGTGGTCTCTAATAAATGATGCATGAGCATTTTTCTAATGGTTAATTTTTTGTTAAAAAAAAAAAAAAAAATCATCTTAGTGTGATTAATTTGGAGGATTTTATTATTGTGATCAAGTTAATGACGGAGATGAATTTTTATTTTATAGATAGGATGTGATCTATAGTATCTGCCTATTTGGATTTGCGGCAGTTTTCTAGAGTATCGATTGATAATGGTATATTTTAAGGTGTCTCGAGGATTTAGAAAAGATTATTGATCATGATTTAAAAATCGTATGATGATTTTATAGATTTGGGTTGCGAGCTAATTTGTGAAATTAATTTGGTGACAAAATGGTTTTATTGATTTAAGTTGTGAGACAAATGGTGTAAGTGACTTAGTAACGAATGGTCTTATGGATGTCGGTTGTGAAATGATTCTTGAACTGAATTAATGATATAAGAGTTTATATGAGTTTTTGGTAATGACTAAGGTTTGGTCGATGACAATAATGATACTATGATTGATGTTATAATATATGGATTGATGAATAAGGATTACGTAGTGGCATGAAGTGAATGCCTAAGTATTGCAGGGATAAATGCAAATAAGGTATACCCTAGAATCTATAAGATATTTTGAGATATAAAGTTGTGGTTTAAGGATTTTGATATTTTCAAATGATTGTGATGACTTTAAGGTACAATTCACGAAATCTTTGAGGTGATTCTTAGAATTTGAGGTGCTAGGTTTTCTGTAATTGAGGTAAATTATATTGAAGTGATGCTTAAAGTTTTGAGGATGAATTAGTGCTCCTAGGTTGTGGATAATATTTAAATTTTGAGGCATTAGTGGATATGAAATTATGAGAAATTTTAGTTACATGCCAAAGCTTTTGATATAATTTTCTTTTACTAAGTAAAGATAATGGATTATTATTCTTGAGGTAAATTGAAGCATAAAGGTAAGAGTTGAAAGACAATATAATACAGTGATATAATATAGTGACATGATCTAAATTTTCTCTTATAAGATATATGTTCAATGATATTAAGGTATTTTAGAGGTTGATAACATGTGATGGTGAATACTTAGATGTTTTATTGAGTGATTAACTTTTTAAACAGATTGTTTGTTTAAAGGAAGTTATTACAATGACAGAATGATTTCATAATGAATATTAAATGAGTACTGAATGATTACGAAAAGAAATGTTTGGAGAACAAGCTCCTTATAATATTACATACCAGTGTCCATCAAAAAAAAAAAAAAAAGGAATTTGTTGCATAAAGAGACACGTGGTAATGATGAGCAGATGATTCCTCAGAGCTGCTCCAGGAAAATTATTTCTGCATAGAGAAAACCTAGTATGAGCAGAATCGTATATATTTATATAATTGAATTATCAAAGAGAATATTTATTTCTAATGAGGTACCTGACTAGAGCGTGTGCGGAGAGACTTGCAACACCCCTGAACATCGACCCGGAGTTTTTCGTGCTGTCGCTGGAGACGTTCGGTATTCTTCTCCATTTCTAGCATCTTTGGTCCCAAGTATTCTGCGTAGGATAACATCATCTTTTTCAGCTGAGTATTCTCCTGCTTCAAATCCACGTGTTTTCGTTTGTAGTATTTGAGCAGTCGCTGTAAGACCCCGATTTGGTTTCTTGAGACTTTCAGCTCAACATTTCTGGCACTCAAACGTTGTGCCATGTCAGAAACTGAAGCAGCACCTTGGATACTGAATGCCAATGAATTATTAATAGCATCAGTATCCGACCTATCCGCTAAGAATGTTTGATCCCGTGGAATTACAAAACCTTTGGCCACTGCTACAGCAGTAGAATCATGGAGCATGACAGAATCGTGAATAGTGATAGGACGATTGTCAAAGACAAAAGTTGGCTGCCATACGTTAGGATATACAGCAGGTTCATTAGGGTGTGTAACAGGTATGACGGGATGAATAGCAGACACTTCAGGGGGAACAACAGGCACATCCGGTTGCACGTCAGGCATAACAATGGGTTGTGCTGCAGGAGCAACATTCAAATCGAGGTTGTTAACGGATGATGATGATGCTGCAGGAGCAACATTCAAAGTAATGTGTACTTTGGAAAAATAGACCTTATAGATCTTTGCAAGAACTTTTGTTGTAAAAGAAGAAAAGTGGCAAACTCAGCCTTAACGGGCTGGGGATGTTACAATTTTTTAAAATATGGGAGCATCATCATCATCCGTTAACAACCTCGATTTGAATGTTGCTTCTGCAGCACAACCCATTGTTATGCCTGACGTGCAACCGGAGGTCCCTGTTGTTCCCCCTGAAGTGTCTGCTATTCATCCCGTCGTACCTGTTACACACCCTAATGAACCTGCTGCATATCCTAACGTATGGCAGCCAACTTTTGTCTTTGACAATCGTCCTATCACTATTCACGATTCTGTCATGCTCCATGATTCTACTGCTGTAGCAGTGGCCAAAGGTTTCATAATTCCACGGGATCAAACGTTCTTAGCTGATAGGTCGGATACTGATGCTATTAATAACTCATTGGCATTCAGTATCCAAGGTGCTGCTTCAGTTTCTGACATGGCACAACGTTTGAGTGCCAGAAATGTTGAGCTGAAAGTCTCAAGAAACCAAATCGGGGTCTTACAGCGACTGCTCAAATACTACAAACGAAAACACGTGGATTTGAAGCAGGAGAATACTCAGCTGAAAAAGATGATGTTATCTTACGCAGAATACTTGGGACCAAAGATGCTAGAAATGGAGAAGAATACCGAACGTCTCCAGCCACAGCACGAAAAACTCCGGGTCGATGTTCAGGGGTGTTGCAAGTCTCTCCGCACACGCTCTAGTCAGGTACCTCATTAGAAATAAATATTCTCTTTGATAATTCAATTATATAAATATACGATTATGCTCATACTAGGTTTTCTCTGTGCAGAAATAATCTTCCTGGAGCAGCTCTGAGGAATCATCTGCTCATCATTACCACGTATCTCTTTATGCAACAAATTCCCTTCTTTTTTTTTTTTTCTTTTTTTTTTTTTTTTTATGGACACTGGTATGTAATATTATAAGGAGCTTGTTCTCCAAACATTTCTTTTCGTAATCATTCAGTGCTCATTCAATATTCATTATGAAATCATTCTGTCATTGTAATAACTTCCTTTAAACAAACAATCTGTTTAAAAAGTTAATCACTCAATAAAACATCTAAGTATGCACCACCACATGTTTTCAACCTCTAAAATACCTTAATATCATTGAACATATATCTTATAAGAGAAATTTAGATCATGTCACTATATTATATCACTGTATTATATTGTCTTTCAACTCTTACCTTTATGCTTCAATTTACCTCAAGAATAATAATCCATTATCTTTACTTAGTAAAAGAAAATTATATCAAAAGCTTTGGCATGTAACTAAAATTTCTCATAATTTCATATCCACTAATGCCTCAAAATTTAAATATTATCCACAACCTAGGAGCATTAATTCATCCTCAAAACTTTAAGCATCACTTCAATATAATTTACTTCAATTACAGAAAACCTAGCACCTCAAATTCTAAGAATCACCTCAAAGATTTCATGAATTGTACCTTAAAGTCATCACAATCATTTGAAAATATCAAAATCCTTAAACCACAACTTTATATATCAAAATATCTTATAGATTCTAGGGTATACCTCATTTGCATTTATCCCTGCAATACTTAGGCATTCACTTCATGCCACTACGTAATCCTTATTCATCAATCCATATATTACAACATCAATCATAGTATTATTATTGTCATCAACCAAACCTTAGCCATTACCAAAAACTCATATAAACTATTATATCATTAATTCAGTTCAAGAATCATTTCACCACCGACCTCCATAAGACAATTTGTTACCAAGTCACTCACACAATTTGTCTCACAACCTAAATCAATAAAACCATTTTGTCACCAAATTAATTTCACAAATCATCTCGCAACCTAAATCTATAAAATCATCATACGATTTTTAAATCATGATCAATAATCTTTTCTAAATCCTCGAGACACCTTAAAATATACCCTTATCAATCGATACTCTAGAAAACTGCCGCAAATCCAAATAGGCAGATACTATAGATCACAACCTATCTATAAAATAAAATTCATCTCCGTCATTAACATGATCACAATAATAAAATCCTCCAAATTAATCACACTAAGATGATTTTTTTTTTTTTTTTTTTTTTTAACAAAAATTAACCATTAGAAAAATGCTCATGCATCATTTATTAGAGACCACACAACAATGCACACTCTACTTGGCCGGAATGTGGCTTCTCATTAACCCCCCAATTTTTTTTTTTTTTTTGAAAAGTTTGCCAGAACCTTATAACCTTTGCTCTGATACCAAAATTGTAACATCCCCAGCCCGTTAAGGCTGAGTTTGCCACTTTTCTTCTTTTACAACAAAAGTTCTTGCAAAGATCTATAAGGTCTATCAGAGTACTTGATTTTAAAGGATACGAAAAATGTATAAAACATTATTCAAGAGATTTTATTACAAGCGAAATTAGAAAACATTAAACTTTAGTTGCGGAATATCATATCATTACAATAACTTATATGAAAAGACTTTGAAAATTAATAATTATTCCCACCCCATTCCGGCCTCCTATTCCAGCATCCTTTCTACCTGAAAACAAGAAATAAAACTGAATGAGCCCAAAGGGGGCCCAGCAAGTAAAATCCACAACCATAAATAGTTTTACTCCTTGTTCTCAGTTTTGAAAATCATTTTCGCAAATAAATATAATTCTAGCCATAATAATATCTGTATGTACGGTTGCATCTCCCGTAACATATACATACTATTACATCTAGTAATAGATCATCGTTGTAAATCATCTTTATAAATCATCATCATAATGCATTATTATAAATAATCTCTGTAAATCATCATAGCATATCATCGTTGAAAATATAGTATCATTTTCTCATAATAGGGCCCATGTACACTATTACCCCTGTGCACGAGGGTTGCGGGTCCTTGTGACCATGGCACTGAACTGTGGCCACAGCCATGCCCGACCGTCAATTAACTCTTTCTTGGTGCACTCAACGGTCTAGTTGATGGAATACCACCTTCTGGCATAGCCTCCTTCAGTGGTTTCGCCTCCATCCGAGTATCGGTACCGAACTCTCATCTTATCTTATCTTGGGGCCAAAAATACTCTCCTCCATACATGTGCCCTCATTTCATAAACATTTATCTCATCTCTTGTACTTTTCTTTGTACTTCTTTTGATGCATCTTAGGGCAACATGTAGGAGGGTTTATCATCTTTTTTCTTTCTTCTAATCATCATCATTTCTCAACTTTCTTTTCTTAAAATGGAAACTTTTCCAAATATAAACTTGTTGTGCTTAAAAAGCATTTAAAGAAATATAAACTTTCTAAATAATTCTTTTAGAAATCCTTCATGCATGCAACATAACTTCATAATACGTAAATAAAATAATCATTTACAATTTGATACAAGAATATATAAATAGCATGACATGAAGTAATTTTAGAAGGGGTAGTGAATTTACTTACCTCTAGACTGAAACTAGAAGTGGTATGAAGGAATCTAGTTGCTCCAATATGACTAACACCACTAGTATATCTTTTGAAACTAATTTCTAAAGTCCGCTATCTCTTGTGTTCTTTCTTTCTTGTAGCGCTTGGTCTCGCCCTTTCTCTCTCTGTTCTGAGTAAACACTCTTAGAAAGAAGAAAGACCGAGTAAAAAGCGGAAGAAGGAAGAATATATGCAAGAGATGGGAGAGGAGATGAGTTGTGAAAATTGTGAAGGAGAAGAGCTCTATTTATAGGAGAAAATCAAACACTATTCCACCTTCAATTTACAATTATACCCTCATTTTACTATTTCACCAACCCTATACTATTCCACCAACCCTATACTATTCCACCAACCCTATACTATTCTACCTTCAATTTACAATTATACCCTCATTCTATCTTCAATTTACAATTATACCCTCATTTTACTATTTCACCAACCCTATACTATTTCACCAACCCTATACTATTCTACCTTCAATTTACAATTATACCCTCATTCTATCTTCAATTTACAATTATACCCTCATTCTATCTTCAATTTACAATTATACCCTCATTTTACTATTTCACCAACCCTATACTATTTCACCAACCCTATACTATTCTATCTACCCTATACTATTCTACCTTCTTATTCTACCATCCTTATACCTACCATTTACTATCCTATTATTTCACCAATTACCATTCTCTAATTACCACTCTCATAAATTTCTCAAGAATTAAAATCCTTAGCTACAATGGATATTAAAATAACATCATTATCAAAATAATCTATTTAAATAGCTTTGAAAATTCTGGGACACTACAATAACTGATCCTTGAAAAGAGGCTTGAAAGGAAATAGTGTCCAATAGCTTATAGAAACATGGTTAATTTAACGTACCACTATGCTTCCGCAGACGACGTCCACGACAGCCTACTTTATAGACACTAACCTGATGGTAACCATTTATCTTTTAGTGGTTCCACTCACGTATCACTATTTTAATCAAACCCATAAGTCGTCCCTTCCGTGACTCGAACCCGTGACAAGATGTTTGGCTTTGATACCAAATGATATAAACTTTAGGTAGAATTCACTCTTGAAAACCAGCTTGCAAGGAAAGGGTGTCGAAGAGCTTATATACACATGATTAAAATTAAACTTAACCCATATGGGACACTAGGAGAAGAGTGTCATTATGAGTTTGTGCTATTTTCATAACAGATAATAAAGCCGTTAAAGATTTTCTGACAAATAAAAGAAATATTATTGAAGGAAGAAGATTAAAATGGTATAGTGCTATTGCCAATTATTCTTTTGAAGTTGAATTTATAAAGGGTACTAACAATTTGATTGCAGATTATCTTAGCAGAAACCATAATGAAGACCTACTAAACAAGCAGCTAATAGAAATTAAATTTTTGCATGAATCCATGGACCCTCCCAAACAACATGGATTCTTGCAAAAAATTAATTTCTATTAGCTGCTTGTTTAGCAGTTCTTCATTATGATTTCTGCTAAGATAGTCTGCAATAAAATTGTTAGTTCCCTTTATAAATTCAACTTCAACTTAGGCTTGCATGTTATTATGGTTTACTATATCTTTATGAACTTATTAAGAGCTTAGGATAAAATTTGTTAACTGATGATTTGAATATAGAAGCTTTGCATACATTATTGCATTCTAATTGAACATTCGCTAGATTCTGATCGATCGTTCGACCTCGAGTTCGAACGTTCGACCATAAGCCAAAACGTTTGATCAGGGTCCAAAATTTGTAAATTAAGGTTTTATAACCTTCTATCTAGTTTGACATCTCGGTTAGGACCCTTTGTATTTTCAATAGGTCCTTTAATACTGCATGTAACCTTAGACCATGTTTTGTCATAGCAGGAACTCGAGATGCTTGAGGATTTGAGTGAGTGTACGAGGTAAGTAAATATGACTTTTCATAAAAATGTGTGATATGTCAGCTGACTGAGCACGCTTATGTTACGAGCATAATTACTTTTTATATAACTGGGTAAATGCCATAATAATTGATTAACAAGTAATATTGTATGACATGGTTCATCGGTACGTGAGGTATAATGGACATGTGCTTATCATATATACTTGATTCTATGGTTAATGTGTTTGTGTGTGTGTGGGGAGGTATTTTGACCAATGCAACCATGTTTGATTGGCGAATCACTACAGAACGTATATCATTAGTAGTGTAGGCCACTCAAGATCGGAGTCAGTTGGGCTGCTAGTGTTATGGACGATAGCATACAATATTTGAGGCACCGGTATTGTATTACATGTCATTTGGGACAATATCAACCCTAATGAGAATGAGTAATATATCGAGTAGACCATGCATGATAGTTATGATCTAATTACAACACTAGTTTTTTTTTTTTTTTTTTTTTTGCATTTAAATTTACAAGCAATTGTCGCTGAGATTACACCTACACTTCTTAAAAACCAAAACTATACTTTTGAATGTAATAACAGAGGCAACACCCAGTATGTTTAGATTTACTTACTATGTTTTAAGCTTACGCAATATTTGTGGCTTGCGAGATTATCTATTATAAGAGGGCTCCTTAGGATAAGGAAGCCAAGAGATTGTTTGGCAGTACTAGATTTGATTATAATTATTATTTTGGTTAGGAGTTTCAAGTCTATGATTGATGGTAATATATGCGTATTTTATGATTTTTAAATATCTAAGATCTGTCACTTTCACCTTTCGCTTATATTTACTCTAAGCGATCCATTCAGTTAGTTACGAGTTAACTTAATCGGATAAATTGCTAGTAACCCTACTAAAATGGTTCAATCCAATTTTAAGGGCGTTACAATTTCTTTTTGTACGTCATATTCTTGATTACCCATTATGTGAGAACCATGGATGGAATTATTTGATATTCTTTTTAGGATGAGTAATGTAAGAAACAATATTTTTATTCTATAAATATCTCTACAATGTTAGTGGGATATTTCTTAATTAACTATTAGGTCAATCATTTTATATATATATATATAAAGTTGATTGAAACTAACACATTAACATTGTAAAATAATTATAAAAATAAAAAGATAATTTTTAGCATTACTTATTTATGATAGTGATTGGAAATTTAGTCAAGATTTAATTTATTATTTATACTTTTAATTAACAAAAAGATGATCGAGTAGATAGGTCCTAAACATCTTTAATGTTTTATTCTAGTCATAAAGAATAAAACAAGGAAAAAAAAAAAAAAACTGAACATATATTTATGTGGTCTACACTAGCTATTAAAAGTAGTTTGTCAAACATTTAATTAGAAATAAAATACCACATTTGTACATGGACTTCAAGGTTGTATATGTGACCCATTATGATTAACTTATGCACGCTCGGGAAAAGGAAAGAAAGGGAAAAAAATTATATTTAGTCCCTAGGTTTTTATTTGATTTGAATTTAATATTTGATTTTTAATTTCAATAAGAGAAATGCTAGAACATCTATTTATGTCATTCTTTCATCATTCTTCATGCTTTTTTGTTTATTATTATTATTTTTTTATATAAAAAAAATCAGCCATGTCAACTGTGTCTCAATTAGCATCCATTTCAGTAGTTAATAGCAATGCAATATCATTAAGCGTCAAGTCAAAAACAAAAACAAAAAACCCAACTCTAAAAACAAAGAAACATCTTCTTCTTCATTCTAATCTTTTGAATTTGTTGCATTAGATGAAAAAACTGTTAACTTTAGTGCTGACATGATGCTAACTATGATATTAGGTGCTAATAGGGACTCTAACTTGTCAAAGAAGACACACGCGGCATATGAAAACCTAGTAACTTTAATTGTAAAGTGATAGCTAGAAAGACTAATTTTAAACTTTGGTAAAACATAAAAGACTTTATTCTTGAAATTTAAAACTCAACGACCAAATCCAAATCAAATCAAAACTTAAGGGTTGAATATGATTTTTCAAAAAAAAAAAAAAAAAAAATTAAAGGATGATTGGCAAAGTCGCATCAATAAAGTAATAATTATATTTACCTTTTTTTATTATTTTAAATTTTTAAGATAAGTAGTGATTTAAAAGATCATACTTCAAATCGTGATTATGCCATTTACTTCTTATTTTAATTCTTTTAATTAAATATTACTGGTGTTAAACTTCACTTATTAAAAAAAAAAATTTAAGCCCAAGTGTGATTATTTTGATAAAAAAATAAAATAAAATAATAAATAAATAGCAGATTCATATGCATCAGAACTGTCTGGCACAACCACGTTCCAGTTTGCAACGGTTAAAACTGTCAGTCAGTCCCTCCGTATACTTAACCAGCGGCTGAGATTTTAATGTACTACTCGCCTCAGTTTTGCCGCAACTTGAAACGTACCCGCAGATCCAATTTGTTTAAATAAATTTTTTATTTTTTATTTTATTTTTTTTGAAAAGACCGTGTCCTCATATATATATATATATATATATATATATATACACCCTATGGGGAGCCTTCCTTGGAAGCTCCCTTGTCAGAAACTGAACCTTCTCTCTCACTCTCTCTCTTTCTCTTTATCTCTTCCTCTGTGTTTGTGCACAGCACTTCCATGGAAGCTGAGAAAAATATAGCAGCAGCTAAGAGATAGAGATAAGAAAAAAGCAGAGATTTTTGTTTTTTGGGTGAGAAAATTAAATTAAGCGAAAGAAGGAAGAGTAGTTGTAGGATTAATGGGTTGGAAAGAGGAGGAGAGGAAGGTTGTTGGGTTAATGAGATTTGTGTTGCTGATATTAGTAGCCGCCTGTGGAACGACGTCGCCGGCGTATGGAGAAGCATCGCAGCAGAGGAACGCCTACGCGACGATGATGTACATGGGAACGCCGAGGGACTACGAGTTCTACGTGGCGATCCGTGTCATGCTCCGATCGCTTGCTCGGCTCAACGTTGATGCCGATCGCGTCGTCATTGCCTCCGTCGACGTCCCCCTCCGATGGGTCCATGCTCTGTTAGTCTCTCCAAAAACTCCCAGCTTTTATTATTATTATTATTATTATTATTTGCATTTGCATTTTAATTTCTACTCTTTCTCTGGGATCTTCTTTGCGATAATGAACTCCGTTGACTCCTTCGTACTTAATAACTATTGGCCGCTTGGGGAATTGACGGGCCAAACAGGGTAATTAGCAATTAGGACCATGTGCTATAAGACTAGGCACTGAACCTAACCAATCAAATCCCTAACCCGGGATATTCTCTTTTGCATTCTACAAGCCATCTCCTCACATCTCTTCTCTCTTAACCTTTATTTATTTATTTATTTTTTTGAAAAAATCAAAATGTTAAAGTAAAAGAGGGTGGGGAAATGGGTTGCAGAATGCATTGTAGCATTCCTCCCTAACTTAGTATATAAACTTTTATTAAATAACATTATTTATTTATTTGTTTGTTTTATTTATCACCTTTTGATCCCTTGCTGGTTTGAACGATCCTCACCATTTCATTTAACTGAATATTTGAATAATATTCAATTGGTTATATGTGAGGGTTATTTTTGTCTTTTCATTTTTTGAGTGGACAAACAAAATCCTAATTCTTGCTGAGAAATTGGGTAAAGCTTTCCCTTTTACTTATCCAAAAAAGCAAAAATAAAAATAAAAATAAAAATTACTCAATTTGCAAATGGTATTTTTGCCATTTTAGCTTGTATGAAAGAACCATTTATACTGGTTCTGATATGATTTAACAGAAAATCTTAATGGTAGATAATTTTGCAACCCTTATGATAGATTAGGAAGATATTGTAGAAATTAAAACATTAGGAAGATATATTATAAATAGGATGGTAGTTTCAAAGTTTGAAGGGATAAATGTAGTTTGAAAAAAATAGGTAGATCTTAGTCTAACAAACCAAATAAGAAGCATACAAAAACTGTTTAGGCTTTAGATTCTTATAAATGAACTTTCCGTAAGCCTGAAATTTAAAAAATTGGAACAGTTAAAAATGAGTTAAATGAATGACCCGACACATCAAGAAAACTGATATCGTCAAAGAAAATGGTTTCGATCCAGCAAGTATCGGGAAACGGGCATGTATATTATTTATTTATAAATAACTTCTGGCTGCTTAACTATTCTCAATTTTAAACTCTTGTTTACACATTCCATCTCTTTCCATGTGGGTTGGGGGTGACTAGAAAAATATTTGCCGACTAAATTGAATATTATTTGATCACATGTACGTCTATCAGTACTTTTATCTTACCCTGGTTAATTGATTCCGACAATCTTGACCAATTTAAAGTTAATTTTTAGATTCTTTAAATAAAAATAAATAAATAAAAAAGGATTGCGCTGGGGACGGTCGTTCAACTCTTCCTATTTTTTATATAATCAATCATTTATATATATATTTTGAAAAAAAAAAAGGAATAATATTCTTTCTCTAAATACATAAATAATTATAATTTATTATTTTAAGATTGATTCCCTTGTAATGCGCTTAGACGGGGGGAACGTGCTAACTAGATCGGTCACAGCTTGATTGAATGAATTTTAAAAATACACGAAATGTATTGTTAGTCAACCTACGAAATACCAACCGAAAGTGACCTTAATTTCCCACGCAACAAAGACATCATTAAATTAATATTAGTGTGTTTAGGACAGAAAAGGACATCATTTTTGTTGGATTGTAATTATATTAAGGGGTGATATAATCAATCAAATTGATGATATAGTATAAGCACTTATAAACGGATATACCCAATGGGGGGGTGGCATGATACCGTACGTTATTCCTTCTCTTTTAAGTGTCAAAATTCACAATGATGGTCGGCAAATATATACTCTTTGGATTTGTTCTTAATTAAGGGCATGTTTGAGATGAGGTTTATAAGTAACTAAAGTGATTAGCGTATATTTGTTAACTTGTTTTGGGGAGCGTTTTTTGTTTTTTTTTTTTAAGTTTCAAAAGTGTTTTGAAAGTAAATATGAGAGCTTTTTCTTAGCGTGTAAACAAAAAAGTGAATACACCATTTAGGATGGTAGTTCAATGATTCAAGAAAAATTTTTAAGTGATTTGTTACACACTAGGGCATGAATTCGAATTTCGCAATGAGAATCTTCATGCCTGATTAGTGTAAACCACTTTGATTCTCATTGATGTTCTGGTAGGGCTGAGTCAAGCTATGACTCAAGCCAAAGTTGCAAGAGCTAATGTGTTTTTCACCGTGTATAACCCTCATGTGCGTCTACTACCGGGTAAGTGCTATTATAATTATGTTAAAATAGAATGACTACAATTCGTCTCCATCACTGCCATTTTTTATTAGAGAAAAAAATAAAATAAAATAAACAAAATAAACTAAGTGAAGAAATAAATCTATAATATCTTATAAACCAATTAAGAAGGAAATTAAATATAACGTTATTTTCAGGTCAACTGTGGAGCTAGCTAGATTGGATGGGTGGTAGGTATATATTGCCCCAGTTAGAACCTCATGCATCCTTGGTAGAATTTTGGGATATTAGTACTTTATTTATCATCAAGATTAGAATTAATAAGTGGGCAATATTTGATATTGTTTTATATACTCTTTACTTTATCTTGTCAACTACGAATATTGAAATATATATATAAATCTATTTCACCCCTAAGATTGCAACACTAATGAACAATTATATATGTAGATAACTTTGTTGAAAGAAAGTTAGAGATAGGGTGATGTCTAATGTATATTGGATGGGAAAGTATGGACAAGCTGCAATTGAATTTCTAGAGTGGAATCCATCGGTGCCGATTCTGCCCACATGGACAACATTTTAGAATATATTTTGTGGGGTATGATTTTGAATGTCAAAAAAAGCTTGACTTCCCACACTAAACACTAATTGATTTTCAGATGAGATGATCAACAGCCTGAACCAACAAAAACCTTTAAAAAATTTCAATTCTTAGTCTGAACATGAAAGTTCTTAGAGTGGGTGGCTAGAGATTTGGGGATACAAGTAAAAGGGGTGAAGAAGTGTTTGGAAGGATAAAAGTGTGAGTTTCACAAGCTAGAGCTAGGCTTGAACAAAGTCAAAAAGCTTACTTGGATTCTAAAGGAGATGGAGATGTTTGAGGAGGGAGAATGAGTGCTTTAGTGAGTATATTTCAATCAGTAGAATTGTAGAAATGAAGAATCTTTCTTTGAACAAAAACCAATAATGAGTGGTTTAACTTAAGTGATCAAAACAATGCCTATTTGGGTAGAATGGTGAAGATTAATAGGATTTTATTTTTTAATTTTTCAAAAAGCTTAGCCTATCATTGGAAAAGATGTGATTGATCATGATATTCATTCTTTTTTCATATAGAGTGGGCTTCTTAAAGAGGTGAATGCCCATTAGATTAGACTTTTAGACTAAAGTGGTGTTCAAAGTTATGATTAACTTTTTGTGACGGATATCTGGATGTACTTGATCGGGAGTTGCGTTTTGTGGTGCTCTTGGGCAACTCTCAACACGAAACACACTTGACAAATGGTAAAAGACTTGCAAACAAAGTAGAGTTGTGTTAATGTAAAAGAGACTCACTAGCGACGGTTATTTCTCGGACACAAACACACACCCTAAATATTTTTGTGTGGAAAAGTCTCATCTCACAAAAGTTTATTGGAAACAAATAATTAATTCGATAATTTCATAGAATTCGAATACATTATTCCACATCTTTGATACCATTTTAAATTGCTCCAAGACTCCATCATAGAGCAGGACTTTAAGAACTCACAAGGTTGAACTTATCAACCAAGACTAGTAGTAGTTGATAGCCGACTCCACCGACTACCATGCATTTGATTTGAAAATATCACCACCTAACAAAAAACCATAAAAAATATACGTGGCTCACAAAATATTTTTTTTTTTATAATTAATTAATTATTCAAAATTGGAAAGAAAACACTGGTCCCTGCAATGCCCCTAGAGACTAGAGAGGGCATCCTTATCCAGTTGTCCGACCCACCCACAGAGCCGAGTAGCCGACGCCCAACATCAGTACACGCTGAGTCATGAGAGAATGAGTCAACAAAAGTTGACCCGCTCAAGGGTAATTCAGTCAGAACGCACGCTTTCTAATTCGTCAACTCCCTGCTCCACCAACACGCTGTCATACACCGGTGGTCCATAGCTTTTTAAATTTTTAATTTAATATACACGAGAAGAGAAAGTCTTCCGTACGCAACCGTGACATTTTATTAATAAAGATGAGCGGCTGAGATCTAAAGGTTTCCCTACACCTCCGTCGCACGGGAAAATTAAGTAAAATATACAAAATTGTCCGCAGAGGCTGTTCCTGTTCCTGCTATTTCTCTGATAAACAACAGCCTTCCTTTTTCCTTGCCTTGTCCAAATTCGGAAACTCCCTCTCTCTCTCTTGAAAATCCTACGAAAAGCAGGAGCCCCCAACGCACCTTTTTGTGCGGCGGAAAGCTCTCGCTGATGTTGTTGTTGGACTCGGAAGCCCCC
>NC_081543.1:31524704-31601975 GCF_901000735.1 Corylus avellana | reverse complement strand
AGAGAGAGAGAGAGAGACAAAGTCAGTGAAGGGATTGTTATGGGTATGGACCAACTGCAGCAGAACGGGTTTCAAGTAATTACCTTTGATGATCCATTCATGTAATCCACTGTAAGTATTCTTACTTACTGAGTATGATATTGATATCCAATACTACGGATTTTTGTGGTTTTATAACTTGTCTAGCATTTTGCTATATATGATTCAACAATGATTTATATTGTCGGAAATCAATTGACTCACTACTTCACAGTTTTTTTGTAGTGCTTGCAGGAATGGAAAGTCAAGGTAATTATGCAGTTGTGATTAGAGATTCATATTGAGATGTACAGAGATTCCAAGTTGGTTAAGTTTTGTCTAGAGTTTAGACTGTCGGATAGATTTGTATAAATGCCTTGTACGACATAGCTTTGGGTATTTTTGTATAAAGAAAAGTATTTTTAACAGTATTTTTTTTGTATTGATAATTACAGTTTTTCCGCTATATGAGATGAGGTTGTTACAATTCAAACCCGACATATCACATAGGAACAATAACTTGTAATTTTCTGATATTCATTTCTAAGAGTTCTTTATCAATCTAACGTGGACAAAGCAAAATAAAAATAAAATAAATAAATAAATAAATGAAAAATAACGTACCATTGGTCATCGGGTCCTTCTCACTCAAGTAGTTGCTATCAAGTAATTTCTCTTTGTTCTTAACATGACACTTTTGTCCCAAGCCAGAGACAAAAGTGTTAGCAGATATATAATATCGAATGATGTCTGCAAGGGGAATCCTATTGACGATCTAACCTATTAAGAAAACCCGTTACAGAGTTAACAGTGATATATCATTATTGTTTTGACAGTAATTTTAGAGAATCTCAAAGAAGTAGAAAAACAATTTAATCACACGACACATTAAGATTTAATGTGATTTGGCTTAACAAGTCTACATTGACGAGCAAAAGCAACGAGAAGAAAATTCATTATAAAAATTATAGTACAAAAGTATAGAGAGAAAACCACTTTAAAATCTAAAGATTTAATATACCAAAACTTCACTCTCAAACCAAAAAAAAAAAAAAAAATTATTGACAAAAGAGTTGGGTGATAGGGAGATGCATTTTGAAATATGGGTTTTGTCTGGATGCATGTACATCAAATGAATCGATCAAGGAAGTCCGAATCATTTCTAACGTGGCTGAATATCTCTCTTCTACTCAATATTATCCTTCTCTTCTTGTTGCTGCCAGTAATTTTTTTGTTGTGACTTGAACTACCCCCACCACCACTTCACTATACTAATTTCTCTCAGACAGAGAAGCCTGCGGCTGCAATAATCCCTGAATCAATAATTTATTGATAGAATTGTTTGAATATTTTTCATGTCAAGTCGTGATTTTTTGTTTTTTTTTTTTATATATTCGAAGAGGGGGGAGAGGGAAAAGGGGAATTATGTTAATTCTAGTTACCTGCATTGAAGGAAAGAACGAGAGGAGGGGGGCCCTATCAGCTGCATTGAAGGAAAGGTAGTACGGAGGTACAAAAGGCTTTGATAATGTATGGTCGTGGTCATTCCTCAAGGTTGTAATTTGGCATATGGAATCGTTATCTGATATCAGGATTTAGTGGCCAGTCGATGCTTGATAATCAGAGAAGAGCATGAGGCCTAGGGAACTTTCACCAGAAAGCACAAGACATCGACATTTGGTATCTTTGATTATGTCATCCATGCATGCCTGTCGTTATGAATGTACAGAGCCCCAGAAAGTCTACTTTTCCTTTAATGAATGAAGGAAATTAAAGGACCAATTTCTGGCTGCCCACAGTCTTATGCTAGATCTTGTAGGGAAGACCAACATTGCTGATGTGCATGGCTCTGCTCACAAATTCATTAGAGGGCCACTGATATCTCTTATTGGCATTTTACACATCGTTCAGGCAGATTGTAGAAGCTGAATCATTTTCAATCTATGAAACTTTTAAAACAGAGTTTGATAAGGTAGCAAATTACTATGAGGGGTTACAGGTTATATAATTGAAGAACTAATTCCATCCTGTCATGTATTTGAAGTACATAGGGAAGATTTGGACCAATGTGAAATTGACATTCTTTTACAAGCAATGAAGAGAATCGTAAGAATCTTGAAGCAAATAATGGCAGAGAGGAGAGAGCTTCTCTGAAAACTCATAATGTCATGCTTGCTGAGCTTCTAAGGAAACGACAATACAAAATATGATCTAAGCAACGAGCAGATATATGATCAAGTATTTGCTGATCATGTTTCAAAGATGTAGCCACGTGGAATGCTGCCTTTGGTTTGAAATACTTGGTTTACATCTATTACTTGAATGTAGCAGTGGCAGATGCATAAAATTTTCCCGGGTGAGTTGTCCAGACAGCCGTCCAGTGCTTTCTTCTCAGCCTTTCCAGTGTAAGATTTGACACATTGTTCTTGTTTCCCATGTTATAGACATGAGGATGCTGTTCATGCTGTTTCAAAGATGAGGTATTAGATGCTTTGGAAACAGTGGAGGGGGAACCAAGGAAGAGTATCTGCACCCCCACTCAAAAGATGCCTATAGATTACATAACCAAAAAAGCTTGACGACTTGAAGAGCATTTCCCAAGTAAAGCCTAGAAGAAATTTCAAATGGAAAACTCATGGCCTATATTGAGACTAGCTAGCTACAACTTTTGGGGGCATGAGCGCTTGCATTTATGCTCCACAATTTTGTATGACCCTAGCGAAACGATTCTCCATAATCTCCACGGTTGGAAAGTAACAGTCAAAAGAAATCCAAAAGAAGGGAATAAATATTAAACTATTGTCAAAGTTGGTTGCTTAAAGCATTGATGTGATTTGAAGAATTTAATCTTGCTTTGTGCCCACTTATTCCGGAGCCAGTTTATTTAAACCTACAAATGTCTGTCTCTGGTGCGTTGTTGAGCATAAAATTTTTTGTGAAGAGTGATAGAAGAAGCCTCACTCTGCCTCCTACATTGCTGAATAGAACAGCTGACATGAAGAGTTGTGAAGAATGGAAACCTTTTATTATAATGGTAGCAATCAATTTTGCCTTTGCTGTTGTGAATATTCTTCTCAAGAAAGTCCTTGAGGAGGGAATTAACCATTTGGTCCTCGTTACATACCGGCTGTCAATTTCTACCATGTTCTTAGCTCCAATCGGCTACTTTTTGGAAAGGTAGGAAATCCTAAAACCTCAGTTCAGTTATTTTTTGCTGCTTTGGGAAATCTTTTTCTATTAGCTAATGCCCCAAGCCAAGTCATGTTCATGCAGGATAATAGAATCAATTCATTGAGCTGAATTCCGAATTCCTGAGTATACTAGTAATCTAGTATCTAGGCCTATTCAGTCATAGATCTCCGAGTCACTTTTATTCTCTTTATCCCTCTTCTGTCCTTTTTCTAATTTTGAGTAACATGATACATAAACTAAGTTTGCTTGCAGGAATAGCAGACCAAAGCTCACACTTCGTATCTTGTGTTACCTCTTCTTCAGTGCAATCATCGGGTAATTAATTAATTAATTAATTTTCACACAGATTCATGGATTTCCTCAATAATGTTCCTACAGCTAACTTGTTCTTTCCTGCAGGGCATCGCTAACACAGTACTTCTTCCTTCTTGGAATTCAATACACATCTGCTACTTTTTCATGCGCCTTCATCAACGTGGTGCCCGTGCTTACATTTCTAATGGCATTACCACTTGGGTATGTATGGATTTTCCATTTCAAGATTTTTCACTTATACTACTGTCGTGTGAAAAAGTAGATCGCTTCCACTCTCTCTTCTGTTGCCTTTACATATTTATACTACAGGTTGGAGACTGTGAACATAAAGTGCAGCAGTGGAAGAGCCAAAGTACTTGGTACAGTGGTGTGTGTTGGGGGTGCCACACTATTGACTCTTTACAGAGGAATGCCTTTATTTGATCATTCACACTCACAATCTGCAACTCAAATGGTGGATCACGCTATGAAGCTCAACTCTGACAAGACGACACAGAGATGGACCATCGGTTCAATTGCTTTAGTTGTAGGAACCCTGTTTTGGTCTTCATGGTTTCTTTTACAATCTACTATAAGCAAGAGATACCCCTGCCAGTATTCCAGCACTGCTATTATGTCCTTCTTTGGTGCCATTCAGTCGGCTGCCTTGAGTTTGGCTACCAGCAGAAATCTTTCTGCGTGGGTTCTGAAGGGAAAAATAGAAATCGTAACTGTCCTGTATGCTGTAAGTATACCTTTCCTTTAATTCTAACGTATTTTATGGAAGGATATTGGTAATGCTATCTAAAAGTATGGACTTCCTTGTCAAGTTGAGAAAAAATTGCATCCATATCAATTTTTGATCTGAACTTCTAAACATATATATATATTTGCAAACAGATATATAAATATGAAAAATATTGAGAAAAAAAAAAAACGGATAAGAGAAAGAACATAAGAAATTAACATATATGTTAAGCCTTTATTAATAACTTGGCATATTTTATATGTGTATTACAAGAAGGATTTATATAGGAAATATATGGAATTACAAGGGCAATATAGATAGTATAACTAAGGTAAGGGTGATTGATGAAATACAGTATAGTATTAGATATTTGGGATTATAAATAATGAGACTTAAATAAGAATCTACAAATTATAAATCAGTCACCTAATTAGGCCGGTTGCTTTATTTCTTCCTTAACATTCTTCTCAAGTTGGAGTATATATACATCACATCCAACTTGCAGAGTAAATAGCTGATGTTGTAATGTGAATGAAGCTAAACTTTATCCCATATACATGGGATTCACTTGTGACATTCAATACATCCTTTTCCCAGATTCCCAACTGAGTGACTAATAAAATTTTCAGACATGTGCTAACTTTAGAACGCACCAAATAGCGAAATGGGCTGCTTCCCATGCCACCGAGTGTATGGAAGCATTCTCACTTCCTCTCCCTTATCTCTTCCATTCGTATTAAGAGTGGAAAAGACCCGTCCCCTTTATTGCTCGGAAAAGAAAAGAATAAAAAAAAAAAAAAAAAAGCTAAACTTTATCCTTTCTTTGTCATGATAGCAGTTCTTGAGTTCAAACTTGGAATAAGTGATAGAGAAATATGAACTCTTCAATTAACTAAACCAGTAATATTCTGCATGAATTCTTCGTTAGTTGACGTGTGCATGATTCATTGACGCATGCAGGGTATGATAGGATCCGGCTTGTGCTATGTGGGTATGTCGTGGTGTGTCAAGAAAAGGGGTCCAGTTCTGACAGCAGCATTTAGCCCCCTTGTTCAGATAATGGCAGCCATGTTTGATATCCCCATCCTACACGAGCAACTTCATCTTGGGAGGTGATTATTCTATTGTTTCATTAAAAGCTATATATAGATAACTTTTAACATTAATACTGCCTTTTATATTGCTAACTTTAATTTCTTCATATTCACTCTAAATAAGCAGTTTGTTGGGATCCATCATTGTAATCATTGGATTGTACATTCTTCTGTGGGGTAAGAACAAGGAGATGAAGATTTGTGCAACAAAACTAGCCCAAGAGGCTGAAGGGATCAAGGAACAGGAGTCACAGTTGCAAGTCATCGCAGTCTCTTGTGAATCACGGTGCCATTCAGGCCAAGTTCAAGTTGCATAATGCTTTTCCATTTGCAATTACTCTCTACTGCTTCTCCTAATTGAAACTGCATGTTCTGGTACTTCTACAGTTTGTTATATTATACTTACCTTCCAATATTCCTTCATCTTCTCTATCTCCAAGAAAATAAAAATGAAGACATTTTCTTTCCCTTTCAGCTTTGATTGCCAAATCTGTCCGGCCGAGAACTACCCATCAGTGTCATGGTTATGAGAAGTTTTTAAATGAAAGAAACTCAATTTGAATAGAAAGTAGAAATAGGGCATTTTTCCAATACCATTATACGGAATCCAAGACCGAAGAATACCTGCATGCATGTATTGTCACTCTAAAATAATTAGTTAATTTATAGTTGAAATTTCTTAAAATTAATGGCTTAATAAAACTTAGTCTCATTTAGTAAATAAGCAATGTGAAACTTATACAATAATGCAAAGAAAAGAAATTCATCAGTTGTATTCAGTGGCGGAGCCACGTATGGGCCAGTGGTGGCCATGGCCCCCCCAAGAAAAATTAAAAAAAAAAAAAAAAATTTAGCACAAGTTTAGCTGCTGACCACTCATCCTGCAACATAGGGCCCTCACAAAAAATTTTGTTTTTTTAAAAAAATTTGAACACTTGTCTAGAGCACACGATCAGCTACATAGGAGCCCCTCCAAGTATTAAAAAAAAAAAATTATTGCTGGTCTGCAGTTTGCTCCATCCTCCGTAGCCCCAAAAGTTATTAAAAAAAAAAAAAAAGTTTTCTTTTCCCTCTTTCTCACGCACTCACCTCTGAGTTCTCTCACTTTCTCTTCTCCGTCGCTCTCCTTCAGTCCCTCTGGCTCTCAAACACTCTCTCTCTCTTAGAGTCAGACAGACGCAGTCATCAAGGAAGTAGTCTTCCAAAATAAACGGAAAGAGAGAAATAATTACAAACAAAATGAGTTACAAGTTACAAGTGAATCAAAGAATAAGAAACAAGAAAAAGGCTTTTACATGGACTCATAATTATTTTTCAGGAACTACAGTTTTTATTACAAATTTCTTTTTTTTTAAAATAAAAAAATAAAAAAAATCAGAAATGAGAATGGAAAACAAAGAAGAAGGAAGGAGAGAGAGAAGATTTAATCAGAGCCAATCCGACATTACAAAATTTGTCTTCTATTGCAGAATTATGCCAAGGATTGACAAAGACAGAAAAATCAAAGACATACTATCTTATTGATAGATTGATTCGTCTTATTTTGACTCTTCCAGTGTCTACAGCAACTACTGAACGAGCATTTTCAGCAATGAAAATTATTTAAACACGACTACGCAACAAAATGGAGGATGATTTTCTTGCAAATAGTTTAGTTATTTATATTGAAAGGGAAATTGCTAAGAGCTTCGATTTAGATTCGATACTTGATGATTTTGTACTTCTAAAAAACCGTAAAGTGCAGTTCTAGACACTCTTTTGTATTTCTATCTTTTTGATATAGTGCCGACATGTTATATTTCTAATATATCAATTTGAGCATATATTTATGAACTTTTATAGATATTTTTTTGTGATGCATATACTGTGTGAATTACCAAATTTTCAGTGTGAACAAAATTTTTAGGACGCAAAAAAAAAAAAAAAAAATTTAGGACTCGAAATTTTTTTTTACGGCCCCTACAATCTTGAACATCTGGCTCCGCCATTGGTTGTATTGCACTGTATTTATAGAGTTTACAGAGTACAGATTGTTCCGGAAGCTTGAATTGTAGTTACATAGTGATATACAAAAACTCAGCTAACTATGTACAATTACAATTGATAAGTTATATCCCAATGAGAATTGAATCATGATTAGTTAAAACTTGATCTGTAAGTTCTCTAGCGGGATCAGTTGAATGGCCTTGAAGATGATTATCTCGGACTCGTTCTTTATCATCATCGGAAGAGATAAACATTGCAGAAGGCTTGAATGTGTGACTATATATCTGATCATAGGATTACGATTACCCATAGGTAACCCACATAGGTAATTCATCTTCTTAATGGGGAAATAATTCTTTGGGATGTCACATGTTTGCTCTAAAATTGCAGTCAATCTTTCAATAGTGTAGTAGAATATTTTCATATTACCGATGGAGAGTGAGATTTATAACTTTCTTTTCCTCTGAGAACGACTTTACTTGGGGACCGTGCAAGTCGCCTCAACGAGGGCTGTTAGAACGAATTAATAATATATTTCTACCGCTAAACCAAACCGACACAAAAATAAAAAATGTTAGAATTAAGTCCTTCTTTATTCATATATCAATTATTGGAGCTCAAAAACTGAAAAGACTCAAATAATATTTTATGTGCTTAGCAAACTTTTTCTTTAATTTATATTCTTAATTAACAACAATAGACAATACACACAAATAAATATACTGTATTGCATGTGATACTCATACATGCAAACTTAATACTCTTAGATATATAGTAAAGCAGCTGCACGTAAGAAGACTTTTAATTTATTAATAATTTGTAGATAAATGAAGCTTCTTCAGCCCTCGAGCAGGCCTCCTTGCATCTGCATTTTGATGAGCTCTCAGTCAGAATGGTCGGGGGTGGAGGTATGGTCGCTTTTCAAGTTTTCCTTGTCTTTTTTCTTATCCTTCTTTCCATGTTTGCCGCCCGGCTTGTGGCCTTTTTTGTCAAAGAAGTCGGAGATGTCCACATGAACACCCGGGTCGTTGGTGGAGTAGCTGCCACCCATCATGATTGAGTTGTTGATGGCTTGGAAATTGCTGTTCACGTAGGTGCTCAGCGGCTCAGGCTCGCCAACTGAAAACCCATCTGCAGGAGTACTGGATTTCTCGTCCAGCTCACTTCGCATGGTGGCTCCAGAGTTGGTTCCTGCAAGGGTGATGACTCTTACGCCATGATCATCTTGGTCTTCCTCCTGCAGATTGGTTGAACCTGATTTGTGAATATCTGAAAAGCGGTGAGTTATGGAAGAGACCATGTCTTTGATTTCACGTTCAAGTTGCTTGTGCTGCTCTCTTTCAGCGGATGAGGCCTGGGTTGGCTTAACTGATTCAGAGTCCATGATGTTGTATATATGTGGAGAAGATAATTGGTGAAGCTGTACGTAGAGAGAGTTGGAGTGGGAGCTTGGTTTATATATAGATAAGATGAGGAGGTAAAAGGAAGGTGATGAGTTGCTTAGACGGCAATGCAAGGATTTGATTTATTCGATCGGTTCCAAAAGAGAAGAATTACTTGGCAAAGGGTTTTCCCTGCTGGACGTACTGCATATAATATTATGCTTTTGTGGCTCTTAAGCTCTTTGGTTTATTTGGAAGCTTTAATTGGAGGGAAAGAATCAAGCTGATCATCATTGATATAGGATTGATCAGTACTCTCTTTCCCTAGTTTTGGCACATTAATTACCTCTCTGCTAAAGAAAGTGATTATTGATTATTGATTATTCTCTGCTCCTCATTAATTAATACAGTCTTCAATGACTAAAAAAAGGTGCCATTCTCGCCAAAATCAGGAAAAAAAAAGGTAGTACCACGCACTCATGATGTCGATGTCACAAATCACAAATGGATGCCGCTAGGCCAGCCTTGTTTCCGTAACAGAGGAAAAAGTAAAGTACTCAATTAATTTTACATTTATCTCTACTCTCTTTGTCAAGCCAATATTTCATTATAACCAAGTCTTGATTTTATTTATTTATTTATTTATGAGGATTTGATTCAAAGATTTGGTCATACTAATTTTAAGTTTTCTATGAGAAAGAGAAAGAATGTGAAATTAAATTTGAACGGTTGAAAGAACCACAACACATATGTAATATAGTTCTTTTACGGCATCGAAACCGATATTATCCTAAAAAGTGTTATCAAATAAACCCAATATTATCCACGTCTTTTCATTACAAGTTAACATTAGGCATTAGACTCATGTGGGATGACAAGTTAACAACAAAGCTCTAATCTCAAAATTAGGATGGCAGATCCACACAAACCCCACATCTCTTGGTCCCAAGGACTTGCATGCCAAGTGTTTGAACAACACCTCCTTCCATACACATTGGACCACCACACTTGTCCACTCCCTTTTCTATAGAAATATATGAACACTTCTTCCTCACTTGTCACCTTAATTACTAGAATAGTTTGAAGGGTATCTCATTGGCCTCTGGATATTATCTATTAGATCTTCAAACATCTTGAACCATGCAGCCGAATCCTCTCACCATTTCCAATTTTTCTATTGATATGTGTTAGAATATAATATACAGAAAATATAATATATGTCCGTATATTCTATAATTACGTTGATATCGAATATTCTCTATTTATGGGTTGATTGTAATTAAATATTGGGATTGTAATCAAATCAAGGAGATTTGATTACTATACTTGTATTTAGACACTACCCTATAAATATGAACATTTGAATTGTAGACAAAAAAAGTTAATGAGCACAATGTAACCCGTAAGGGTATTCCGACTGGTAGATGTAGGTGTCTAACACCGAACCACCCGTAAATCCTTATGTCATTTTCTCCATATTGCTTCCGCTATTATTCCCGCTTCATCATTATTTCAACATGGTATCAGAGTCACTTTCTTGTGGCCTTCAACGTCATTGACGCGCAAGAGTGACCACATCACGCGTACCACACGCCGGTCAGGTTTGGTGCGCCGATCTGATAACCACCCAAGTTGGCTCATTTTCTTTTTATTTGTTTGGCCCAAGTTAACCCTTTTTATGTTTTGGCCCTAGTTAGCCCTGGCCCATCGTCAACCCTTTTGAAGTTTGACTGATTGTCAACCCTAGCCTATTGTCGGTCCCTTTTGGTTTTTGACCCGTCGTCGGCCCCTTTTTAAGTTTGACTCATTGTTAGCCTTGACTCATAGGGACCTTTGTATTGTAGACAAATCAAGTTAATGAGCACAATATAGCCCTTATGAGTATTCCTAGTGATGGACGTAAGTGTCTAACACCGAACCACCCGTAAGTTCTTTGTGTTTATTTTCCATATTGTTTCCACTCTTATTTTCGCATAATCATTATTTCAACAATTTGGATGGCCAGAAACAACAAAGTCCACAATATTGACTCCAACCCAAACTCTTTGCTCCTCTCCAAACGAATATAAACTCTACATCCATAGCCCACCTCAAAGCCTAGAGTAATCTAATACCAAAAACCATCCCATGGATACTTACACCCCTAGGTCACCCTAAAGTAAATTTTAACCCAGGCAAGCCATTCAAAACAATTACTGTGCCCTTGTTGCCATCTAACAAATTCTAATGGCCCTTAACATTGGGTCCCTCTTGCAACCTTACTGAAGGAGAGGCTCTAGCAGCTCTCTTTGATGTCAAATCAGCCCTAGCTAGATCTACATTGTCAGTATACACCTCCTCCTCGATGGAGATTATTTATCAGTTATTCTTGGTATGCAAAAACCATATCCCACCACCAAATGGAGAATTACCCCAATTATTTCTGATACTCTTGGCCTCTTCTACTCTTTTAACTGCTGGACTCCTACCAAAATCCATAGGACCGTGAATCAATATGCTCACAACATTGCTCATTCGGCTTTTCACTTATTTGTATCCCTAGCTTGTTAGATCTCTCCTTTTGATAGTGGCAAATATCCTCCTTGATAGTGTTTTGAGGCCTGGCCTCCTTTTTTTTATAGGCCATGCGTTTTTTGTATTTTGTTTTGTTTCTGTTTTAGTACTATCGATCTCATCTTATATATATATATAAGTAGATTTCAACGAGATTATCCCTCAATTGGCTATAATTTAGATAGCAATTTCAACAATCCCCATCCATCAAGGCATCAACCATGCACCCTCACATGTAGGGCCTATGTTGTACCATGGTGCAGCAAGGTTTTGGCAGTTGATATCAGTGAGGGCATTCAATATTTATCCATTGGGCCCAGATGATCCAGAGCCCTTCACCTATTGGGTCTTTTTCGAGCTGTTTCATTTCATTAATTGGCTCAACGCCCATAAATAAATAATGACTCTGTTTAATGCTCTACTGGTGCGCATATTAAATAAGAAAAGGACTCGGATCAATATCACTACCCGTGTTGCCGAAGTAACCAGTAACCACCAAACCAACCAGTGAGTGAAATGAATGGGGTGATGAGTCATAGCAGCCAGCGATGGGCTTCGGGCGTAACGCAATTGCCCACTAGTCTACCAATACATGATCATCTGATTCTTGCTTTTGCTTAGAAATAGGATAAAACTTAGCTAATCCCATTTGTTATATTCTCTTTTACACTTTCGTCATTGGCTCTCAACGCCTCCATTACCACAGTTCCAATCCCCAGGTGCGAGAGTTCCATCTTCCTTTGCTGCAACAGTGTAAAATTTGGTTTCTATCTTTGTTTTTAATTTCTGGGTGTTTATGGTTTTGCCCGGTGGGAGGAATCTTTTAAGGTCTTTTGTCATGCTCTTTGTGTGTTTGTCAATAAGTTTAAATGGAATTATTTGTTCAGTTTGTTGAATTGCGTTATTTGGTTTCGTTCCGTCCTTATAATTGATAGAGCGCCGTGAATTGGTTGGTGGGTGAGGGTCTTTTGGACGGCAGTTTGGCACCAGATGCTGAAAGACACGGGCGGTGATGGTGACGTTCCTGACCTGGAGAACCAGTCGGCCAACGCCAACGCCAACGCCAACAATGGTGATCAAACTCCCGGACCCTCTGCAAAGCTGTCAACTGCTTTGGACACCGCTAAGGAAGAGCAACTGTCTCCTAAAAAACCATATTTGTCCAGGACTGCAAGTTCTGTGGAGCTATGCAGGTATCTTATACTTCTGTTATAGTAACACCCACATTCAATTTATTAGAGGACCAAAATTTGAGGGAGAATATGTAAATTGTGTTTGATAGAACGTGAGATTTTCACTTTAAATTAGGAGAAGGAGAATATATGGAAAAGTTTCAATCTTTTCACTAATGTCTTCGTCCTCCATATATTGATGCTTCACTGTCTTCGTCCTCCATGTATTGATGCCTGTTTTGGTTCCTTTTGTTGTTTATAGGAATTTTATCTGATGGCCTCTTTGCCTTTGCTTTTCTTGCATATTATCCTTTCTATAATGTTCAAGTTAGCTTGAAAATTGTAGGTTAAGTTAGCTTGCATATTGTAGGTTATACACAGCTGCTCAATTGATTATAAGGATTTTTTCCAATTGCAATTGTGGGCTTTGAAAACTTTCTAAAGCATCTTTATCATTCACAATGATATGTTGGACTATTTAGATGACTACCTTCACTTTTTCACTTTGACTGCATGTTCAGAACTTATGGGGTATGCGGGGTATGCAGTTTTACTTTATTTTTGCGGTGGAAATGGAGTTAGATGGATGTTGGTAGCAGTGGATCATGCCTTAGAATTACCTAGTGCTCTATCTTGCATTGCAATTTCACAAAAAATGTTCTGGAACCATCATAATAGGCTGTTTTATTCTTCAGAGTTTGTCAGCAGGAGAAAGAAGAAGTTCTAATAGAACTTGGGTGCCACTGTCGAGGTGGTCTTGCCAAAGCCCACCGATCATGCATAGATACTTGGTTTTGTACAAGAGGGTCAAACAAATGCGAGATATGCCAGTAAGTTTTTTCACTAAACTTGTTCATGATTCAGATTTGCTCAGATTTGAAGGATATTATAATATGGTTTAGCGTTTTTATGCAGACAGATAGCTGCAAATGTGCCACCTCCAGTTTTACAGACCAGTGTACGTATACTTAACCATTCTTGAGTGCAAAGAGTTCATTGATTAACAACTTGAATGAAATTTGACTCTAGTTCATTGCATCTTTGTGATATCATATCCATATCAAATGAGATACTTCTTGGATATGTCTCAATAGGTATTTTGTCGTTCATTATTAAGTAACATAATTTGTTTGATTTGTTAAATATATTTGATACTTATTGAATTGTATTGGATGCACCCAAATGTTCAGGATATGACCTTCTCAAGAATGGACATGTAATTTTTAGTAACAGCATATGATGGATTTATGACATAGGTTTTGAATGATATCTAACCTGTGGATGCTCTTTTGATTAGACGAATACAGTATACATAATACAATATTAAACAATTGGACAAAAGTTGACATGTATTTATTCATCAAAAAGAAGAAAAGAAAAAAAGAAAGTCGACATGTATTTACAAAAAGAGGACATTTATTTATTAGCATATCCTCGGTGCATCATATCCTACTTTTTCAAGATAGCCCACACCAGTGGTTTCGAACCCCTAGTATATTCACCTGGACATTTAGAGAATACGATCCAATTGTAGCACTAAACTCATATAAAGTATCTATGGGGTTTATAGTAATTTATAATATGTTCAAGTATCCTCAATATTTCTTGACATTATTTTTGCCTCTGGATTTGTTTAACAGTCTTCCAAAATCTGAAAATCTTACTGTTTGTTGATTTTTCTAGTTTAACAATTTGGTCTCAAAAACTCACTTCCGCAAGCTCAAATAACTGCAGACATTAGGCCTTTGGCTGAACACACATCAGGTTAACAGAAGAATAGGTTTAGTAGCGCATTTGAAAACAGAAAAGGGAATTATTATATGTGGGGAAATATAAACAGTAATTTGTTTTCTTTAGACTTATTGTTGCCAATTACTGATGCTTCTACTTTACCAAAAAACCGAAAAGCTTATGCATTTATGAAATTCAGTTAAGGGTATACTTGGCGACTAATAGGCACGTCTGAATTTTTATTCTCCCTTGTTTCATGTAGCAGACAAATTACTGGGTTTGGAGGATTGATCCAAACTTTAGACATCAGGATCGTGAAAGTGTAAGGGGTCACTCTGGTCTATCTGCTGGATTTATTCTTATTTTTGTGAAATTAATATGCATTTTGATTTTTGTGTCCAATGAACTTTGTACCAGGGATGTATTAGTCCACTTTGGGTGGCATTTTCAATCCTCATTGGTGGTCTTCTGTTGGATGTGCTGATATCCATTACCCTTGGTATCTCGGCACTGCCAGTCAACATTATTATCGGTATATAGATCTATATTTGTTTGTCTACAATTCTGATCATTCTTCCCAAATTATCAGTTTGTTGGATGATGGTAAAAACATGAGACATATACAGGTGTTATTATTGTGCTCGGACTTGGGACTGCACTGCGACTTGTTGTTGATGTCTTCCATGAGTGGAGTTTGAGAAGAGTGGTGGTGCAAAGGGTGGAAGCAAATGTGAATCTTGGTTACCATCCTGCTTTATAGGTAAATTTCTGTATAAAGAAATCTACAACTTACAATTCACCTCTTAATTTGTTGGATACTGTGAATTGTTGATGTTGTTTTTTGATTTGCGAGGGAACCTTTGTTAGTTCATATTTTGGTGCACCATGGTGCAATGGGGAACATTTATTGTTCTTTTGAATTTGTTGAAACTTTTCATTTATGTTCGAAATGAAAATACTTCCTTTTGATCCCTCAGCTTAGACACACGAGTTGTTTAGATGATGCAATGATTTTGAATATAAATCATTCCGTGGTAGATCCATATCCTAGCACTCAGGCCAGGAGGGAAAAAGAGGAAGAAAAAAAAAGACTAATCAGGCCAGGAAGAACTCATTTGTGGAGCCACATGAGTTCTTAGGCTGCTGACACTTCAGGCTAAAGTAATTGGCAAGGAATCAGGATTCCCTCCTACAATTGTTTGTCCTTTCAATCCATCAAGCAATTGTGAGAGGCTTCCGATGAGGGCTCCTCTTTTCAAGCCAATAGCCCACTTGCTTGAGAATGTGCCTCGGCAGCCTGAGCACTTGTTCGAATAAGTTGGCTATCTCAGAGGCTTCACACAATTCCCTACAGGGGATTCTAGGAATTCAAATCTATTAGCAAAGAGTGTACAATTTATATACCATGTTTTTGCGATGGAAAGGGCAATATTATTTCATACAATTGTTTCATGTAACGCTTGTTTTACGAAAGCGTGACATGCACACCTAAGAGTCTCCTTACTTTAAGGGGAAGAGACATGGAGATGAGATACCACCTCGGTGACGTGAGAGGCTGATGGACTAAAGTTGTTTCAGATGCTTTCGGCTACAAAAGATTGGAAGCATGTGGACCGTAGTAGAATAATCACCTTTTTTTTAAGGTGTCGCGTCCTTATTGGGCCTTCACCCCTTTTCTTCTTTTGCTCATCAAAAGCCCTTTTCACGGTCTTCTATACTTCTCACCTCCCAAGTCTTTAACGTTCTCAACTTCTCCATGTCTTGAGTTTATATTTAATGGTAAGTGTATATGGTACTATAGTTTTTAACTAATGTGACAATACATGTATTATTCTCTATGAAGTTTAATTTTTACTATAAAATGATTATCTCCATTTTTACTTGAAATGGAGAGGTGACAAACTCTTCTGTGCGTTTTTTTTTTCTTCCTCCGGCAAATTAGTTACCACTGGCAAGTAAGCTATATGGCATTAATTAACCTTCAAACATTTGGTAATTAATAATATAGCTCAACATTTCACAACTTTGCAGGCCTCTAAATTAGATTGCACTACTCAGTCCCAGCCCACACTCTTTTTTTCTTCATTTTTGGAATAAGAAAAGGCAAATCGAATCCTCATCCATGGTAGGACTGACAATTCAGATTCGTGTGTTGGGTTTGGACCATATCGATGCATAGATATAAAATTTTATAGGTTAATTTTAACTCTAATTTAATTAAACGGGTTAGACTTTTAATTCTAACCCGCTAATTTTATGTTATATTTGTGGTTCATGTAAAAAATTAACGGCCTTAAATGTCACGTATTAGATTTGAATAGTGGCTAATGCTGCTTTAAAGATGAATCATAAACCGATCTATTTAATTAAATATGTCAAATTCTTTAATTTTAAATAAACAAATTATTGGCCATAATCTACGGTGCTATGGTACAAAGTAGAACACGTAAGTATCCAATCACGCGGCAAGAAAAGGCACGTGACAGTGACACACTGCTGTTGTCCTCGGTGGGTGGGTACTCTTCCTAAGAAAACGAGGAAGGAGGAACGGCGTCATATGCTGTCCCAAAATCTGACTCCACCAGGCACCAACAAAACAAATCAAAACAAAAGCGAGTTTACATGTAATAACGCCCAAGTTGTCTTTGTGGGTTTACTAGATTTGGGTTTCTGGCTTTCGTGAATTGGGCCAACTGGAGATAGCAAAGCGTGTGTGGGAAGAAGAGGAAGAAAGAAGAAGATGACGGTGCTGCCAATGGAATCGCTGCCTCTGGGGTTCCGATTCAGGCCGACGGACGAGGAGCTCATCAATCACTACCTCCGGTTGAAGATCAACGGCCGTCATTCCGAGGTCCAGGTCATCCCCGAAGTAGATGTCTGCAAATGGGAGCCCTGGGATTTGCCCGGTATTCTCTCTCTCTGTTATTTTCTGGATACTCTATTTGTTTATGTGCATCTTCAAATTCAGTTCAATTCTTGTAGTATTATCTTTGATTGGTCCTTTATTCTTCTATGAATCAAAAATGGATCATTCCCTTTGCCAAACACCCACATCTGGCAGTTTCTTAATGCCGAAGATTCCTTTCTTTCTTTCTTTTTTTTTTTTTTTTTTTTTTTTTTTTTTGTTGACATTCTTCTAAACTTGTGCTTTTATTTTGTGTTATATATGATGAAAATGGAAAGGGTTGTCGGTGATAAAGACGGGCGATCCGGAGTGGTTCTTCTTCTGTCCGCGTGATCGGAAGTACCCAAATGGGCATCGTTCGAACAGGGCCACCGACGCTGGCTACTGGAAAGCCACGGGCAAGGACCGCACCATCAAGTCCCGCAAGTCTGGCTCCAATGGCACCTTGATTGGGATGAAGAAGACCTTGGTTTTCTACAGGGGCCGTGCTCCAAAGGGCGAGCGCACCCACTGGATCATGCACGAGTACCGTGCCACCCAGAAGCACCTTGATGGTACCCAGCCCGGCCAGGTCTCTCTCTCTCGCTTTCCTCACTAAATTATGCTCTTTTTGCTTCATAGTAGCACTATGTCTGGGTTTTCTTTTTCATGGTTAGTTACTTTAAAACAAAGTTTTATTCCTAATCTAGAGCTGGAGATTGTGTTAGCATGATGAGAAGGATAATAATCATTAATGATGCCCAGCTTTCAAATTCATTTATATTGTGCAGAGTCCTTTTGTTCTATGTCGCTTGTTCCGAAAGCAAGAAGAAAAGGCAGACGTTTCAAAGTATGATGAAGTGGAGAATACTGGGTCCTCTCCTACAGCTACCAGGTCTCCTCCTGATGATGCATCATCAGATCTAGTTCAAGCTACACCCACATCGGGTATGCAAGTTGGGGACCAATCTGAAGGCATAAAGCGATGGTTGACTGATAAATCGGACAACATGACCCCTACTACTCTACTGCCTGTTGATACCAGCAGCATTAGTTACAATAGTTGTATGGCTTCGGATGCGGAAGAAGATCATGTACTGGAAGGAACTGGTATAGAGGTGAGAGAAGTGGATTCCATAAACTTTCATGTGGAGAAATCTCCTTTCTTTGGTATTAGTTGTTAAGAGACATTCAATTACTAAAGTTTTTGTTTTCTTTCTTTTCAATCTAGGTGCATCAGCAGCCGGGAGATACTTCAAAGTTCTATGAGCTCTCTTGTGTTCAGAATGATTGGAATGATTTCTCCCTGTTGCAATCACAGATTCACACGGAGCTACCACCTTATAATGCGGATTCACCTTTTGCCAGTGACTTTGGCTATGACAGTAATGCGTTCCATTTTCAGGATGGCACCAATGAACTGGACTTATCTCTCACAGAGTTGTTGGATGAGGTCTTAAATAACCACGATGAGTTTTCTTGTGATGAATCAACCAGTCAGAAGAATTCGGCTATTGGAAGTGACACCCAATTCTCTAGTCAATTGTGTACGACAGAGGTCGTACCACCTGGAGACTCCTATGTTAAAAACAGTGGTGCAAACAGTGATTCCGACACTGAAATGGCTCAAGTACAGGTAAACAAATTAACCCTTTTGTATTGTGTTGGCCACCCTGTTGGTAATCCTTGGCTGTTTCCAGTTTAGACTGCAGATTGTGTTATCTTTGAATTCTGGCAGTATGGTATTTTTATTTTGCTTTTATGGCCATTGTATGTAATCGACTAAATAACATATTATAACATTAAAATTAACATACTGGTTTGTTACATCAGCGTGATTCTGAGATGGGAGCTCCTGGATGGTTCAATGGACATGTTGATAAGAGAGAGTTATTGCAAATGCAACCTTTATTTGGATCTTCTCAAGCTCATGTTCCACTTGTTGACCAAGAACTTAATAGGAGGATTGAGGGGAACGTTTGGGATAATCCAGAGCAATATGTTTCATCTCCCTATCCTGCTATGAGCTCAAGCCGTGCGCTCAACTTTGAAGAACCAAGTGATAAGACGAATCATGTTAACAGTTGCAGCATTCCTGTTGGTGGAACTGGAATCAAGATTAGGACCCGGCGGTCTCAACAACAACCAATTTCGAACAATTTTGGATCTCAAGGCACTGCTCCAAGAAGAATCCGTCTGCAGATGAAGAGTTCTCTTGGATTAGTTCACTCCAGTGAAGTGACCAGTGCAAGCAGCAGAAAAGAAGAAGATGAAGTGCCATCAACTGTTACTGAGGTAAGGTTCATTAGATGAAGCTGATATGAAAGTTCGCTCTTATGCTGCATCAATTATTGAGTCCATAACATTGTTTGTCATAGGCCAAAGAAGCTTCAGATCAAAGTCCTACCTTTGTTGATCAAGTGGAAGAAAGAGAGCTTTTGAAGGCTCGAGGCACTGTTCCAATGAGAGTCCGGCTGCAGATGAAGAGTTCTCATGGATCAGTTTGCCATAGTGAAGTGAGAGGTGGAAGCCACAGTGAGGAAGAAGATGAAATGCAATCAACCGTTACTGAGGTAAGGTTCAGTAGATGAAAGCTGATATGAAACTTACGCATTCATCAATTGTTGAATTGGTAATATTTGTTCCTTGCAGACCAAAGAGGCTTCAGAGCAGAGTCCTATCTTTGTTGAGCCAAAGGGAGAGAGCGAGCTTTTGGAGGTTGGGAAGAGCAAGGGAAGCACTGGAAAATCCTCTACAAAACTGAGGTTAAGGGTGAAACAGGATGGTCTACATGTTAACAATTGCAGCATTCCTGTTGGTGGAACTGGAATCAAGATTAGGACCCGGCGGTCTCAACAACAACCAATTTCGAACAATTTTGGATCTCAAGGCACTGCTCCAAGAAGAATCCGTTTGCAGATGAAGAGTTCTCTTGGATTAGTTCACTCCAGTGAAGTGACCAGTGCAAGCAGCAGAAAAGAAGAAGATGAAGTGCCATCAACTGTTACTGAGGTAAGGTTCATTAGATGAAGCTGATATGAAAGTTCGCTCTTATGCTGCATCAATTATTGAGTCCATAACATTGTTTGTTATAGGCCAAAGAAGCTTCAGATCAAAGTCCTACCTTTGTTGATCAAGTGGAAGAAAGAGAGCTTTTGAAGGCTCGAGGCACTGCTCCAATGAGAGTCCGGCTGCAGATGAAGAGTTCTCATGGATCAGTTTGCCATAGTGAAGTGAGAGGTGGAAGCCACAGTGAGGAAGAAGATGAAATGCAATCAACCGTTACTGAGGTAAGGTTCATTAGATGAAAGCTGATATGAAACTTACGCATTCATCAATTGTTGAATTGGTAATATTTGTTCCTTGCAGACCAAAGAGGCTTCAGAGCAGAGTCCTATCTTTGTTGAGCCAAAGGGAGAGAGCGAGCTTTTGGAGGTTGGGAAGAGCAAGGGAAGCACTGGAAAATCCTCTACAAAACTGCGGTTAAGGGTGAAACAGGATGGTCTACATGGCAGCAGCCACAAGGAGAAGTCAGAGTGGGCAAATGCACCTCCTCCGCATCATGCCCCACGATTCTCGTTAGTCCATAGAGTAGGAGTTTCTCTAGTTGTAGTCCTATCTGTAGTTATCATTGGGGTGTGGAGGTGCTTTAGATCTTGATGTTGCGAAGGGAATAGCTATAGTTAGTCTTTGTATGGTACCTTATTTGCTGAGAAACAATGTTAGGTTTGTAAATATGTTTCCTGTATCCATGGTTATATGTATGTAGAATCAATAGGCAAGCGTGGTGCACTCTGTTGAACAGTTTCATCTGTTTTGTTTAGCCAGTATCTTTTTGTGTAGCCTTTGTGTGTTAGCTTTGTTGGATATTATATTTTCAGACAGTATATATATATATATATATACAATTTTGTTCAGTTTCCTCTATTTTTGGTGGTGCATTAAGATGATAGACCCTGCATACACGGGATTAAACCCGTCTGAATGCCAGTCAAAGGTATCCTTGTAGAAGACTACCCAAGGCTGAGATGCAGAGCAAGTGCCGGTTTAAGTACCTTGAACTTGGATCTCTTTTGCAGGGGATGAAGCTAAACTTAACAAACTTTTGTGGCTTTTGATTCAGGTAATGCTTTCATTTTGATTGGGGTTTATGGAGAGTTCAAATGGTGATTAAAGCGAGTGCTAATAATTATTTAACCAGAAATCTTAATCATGAAGGTTATTTTGTTTATTCTTGGTAATACCATAAATATGTGTAGGGCCCAAAGCCTTAATTTAACTTAAACATAAAGGATAAAACGTCTGGCATATTACTATTTCACATGCACATTAGGTAGCAGACTAATACTCTTGTATTTTCTCAACACCATTTACGGAATTAAGCATATAAAGTTCTTCCGTTGGCTTTAATGACTTTCATTTTTTGTCTTACAGGTGACCCCTCACCAGGTCCAACCGTTCTTAAATTTGGTTTTGGTAAGTTAAGGAGGATTTCTAATTTTCTATTGTATTTTTGGCTCCCTGGGAATAGGGTGGTGGTGGAAGGAAGGAAGGAAGATTAAAATTAGTAAAGGTGAAGTGGCATTATCCACAAGACAAGGTGAAGTGGAACATGGAAACCGAAAAGCAAGGCGAACAATCTGTCAGTGTCAGCAAAGGCGAAAGGAAACGTGGCACCATCCACTCTAATGTAGAGGTTAGGTGGCGAAACTAAACAAATAACTCCATTGATTAATTGACTCAATAGGACCGGAGTCTGGAGAGGATAAGCATGAACCTGGTGAGAGAAGGCTATAGCCACAGCGGATGGGGACGCCCATTGGGGACCCACCTGCTGCACCCCACTGCCGATTTATTTATTTTTCTCTCTGTTTTCCTTTTTTTGGGTTCCCATCGAATCCAGATAAATCTAGATCATTGTTAAGGTTTCAATGCAAAATAAAACCTCCACGTGGAAGCCAAGCAGCAAACTGGAAGAGAAAGTGGGGGGCGCCGTGGTAAATTGCCAAGGGTTCTGAGAATACCAGCGAAGTTGCAACCGGTGAATGCTGGTGGCATTGTCCAGTCTCTTCCCATAGGCTACAGCCTACAGGGTATATATATTAATTCTCTAGAGAAAGAGAGAGTGAGAGAGTGATAGAGCATATAAAAGGAGTTAAGCGAGAGAGAGCATATATAGCAGTTAAGAGAGAGAGATAGAAAAGGAGATGATACTGGTGGCGGTAGTGGCGGAACTGATGGAGGAGTACACGGTGCTGTTGGCGAGGGTGCTGGAGCATCTCTTCCATTCGGTGCCTTTCCCCAGGCGGGTTCGTTTTCTCATTCTCCACAGCCTTCCTTTCGCTTCCTCACCTCGACTTGCCCCGGCTTATTAGTCCCTTTTTTTTTCTTTTTTTTTTTTCTTTTCGATTTTTAAGTTGCGGGGTTTCTCAATTTCTGTAAAAATTAGTGGGGGTTTTTGTTTTTGTTCGTTTTTGTTTCCTTTCTGATTTAATTGACATCGAAGTTCTTCATCGCAAGTAAAGTGTTTTTTTCCGTGTTTTTCTTCATCCACCATTGTTTTTTTTCAGCTTTGGGTTCAAATTGTTTGGGGTATGTATGTGTATGTATACATGCAGGGAGAAATAAATGAATCAATTAGAATTTAGATGGACAGACTGCCCATATATTCAAGGAAGGATCCTAACTTTATCATTGAAAATCACAATTTCGTACACCCTTAAACACAATTGTATTGAATATAAATTCCCAGCACGAATTTCGATTTTTTTTTTTTTTTCCTGGGTTCGGTGGGAAACTCCCACAAAAAGATGAGAGAGAAAGAGAGAGAGAGAGAGATAGAGATAAGGCAGAAACATGTAGATGTGACGTAAAGCAGGAAGTAGCCTTGTGCGGAGTTCTATTTTAATATCTATTTTTTTCTGAGCATCTCCCACTTGGGAGATAGAAGAGCGTAGAAGATCCCTTATTTCTTGGTTGTTTTTATTTTTTAACTACATTTATCAATTTAGGGTTGATAAAATAGGAACTTGACGCTACCCAATTATGATTTATAGATACTTGTTCTACGATTAATCTATATACGAACACGATTTGTTTAGCAAAATGGGTTAGCGAGTTTGACACGATTATAACACGAAAAATAGTCAAGTAATCCGACACGACTTGTTTTAACCCATTTAAAATGACCGGATTATATCGAGTAGACAACCTGATACGATCAATGCTCTTAAAAGGTAACCTGACCCGTTAAAAATCCTAAACCCTAAAATTAAAAAAAATTGTAATAATAATACATAAATATTAATGCAATTGTTAATAAAAATATTCACAAAATTAGCGACTTTCAACTCTATACGTATTAGATAGTCCATTTTCATATTTTAGTTTCTCTTTTAAGGAAACTCTTTTGCTATAACCAGTCAGGGCCGGCTCAATGGCTAGGCCACTGAGGCTGTCGCCTAGGGCCCCCAGCTAGTAAGTCCCAAATTTTTTTTTAATAAGGCCCAACTTGAGGCCTAATTTTATTTTATTTTTTAAATGAGGCCCAAATTTTTCTCATAAAAATTTAATGCCTCTAAAATAAGGCCTCAATATAATAAGCCTATTGTAAAATAAGATCAATTAACTCAAAAAAACAAATATGCCACATCAATTTTTTTGGGCCACTAAAATTTAAACTTAAAAGTCATGAAACAATAATGAGAATGAAAATAATAATAATATTATAAAAATATAATAATATTATTAAAATAAATATTATTTAATTAAGATTTAAATATTAAAAAAATAAGGTCCAACTTTAAAATTTCGCCTAAGGCCCCCAAATACATTGAGCCGGCCCTGTGACTAGTCTAAATGTTCTCTGTTTTACTGTTCATATTAAATTTCACATATATATTTAACGGTGTATATATGAAATGAATATGGATCAAATTAGATTTCCCATAACATTTCCATCATAGCAATAAAGAAAGAGATAACAAAAAACAAAAGGCTAACAAAAGTGTTTAGGTTTACTCATTACTAGGTTAGTCTTTAGGGTTTTTTTTACTTTTTTTTTTTTACCGGGTCTGGCAAGTACCTGCCAAACATGAAATTAACCGGATCTTAAACGGGTACCCGCCAAACCCGGTTACTGTTCGGGTCTGGCAGGTCAACCCGCCAGACACGAAATTAACCGGGTCTTAAACGGGTAGATCCGATTAAGACCCAAACTCAATAAGGCCAAACCTAATATCTATTTTTTTGTGTCGAGTTCGTGAGTCGTGTCAAAATTGTCAGTCCTATCCATTAGGGTGTAGCCTATAGCTACTTTAAATAAATAAATAAAAATTGATTGCTTATTTTTTTATTTAAAAAAAAAAAAGAATCTTTCATATTCATTTATTAAAAAAATATCAAGAGCATAAAGCCCTTATTTTAGAGAGCATAAAAGCCCTTACTTCATAAAGCATAAAGCTCTGATAACTCATAGTCAACGCTATGAGGTTACAACATCATAGAGACAAATATAAAAATCTTACAATCAAGTCATATTTATGACTTCAAAATCCGCTAACTCATGTCCAAACTTCAGTTATAGAACAGAACTGCTCCAAGCAGACTCAATCTAATACATAGATAGCCTATATTCTCAATGTTTATTTTTTCGGTCATAAGAGGAAAACACGCACACTGAAACTAATCATCTTCGACCCAAAGGTCAGGACAAAAACCTCACCCCAAAGATCATTCAAGAAAGCAGATATAAGGAGAAGTTAAATCCTTATTAAAAAAACACAACAAAAATACATTAAAAAACCAGTAAACAGTTATAACAACGGATGCGAGAAGGCTAAGTGCACTGGCCGGCGTGTGGTGGACGAGATGGAGCTGTTTTGCCACGATGGACAGCTGAGGGGTCAAGGAGCACGGTGGGCCGGCTCGTGGCTGAGCGAAACCAATTGAGGAGACTAGATCTAGTTTTTCAAAACTAAATCTAAAGATCAATCGATTTTGAGGAGGCGAAAAACGGTGGAAGGCGGACGAAGACAGCACAACATAAGCAATTGGATGGCCGGAGCATTGATTGTTTAGTTAAAGTAGAAAGTAAAAAAATTAAATTTATTGCGTCGAATGTGAATATTTTTATTATTATCTTTTGCAATGATTTCAATGTTTCAATTTTTTCAATTTATCATTTGGGTAGCAATTCTCTCTTTCACGATAAAAATTTAAAAAAGTATTTCTCATAATTTATTCTTTTATCAAAAAATATATTTTTATTATTTTTAAGTCCCGAAAAATATATTAATCTAAATAGTAGATTGAAGAATATTGTAAAAATTAAAATATTCAAGAGACATTGTAAAAAAAAAAAATGATAGATGAAATATTTATATACATTTTTTTAAACGATTAAGGTTAAATATTTTTAGGGAAAAGTTCCCATGCTCCTTTCAAATATCGCCCAATTGATAATGTATTCTCAAACTTTTAATTGTAACAATATTTCTTCAAACTATAAAAAATTGTCAATATCCTCTCTAATGACGAAAATACCCTTAATAAAATTAAATTTTTTTTTTTTTTTAAAAAAATTAAATCTAAAATATTTTAAAAATCGAAAAGGGAGTGGAAATTGTAAAATAATAATAATAATAATAATAATAATAATAATTATTATTATTATTATTATTATTTTATAAGGATTTGTTGTCTTATTGACAAATATTTAGGGTCATTTTTGTCATTTTTGTATTTTGAGGTGGGACATTGTCAATTTTTTAATAGTTTGAGGATGACATTATTATAATTAAAAGTTTGAGAAAAAAATTATCAATTAAGTGATAATTTTAGAGAAATATAACTTTACTCATATTTTTATGAACATTGATAGTTGTTGATAGGCGAAGGAATACCCGATCCTAATTGGAAACTTTTTGGGCGATAATTGCTGGTGCACCCACTAATTATTTTTTTAATTTTTTTTTTTTTTGAGAATCAAGTTTCATATTTTTTTAATTATTATTATTATATATATAATCCACTATTTAATCCCTCTTCAGCATCCACAAGAATGGCCCCACGTCGCTATCGTTTTAAGGTGGGGCGGCCGGACATACGCTTTCATTATTTTCAGTGCTTGGTATTCTTCAATCATCATTTCAGCTAAAATAGTCAAAAAAGAGAGGGAAAGATACAGTGGTGGCTCCCCTCTTTCAGCAGCAGCAGCTTCTCCTCTTCTTTTTTTACTTTTTAGTTTTAAATTTCAGATTACTAGTTTTTATATTTTTATTCCCCCAATCTCAGGGTTGATGAAGAAAATTTGTAGGCTTAACTTATTTTATAAAATTGGTTTAATAAGAGAGATATCTATTTCTTATAAACATGTCCAAAATCGAGATATCCATTCTTTATAAACATGTCCAAAATCTTGTCCACAAGACATGTGAGACTATTTTTCAACACCTTCCTCACGTGCAGGCTGATATTTGTCTTTATGGTCGGCTCCCAGGATAAGGAGTATGAAGAAAATTTGCGGGTTTAACTCATCTCATAAAATCGGTTCAATAAGAAAAGGTTGTCTATTCCTTATAAACATATCCAAAATTTTGTCCATAAACAATGTAAAACTATTTCTCGACAGTTCCGCCCATGGAATTACCCTTCCCGCTTGAACATCTTTTAATTTTTCTAATGCGATCCCCTGGCCCCATACATCATTTGATGACATGTGCTCTCCACTTCCACCCCCACAAATTAGACACAAAGGATCCTTAATAATTAAAATTTTTTAATAAATTTTCTTTAGTTGAAAGCAAATTATTGCACGCCTTCTAAAAAAAAAAAACTTTTACCACCCCCCAAGGATACGTGCTATACACAAAGGCACTGAAGCATTCACCTTAAGTGAATATATTTTTTTCTATAAGGTATACTTTTTACTGAAAGTTTCCTGATTGACATACCACTCCAAATTAATTGATTAGTTTGTGTATTGGGACTGATTGCCATACTGCCTATTCTTCGAGCCTCATCTCATTAAAAATATTCTTTAGGCACATTTCACCACCTAGTATATTCATCAATGAATTCATTGACTTTTTTTTTTTTTTTTTTTTTTTAAGCGAATTAGGAAAAATGAGTTACATGCATGAGATCGAACAACAACAAAAGGATGGACACCCCAACAACAATGCTCAAACGGTAAATGCAGCAAGGATACATAGAAAAATTCAAAATGACCAAACAGTAGGCAATAGTTTCATCTATGGCCTCAGAGAAACCATAAATAAGCCGAGCTTGTTCCTGAGCCGAACAAGGCAGTTCTAAAATGCGTAAGGACTTGATGAAGAGACTTACGCAATTAAGGCAACAGTCATTGTTAAATGAAAGTTGTAGGGATGGCATTGCATAAAACTGAGAAGGAGCCGCTGAAGGACTAGTCTCATATTTCTTGTGGACAAGATCTTGGGTATGTTTATAAGGAATAGACAACCCTCTCTTATCGAATCGATTTTATAAGATGAGTTAGGCTCACAAATTTATTCATGGTATCAAAGTCTACCATAGGACGAATGAAAGCCTACACTACTTACCCAGTGACAATGACAAAAAAAAAATACCGGCCTGCATGTGAGGGAGGGTGTTGAGAAATAGACTTACATTGCCTGTGGACAAGATTTTGGGCATGTTTATAAGGAATTGACAACCCTCTCTTATCGAACAAATACACACAAAAACAAATACACAAAGCAGCTACTACAGTGGATGATGAGAGGCGGGTGGAGGAGATTGGGTGGCGCAAGGTTGGCGAATGGAGGTTCAGCTAGTGGTGACGGGAAGCTGGGGAGCCGCAAAGGAGGGTGGGGAGGCGCGATTGGCCGCGGGAATGACGGGGGAGAGTAGATCGGGAACAAAACAGAGCGGTGGGCAACAGGCTAGGCGATGGGCGACAGGCTGGGCGACGATGCAGCAGCGCTTGGGACTTGGGAGGTTGAGGATGGCGGATGGTGAGGTTGAACGGTGACGATGGAGAGGAACCCGGTGAATGGCGACCATGGTGAGGAGCAGCAACCGGCCAAGAAAAACCAAAAACTAAAAAACAAGGGAACAGAAAAACCAAAAACAACCATTACAAGGAAACATGGAGGGGGGAGGGGAGAAGGGAAAAGGCAAAGCCTTTCCCCCCTCCCCTGAACGGCCGCACGAGGCGGCGGGGAAAGCCCCATTAAGGAGGCGGCTAAGGGAGAAAAACCCAGGGTTTTTTTTCTCCCTTCTCTCTCTAAAACAAGAGAAAGAGAGAGTCTTTAGCTAAAGATCAGTTCATTGACTCTTGCATCCATGTCCAACATCCTAACCCGCAATTGCACCTCAAAGGTTAACAGATTTAGGAGCCATTTACCCTCCTAAACTTTGACACTAGACCCATCCTCCACGCGCCACACGAGCTTTGCCTTTAGGAGACCCTTGACCCGCCATATGCTTCTCCATGCATATAATGATTTATATATAATTCTATATGTCCCCAAAGAGAATTCAATAAATTCTTTTGAATCTTAAGACAAAAATAAGAAATATTTTGAATCTTAAGACAAATATTATTTCACCAAATGAAAAATAGAATTCAAACAAGACGATTTAACTTGTTACAATATACATAATGACTGCACTTGGAACATATATATAGATATATATAACTTCAAAAGGCTATAATTCCTTTTATAAAAATCCCATTAATTAAAGCTCATTAAGTATAATTTCCTTTGGAAATTTAAAGATCATAGTGACATAATTATGGTCGTCGTACCTTATGTCATGCGCAGATAATTAAAACCTCTAGTATTAATTTCAGTGTGCTGCCTTTCCAACTGTCTTTTGGAACCTTTTACAAAAACAATGGAACTAGTAATACATATGTTGTTAGGAGGAGATCGATAGCATCAATTGATCATAATTTATATAAAGACATTCATTCTTTTATACGGTCTGTCTCCAAACTGTCGTTCGTGGCATTGACATCAAAAATTGTTTTCTCCATTATATTCATGATAAATTAAAGAATTAATTGCATACAGCTAGCTAGCAGAGGCGGCCTAGCTATATATATATATGTGCTGAAACATTATCTAAATGTTAGAAAATTAAGTTGGAAGAATAATCTAAGTATCGAACCCTCCATGAAATGTAATATTTGATCAGATAATTAACCACATATTCCTTTCAAAAGATGCAATGCATAATTGCATTAACGAATATATAGAGTTGAGATTTATCACGAGGAATATTACCTAATAATACATAAAATATTCTCCTAACCACGCTTAAGCTGAAAGAATCTCGGCCTGCATATTAAAGAATTAATTAATTTCCTCGAAACACAAAAAGAAGTTTCTGTAAATGGAGTACGGATTTTCTATAATTAATTAATATATTTCTGATGGTGTGGAGTGATTGCGGGAAGAATATATAATGCCCTGGCCTTATCGGTAAGAATTCAATGGTTCTCATCACTTTGTTCACTTTATTAGCTTATTAAAATCCCAATTAAAATACATCATCCGAAGATTCTCTTCTCCAAAGGATTATAAAAATGTGAAACATCTAGAAATGAAATTATAAGAAAGGGCTAGCTAGTTAATAACAATGTACATATATATGGGAATATATATATATATATACATATATGCTTTGTAGATAGATATATAGAGATATGAGATATTATTGCATGTTGTGTAGTGAACTCATTTCAGTGAAGATTTTTCAGAATCTATCTTCCCTTTGCATCAAAACCCAGCTAGCTAGCTAGCTTTCCTTTTTAAGCCAATCCATATCTCATGGGAGACAACCTGATCATCATATTCCCTTTGTGCGTACGTATCGGCTAGCAAACCCATGTCAGCTAGCTTGACCCACATTTGATGCACTAAGGTGATCAGGGATCGATTTAGATACCATTCCCTGGCTAAAGGGTCTTAATTATTTGGGAGACTTTATCTCCAAGTCCACTGAATTTAACCACAAGAAATTGCTTGCATGCAATAGTAGACAACTTTGGAATATTTCAGATGAGGATAGATTAAGCATTAAGGAAGGGCACAGAGGAATATCTTCTAGCTAGGGCTTGGCTTGGCTTGGCTTGTCCTTCTTCAATTCCCTTGTGTATTTAAGTCACCTACGCGCGCCATGGTTACCGTATTAGAGAAAGCATTTGGCTCCATCATATCTGCCATTGCACACTGTTACTTTCGCTATCGGGACATCCACAACTTCGACGACAACTTCAACCACAACATGCCAAAGGGTCGTCCACTCTCCTTGCAGGTTAATCCACTTTCCTAATAACTCTTTTTGTTTTCGATCCTTTGAGGTATCTCCCTTTGGCTTCGATCAGCTTTCACCATATATGCATGTTTTTCATTTTCAACTTGCTAGCTATGATGATCAGAAAACAACGCCATCTCTCTCTCTCTCTCTCTCTCTCTCGATCTAAGTATTTTTAATTTCATGGCACCATATATAAAGCATGTCATATCCTTTTTTTTTTGGTCTCTCATAAAAGATGAAAACAAGTAAAGAAAGAACAAAAGTGATAGACATACTACTCTTCTTATATCTTCATCTTCTTGTTTTTGTTGTTCTTCCTTCTTTCATAGCGTTGGTAATAGTACTATATAGGCCGATTGGCAATACAAATCATGTATTATTCTTTCATTTCGTCAAAGATTATTGTTTTTGTTAAAATAACACTTAAATTTACTTCTTCCTATTACTTGTTTTCAAGATAAAAGTTGATTTAACAAAGTATCATGTATGGTTGAATTATAACATGTTTTTGCAGGACATATATGATACCAATTTAATCATGATTTCAGTGATAAAACCGGTTACCTATGTTAATTAAATGAATGTAGAAACTATTATGTAAAAGATGTTACTCAAATTCACACGTGTCAATAATGAATTCTTTAAAGTCGGTGTAAGTTTTAATGGAGATCGAACATACCCATCTTTTGAACTAACTAGCTAGAAGGACCCACTTGTTTTAATAAAGAGTGGTATGTAGGATCTCCTTCCATGTCTCACTTTCAATGTTCATGTTAATCTCCTTTAATCACATTAATATGTTGTAAATAGCATTGGTTATAGAAACAAGTTGAAAAGACAATTAATGTTCCCAGCCTAGTGAACAAAAGAATCTCTGACGACAATAAGATTAATTTATACATAGCTTTTCTTAATCCCCTAGCTTTAATTAGTATAAAGGTCTCTAGAAGAACAAAAGGAACAAAGGAATAAGAAGAAAGGAAAGAAAATGTGAATACTTTTTATATATGGATGGAACTAAGCAGCATCTGTAATCCGTGTTATTCCCATTCCCAAAGTCCTAAAACCGTGTTTGCTTTCCAGACTGTGGAGCTCAGAGTAAGGATGTGTTGCACTGGCTGCGAGAGAGTTGTCAAAGATGCCATTCACAAGCTTAAAGGTACATCAATTTATATATATCTAGCTTTTTCTTTTTCTATAATCACATACTATAATTAATACTATAATCGCTGTGCTTATGTAACACATCAATTATCCACTTCCCTAATCATGTGATATTAATAGTGATCTTTAGCGATTAATCCAAGGGGCGAAGTCATACACTTTTCTTGTTCAATTCATTCTTGTCAAAATTACTATGTTAAACAAGAAATGCCAAATGAATTAGACAAGGAACTTAATTCTTGTTTGATATAGTACTTAATTTGTCCACTGTGATATATATAATCGTTAATTTCATGGAAATCCCATTCTAGGATACAAAGTTTAACACACCAAACACAAATTTAATTAAAGTTACACGGCTTAATTAATTAAAAACCAAAGTAAAAAGTAATGAAAGGAAAATGTTAGGTGTTCTTCTAGTATTTTTCTAGTGTTCTCCCGACTGTGATGTGGCTTTTAAAATCACTAATAGATTAAAAGTCAATAATGATAATTTCAAATTAAACAGTGATTTTAAAAGTCACATCACAATTGAGAGGACACCAAGAGAATACTAGAAGAGCACTTAGCATTTTTCTAAATGAAATATGCAAACTTGAAAAATCAGGAGATCGATCGAAGAAGAGAAAAATGAAAGAGTACTAGCAGCTAGAAAAGAAGGAATTTATATATACACTTGTAATATATTTGGTGATGATATATATATATACATATATGCAGGGGTTGATTCGGTGGAGGTGGACCTAGAGTTAGAAAAGGTAACTGCGGTCGGGTACGTTGATCGAAACAAGGTGCTCAAGGCAGTGAGGAGGGCTGGAAAGAGGGCTGAATTCTGGCCATACCCGGAACCACCGTTGTACTACACATCCTCCGATCGCTATTTCAGAGACACTACTCATGAGTTCAAAGAGAGTTACAACTATTATAAGCATGGCTACAATCTCGGCGACAGGCATGGGACCATTCCGATTAGTCATCGGGGAGACGACAAGGTCAGCAACATGTTCAACGATGACAACGTCAATGCCTGCTGTCTCATGTAATTCAGTAATTGTAATATATAATATCTCTGACGACGTGGAGCAGCTAGCAGTACCATCATCATCATCATCATCATCGATCACGCATGTGTAATATCTAGAGGCATAATTTGTATGGTCGATCTGGATGGAAAATCATGATCCGGCCGTCAATCTCTTTATGTAAAGCTTTGTTTGTTTGTTTCTTATAGCTAGGAGTGGGGAATATATTCAATGGAACAGTTATCCAAGAACTCTTTGCATGCAATTGGTCTTTTTTTTGGGAGTTGTTGTTCTTATGCAATCAATATATTGTGTAGTTTCTATGACTAGCAATAGTGACAGCATAAAGCATGTGCTTATATGGCCCTTTCCAAAAGGGATATATTGCTTTCTCTCTTCGATTATTGTCCTAGAATAATCTAGATAGTGGTGATCATAAATAGTAAATACCATGGTTTTCATTGGTTCTCTTGCCTTGCAGTGAAATATGATATATTCTTTCCATTTTAAGGGAAATGAGGAGAATTTATGCTATGGTATATATATATAGGTGGCTGCTTTAAACCCTCATGCATTTTAACTTTTTGCCTCGTGCCTCAATTTATATTAAGCCTCCCCTAATGGCGTTAACACGTCATTTAAAATTTTTGAATGATGTTACAATTTATTCATCATGCTTATGATAACGTATACACTATTAAATGTGTTAAATCTAATCCAAATTCTCAAATAAATCCTCTCCATGAGATTTTCATGTCATGTATGTAAATGAGGAATTTATTAATTCTAATGAAAACACCCGATGCATATGATCAATGTGTTAAGGGTATAATAATAGAGGTATTTTAGATTTAAAATACTTTAGGATAATAGGTTATCTATATAGATATCATTAGATTATTTAAATATTAGAGATAAGTATTAGTTAGTATAATTTAAATATTAGGGATAAGTATTATTAGTAGTTTATTCTAATTAGTCTTTTATTTTACTATGCATTGTAATTGTCTATTTAAATACATCAAGCTCATTAATGAAATGAATGAGAAAATTAATTCTAAACCTTGAGTTTGAAAATGATTTTTTAGGTTTTCTCAAAATCTAAAACATCTAAATTCTTTGTAAATCTAAGGTCTAGATTCATTCAAAATCTATAATATATTCCATTACGTATTCACGTAACACAACGTGTCATCCACACTCGTATACTTCAAAAGGATGTGGTATTGGCCGGGTAAAATGAGCCCCTGAATGTGGATGGGGGGAGGTTGGTAGGAAAGATTCTAGGAGCTCGGAAACTTAATTGAGAAGGCAAGAAGGCAGCATGGTCTGTATTCTACACCGTTGGATTCTCGAAGGACTTGGGTCATGCCGTCATGGTCAATTAATCTTTTTCTGTGGACCCCATCATACATACAAATAATGAATATCCCAACTTTTGTTTTGTTTAAATTTTAAAACAATAAAAACTTTTGACTTATATTTATTTGTTGCATCGTCCTCAGAAATGCAGCATTTTACACTTCTCCCACCCAATTTTTTATATTTTTACATGCTGGCTCACTCTTCTCTCCCTCTTTTCATTATAAAGTGTGTTTGGACCTGCAATTTTGTAGATTAAATGTTCATTTTTAAAGAAAATTTTGGAAGAGCTCCATTTGTAAGTGCATTTGCAAAAAATTTGCAGTTTGAAAACATGAAAAAAATCTACATTTTCCAACCGGAAGCAAAGAAGTGAATTTTTGAAAACACACGAATTTAAATGGAGAAATTACAAATTTAAAGACCAAATCACGTTTTTAACAAACATTTGAATTAGTTTTTTAAAAGAGGTAAATGTTGTTTTAAGATTAGAGCCATCATATATCCATAAGAGTTGATTGTAATAGTTCTTGAGAGGTAACTCAATCGGCTAAGAATCATGCTTTATGAAACAGATGTCACTAGTTTAAAGCTCCCTCATTTCTTGTACAACATGTAAAAAAGAAAAAGAAGAAAGAAAAAAGAGAGATAAGAAAAACCCTTGATAGAAAGATACAAACGGGTCTAAGGGTACCAGTGCAAAAGAGTTCTCTAAGACAAACGCAGAGCAAAAAACTGAGCGTCTTTGTTCGTCGTACACATTCCAACAAGCAGCTTCAACACCCTCAGAGCCAATCAGCATCAAAGATCGAGGAAGAGCCGGTTAACTTGCTTGGTAAGTTCAGAATTTTTTTTCTTCTCATTTCATTCTTTAAACCCTTTGATAAGTGATTTGTACTGTAATTCAAGGCTTTTGCGCCATTATCGATGATGATGATGATGCTGCTTTATTGCTATTTGATTGATATAATATCTTGACCTCTCTGTGCTCATATAGTGTACAATGAATCCTACTTCTTTGGATACACAACACAAGAAGAAAACATAAGAAAAGAAAGGCCATGGTTCTTAATCACTTGTTTGTTCAAAAAAAAAAAAAAAAAAAGAAAAGAAAAGATTTTGTTTTGATCAGTTGGGTCGCTGTGTTTTCAGATTTTGAAGAAAAATGGAGGGTCACGGAGATAGAGGGTCTTCGACATTGCAGTCCCGTTTGTCACCTTTAGCTCCGCCCTTCAATCCCCAACCCACTTTGAATTTGTTGGCCAATTCATGCCAGCAACCTCTTACTGCTTCACTAGACCATTCCCAGAGTTCTGACCCTTCTTTTTCCTCGCTCGATTCCTTTTCTGATCTCAAGTTGGATGCTTTTCAAAATTATGGCCATCAGTCCGATATGGAAGTCACGGATTTGCCATATGATAATCCCTCTGGCTTTGATTTTGATACGCAACTACGTAATTATTCGCAGTACCCATCATTAGCATTGGAAGGAAATAGCATGTTTGCTCTCCCTTATGAGTCAGACTTTGATGCCATGCCATTAACCAAGTCCTCAATGCCTAATCTCACCCACAACCTGTCGGGTTTTGGCTATGTTGGCCAAGGGGCTGATGGTGGTGATGGGCCATCCAATGTGGAACAGGACAAGAGGAGGGATCATCAATTCTCCCGGAAGGAAGGTTCAAGACCATATGAGAGCTTTCTAAAACAAGGTATCTTTCTCTTGGAGAATTCCATAGTAACTTTGACTATGGTTGAACCTTCTGATCCTCAAGCTTATAGTTGAAGTCGATCATATTGTATATTGATTATGTTGCGATTCATTGTCTATGATTGCTGTATTCTGTCTTATTGTACAGGCCACTATAGCTTAGTGGTGTCTTGAAAAGTAAAGGTCTGTAGTTTCATTGATTTAAAAGGAAAATATTTCTCTTTTACTTGGTATGTTACTGATGCAAATAATGATTTCAACTTTTTATGCTATTTAGCTGAGTGCAACAACATTTTCTTTATGAGATGAATGAATGCCTTTCTTGTAAAGTTTTTTGTAGTACTTACCTGCGCCAGTTGTGTAGCTTTAATCTTAGAACGATGTGTTTCTCATTATATCCCTTCATTTGGAACTTAAAGGCATCTCTTGGCGGTGAATCTAACTAACACGGTTTACTTGATTGCTATAGTTTTTTTTTTTTCCCTGTAAAGTGATTAAGTTATTAGTGTGCATAAATTATATGAGAACACTTCTTCTAGTTTTAATTCTATTCCACTCGCATTTGAAGCAAGGACTACAACCAATTCAATTGTCTTATGATGTAGGAGAAAATTGGGAGGACTCCTTGGGGGGTCCTCTTTGCTCTGTGAACATGTAACCACAAAGTATTAGGAGAGACTCTAATTACCATGGAAAAAAATATTTGTGGTGTTTGATTTATGTGCTAGGAGATGGGATAGAACAAATACAGGCCATTGACACCTAGAACTAGGTCTTGGGATTTGAAGGGAGATTTGAGTTTTTCATTATCTTAAATATGTCTATATCTATAATTAGGCCTTCATTTTGACTTGCATCTAAATTACTAATTAAGCAACACAATACATTGGGGAGACCTGGAGACGCCCAGTAATTTCCTAACAACTGCCTATAGATAATTTTTTTTCTTAGAATTGGAATGACAAAAGAAAATTATGAAGTATGCACAGACACTTGTCTATCAAGAATCTTGATGACTTGCCTTTAATGGTCCAAAATTATTCTAGTAGAAGAAGAAAAAAAAAGAACAGAAAATTTCAACCTAACTTTTGTCCCTGGACATCAGTGCATCGTGAACTTTCTTCTTCTTGACAGCCTTCTGAGGCAATCCTTCAATAGAATTGGAGAAATTGATGATATGAAGCTACGCAAAGATTACTAGGAAACGGTAACAATATTTTGTGACTGACAGCCACACAAAGCCTTGCATTTATTAGATTTTTTTTTATATATTTTTTATTTTTTATATATTTTTTTATTTTTTTATTTTTGCAGGAAAGCATCCTGCTGAAGGGTTGAAGCCTAGCGGTGAATTTTCTAATTATATGCATGAAAAATTAAATGGTACGATCATAGGAGGAGATAGTCAAATCAAATCTAGGGGCACTGAGGGAGTAAATTCTGAATCTTTTCCAGATTCTCAGGTCACCTCTTTGAAATTTTCAACATCATCAGATATTTGCTCTGCTGCAACAATTCAAAACATTCCTCATGGTCAGTGGTCATATGCAATGCCAGTAGTGACTTGGAGCAGTTGTAATCTGGATGTTGATTCATACAAGAGATCCTTCTCACAAATTGATTCTTTGTCAGCTGAACCTACTGTTTCTCCATCAAAAAATAATTCATTGCCAGCTCTATCATATGGATCACAAGGCACTTGCACAACTGTTTCACCCCTTAATCCTGTTTTGGCAGTGAATTCTGATTTTCTAGGCACCAATGCACTTGACAAAAATGAGAATTCTTCTGTTTGTAATCCTGAAGAATTCTATGGGCTAAATGGTTGTAAGCCATGTAGCCTAAAAAAGCCGCATGTCCTCCTTAATGGCAAAGGCAAAGCGGTCTGCCTAGATCAAAGCTTGATAGGAAAAGGTAATGAAAGAAAAAGTGACAAGTCTATCTCTGATGATGGTATAGATCCCTTGCTCGTGATCAAATCTGAGCTGCAACCTCATGCGATAAAAACTGGTGCTTCTGTTGAAAGTTCTTCTAAAATACTGGATGAGAATGACTCTGATGTGGATTCACCCTGTTGGAAAGGTACCCAGGCTTGTCGATCACCATTTGGAGTTGCTGAACCTGTATGTTCAATAAATCTTGAAAAGGAGTCTGAAACAAGAAACAGTTTGAATCCTCTGGCACCTCATTTTTTTCCTAGTAATGCTAAAGGAAGCATAGATTACCATGAAAATGAATGTCGTAGAAGTGATTTCTCATCTTTCAAGACAGGTGAATCTTCAGCTGTTTATTTATCATCAAGAATGCTTAAAAATATGGATTCTACCAAAGTGGGATCTCATCCTTCTGAATTGAGTAATGGAATTGGTGCGCAATGCTCTAATGGTATCTCTGAAGCGAAAAAGGAATATGCTTTAGTCAACTCGAGAAGTAGCTCTTTGATCAAGTCTTCTCACGTGGTTCAGCCATCTCTTGTGGAAGATTACTTTACTTCTAATGGGAAGCGTGTTATTGGGGCAAATGCTGAAGGCTCTTTGAAGGGAATCGAGAATGTTGTGTGTAGTGGTTTAACTAGCGTGCCTTTCCTTGCAAAGGAACATGCCCTCAGTCCAACTTCTGGAGTTGCTCGTTTTACTGATCTTAGTGAAATGCATCAGGATGCATGGACAAATGCTGAAGGCTCTTTGAAGGGAATCAAGGATGTTGTGCATACTGGTCAAACAAGGGTGCCAGTCCTTGCAAAGGAACAAGTCAGTCCATCATCTTCTGGAGTTGGTCTTCTTTCTGATCTAACTGAAACACATCAGGATGTATCTAAGTCTTTGTTTACTCCTCCTAAAATAGATGTTCCGAAAGTGATTAATGCAATGCATGATCTGACAGAGTTGATTGTACAAAACTGTTCAAATGGTTTACACTCATTGAATGCTTACGAGCATGACATAATTCAGCGTATAATCCATAAGCTTTATGTGTTTTCCTCAAATAGGGTTGGACAAAGGATTTCAATGCCTGAGTCAACTCCAACAGGCACTCCATACTGTCCTTTTAAGCCAACAGAACACTCCAAGGTATGGCAGGTGTGTGTGTGTGTGTTGTTTGATTGATTGTTGTGGATCTTTTATGTAGAATGTGAGTCAATTTGACAAGAATTAAACCCTACTCTCCTTTGAGATTACAAAGTACACTTTCTATTTAGATTTCTCTGGCATGTTAATAGATTTTATTTAATGTGCCTTTTACACAATCTACAAGGAGATTTAATTTGTTTTACACTTGGAGGGCAATAACCTTCATTTTTCTCATTTTTGGGGGAACTGTTTTGTCTAATAGTTGCTGATGTTGATTAGTGGATAGATTTCTGAATCTAAAATGGTTAAAAGTAATGATTATGATCTTTATAATCATCACTTTTATTATTAATCGGGGTACAGGGGGATGGGAGAATTATTCATACACAGAAAAATGCATATATTGTTGGATTAGGAGAACCTGAGTAATGTACTTTTCAGTGCTCTGACGTGGAACTTAGACTAGCATGGACAAAGACAATGGCTGTTCCACTTGAGCCTGACTATCAGAATTACCATGAGGCACAAAAGAGTTTTTATACTGTGTTCACTGAGAAAGGGCTGGATTCTTTTTCTTCATGCAGTGATGTATGGGCCGAGAAGGGCAATGACATTATCCAGGTATCATTAGTTTTCCGGATGCTGACAGTTATTATATTAGTACTTGATGTCTTCTTTACCTTTCTTTTATTTTTTTTCTCATTTCTTTTTCTTGTGGGGCGAAGGGAAGACTTGATGTTTAGAACTTGCGGTGAAACCAAACCCTTGCATTCTTTATCTCAGATGCAGGTTATTGCTGATGGTCTGACAGAAAAACATCAGTTTCAGGAAGAGATGCATCCAGAAGCTTTACTGTATAGGAACTTATGGCTTAAGGCATTGCATGCCCTGAAATATAAAAGTTATGCCTTGAGCATGAAGCATGATGGGATGGATGGATGCAAATCAATCAAAAAATAAGGTGGATTACTTTCCCTTGATCCTGAACTTTTTTCCCAGTTTTATAATGTGACCCTTTTCCTGCTCTCTCAGGTGTTAGGAAAGCTTTCCCAGAATTACAAAAAGGTAGAGAGAGAATGATGGAGTTCCATAATGTTTCACCTCAGCCAAGCATGGGTTATAACTGCTAGAAGCCAAAGCTACATATTCTGCACCCATATATAAGACTGGTGTTAGGGTTTTGTTTACAGATGGCATAGCTTACATTAGGGAGTCGGTGTTTGTTTAAGATGTATGGAGTGTCATAAGTCATGCATGGATGGCGGAGACACCGTAGGCGGTATGTTAGAAACACAGGGCTGAAGCCTCATCTTGAAAAGTTTGTTTCTTCAGGATCTTAAAGATGGAGGTGACAACCCCCTGGCTGGAGATCGATCTTTTCAATGACAAAATTGGAGGCTGTTGTAATTATGAAATGCAACACCATTGTATTTTTTGTTCAATGGTGAAAAGAGTTTGACCCTCAGTTAATATGTTATGCTTATGTAACTGGTTAACTGTAATGTGTGAAGAATAATTTGTCTTGGGTTTGAATGCCACAATAAAATTGGGTGCATCAAGTGGTTCTGCTAGTGCGGCAAAAGTGACGACTCAAATTGTAATTTGCACTATAAAATGAGTCCTAGGCAGCATTATGCCATGTGAATATTCTTGCAAGAGGCATATTTCTCTGATGCTATGCGTGCATTTAGGTGCGGCAATTCGTATCCTCGTGTCATGTTCGGGTCGCGTTGAAACATGTGTATCAGATTATATAAATCAACTTAATTAAATGAGTTAAATCTTTCAACTATAAGTTAATAATTTCTCTGTTTTTTTTTTTTGGTGGGTTGTTTTAGAAAGTAAAAGCCCTAAATTTTGCTTGTCAGATTTAGATTATGTCAAGGTATGAGTATAAAATTATATAAATTAATTATAATGTAATTTATTTAATTAAACGTATTAGATCTTTCAACTTTAACATGTTAATTTCATATTAAAAATTATCAACCCAAATGGCTTGTATGCGACTTGGTCACATGAGCGGGCGGCTTTCTGCCCATTACTTTAGGCCAGAGGGCTTCGCTGAATTGAATATTTGGGCCGAGCTTGGATTGAGTAGTACTGAAATAGGAACCCTTATGGCATTTTTTTTTTTTTTTTTTGTGGGTCCATTCAAAGTCCGTTGGACCTATGAGTCCATGACTACGTAGCAGGAGCAGGTAGTCTTCTTCTCTTAAAATTCTTTCTTTCGTTGCAGGGCGTAATGGCAATGAGAAATTAAGTTTGTCAGCTGAGCCACGTACAACATGACAATCACCGTTTTCTTTTCACTTTTATTAGCCATATTCATTACATTTAAACCAAAAACAGTTTAATTAATTACCTAATAGGAAATGTGTTGTTAAAGACATCAAATAAAACAGAAAAATGGATGGATGTTTTTAATTCTCTTTGAATCAGTCTTTCCCCTGGTCTGGTCTTGGTCTGGATGCTTAACAAATTAAAGTGGGTTAAATGTAAGTGGAGCCTACTACCGTACGTGCTAGACTTGCTAATCTCTTGTTTGTCAGGTTAACTACTACTAATGAAATATATTCTCACGTGTACGTACTTTTTAAAATGATGTGTGTGTGTGGAATGATTGAAGGTATGTGCTAGTAATTAAGGTTAGCTATATATTACAATATCTTTGCTCCCTAGCTAGTAGAATACCTCTGCTCAAGTTTTTATTTTTGTCTGAGTTTGAGGATTATAAATGACTAATACTATTTAATAGACTGTTATATGACCCTCATATAACTTAATAACGGTACCATATTGTTGTTATCGTGCATAACAATGATGAATAATATAGAATCGAAAAGAGATAGATTAAGATAGAGTCGAGATACAAATTTACATACATGATTTGATAATGTGCCTACACGTCCACAGGAAGTGCGGCTGTATTTTTACTATTAATGATACAGGGTTATAATATAACATATATATATATATATATAGGAAAACCCTAATTGTACAGACGTACGTATTCCCTTCATTCACTCCGCTCGTCTATTCGGCCAACCAATGATGCATGTTCTAATTATTATATGAGCTACTAGTTCCAACACATATAGCTGCCAAAGATGGATGATGAAAAAGAAATGTAAGAGCAAGAGGTTGAAGGGACTTGTTATGTGTGGTTGGGCGAGTGGTACCACATTTGTATTTCCCGAGCGGTGTGCACATGAAACATTGAAGCATTTGCAGGGTTTGATGCCATTTTCGTACGTGTGTGTGTGGAATGATAGAAGGTATGTGCTAGTAATTAAGGTTAGCTATATATTACAATATCTTTGCTCCCTAGCTAGTAGAATACCTCTGCTCAAGTTTTTATTTTTGTTTGAGTTTGGAGATTATAAATGAGTCATGACTAATGCTATTTAATAGACTATTATATGACTGTCATATAACTTAATAACGGTATCATATTGTTGTTATCGTGCACAACAATGATGAATAATATGAAATTGAAAAGAGATAGATTAAGAGAGAGTCGAAACACAGATTTACATACATGGTTTGATAATGTGCCTACACGTTCACAAAAAGTGCAGCTGTATTTTATTATTAATAATTAAGGATTGCAACATAACATATATATATATATAGGAAAACCCTAATTGTATGGAAGTACATATTCGCTTTATTTACTCTACTCCCTCTACTCAGCAAACCAGTGATGCATGTTCTAATTATTATATGAGCCACTAGTTCCAACACACATATAGCTGCCAAAGATGGATGATGAAAAAGAAATGTAAGAGCAAGAGGTTGAAGGGACTTGTTATGTGTGGTTGGGCGAGTGGTACCACATTTGTATTTCCCGAGCGGTGTGCACATGAAACATTGAAGCATTTGCAGGGTTTGATGCCATTTTCGTACTTGGAGAAGGAAGTCTTGGACAGCCCATGTAAAGCCATTCTTCCACGACGAAAACTGACAGCTCATGGGAAGTGGGGACAACCCCGGCCCGTAGCTTGGCAATTCTGGCGTCCTTTTACCAAGGAACACCCACAAGTTACGACTAATATTTGCCCATTTCTAATACGATCATGTCTCTCTCCGTATGGTTCACATGCATGTATATGGTCCACACCACATTCCATAATTACATGAACCAAAGCGATAATGTTAACATAAATGGTGAATAAAGCATTGTGGTAGGAGAAATAAGGCAGGTTGGTAAAGTAATGAAAAAGAAATCAAAAGAAACAAAGAGGGGCTATGTAGTAGATCGTGAGTGAAGACAAAAATAGGGGTGGGGGGAGACGAAAATGGAAAGGAATAGAGGAATAGGGGGATGGGCAAGTTGGTCAGGATTTGCATAAGTGCAGTTTTTGAACACTTTTGCTACCTTAGCATCAATCTGGGTACCCGGCCGGCAATAAATGAGGGAGAGCATTGGGTGAGGACAAATTTCCATCCCATCCCATGCCATCCCATCCCATCTCTATCCCCATTCCATCCAGGTGGGGGTCAGAGCAATTTTGCAGTCAGGCCCACTTACTCTCACACCCTGTCCCCCTATTTTCTTCATAATTTTTATATATTTTTATTTACGGCTGTAGTAAAAAGGGGTGTGCACTCCATGAATATGCATGACCAGTAGCTATCCATCGCCCGGCCCCTTATAATTACGGTTGTTTTCTGGGATCGGCTGCCACCCTTTGCACTGTCATTGTTAATGCTCTGTCACAAAATATGAAAGCCGTAGCTGTACACTGAGCAGCAGCCCCACCAGCTTTTCTTCTTTTGCCTTCTTTTTTTCCCTCTGCTTCATTCTGCTGCTGCTTCTTCTATCGTCCATCTTTTTTCTTCTTTTTCCCCTTGCTTTCTGCATGTACAGTCTCTGAAAATAACGACATCAATAGTGAAAACCCACTTCATCTCAGCCCTTCCTTTTTAGAGATTATATTAACAAACACCCAGCTCCAGCTGAGCTGGATATATATATATATATATATCTCCCCCAAATTTTACTTTTCCGAACATGGAATGTTTACTGGGTAGAAATAAGGAAAGAAAGCATATTTATCTTCTTTTTTTTTTTTTTTTTTAACCATCAAAAAAAAGAAGAAGAAGATAATCTACAGAATACAGCCAAAGGGCCATGGACTGTGAAAGAGAAAGAGTATCACGGGAATGTGGTGCATTAAAACCAAAGAAATATCAACGTGGTCCATGCATTCTAGGGAGTGGGAGTAGATTGCACGCGTCCTGCGTAGCCCAAGTCTTCCAAGAGAAGAGAGAGAAGAAAATTAAACGACGAAAACCACTTTTTCTTTTATATTGTTTATATACAATTTGCTACTTTTTATTGTCGTCATTGATTACGCCTATTAACCCTAAAACCTACACTCTCTGTTTAGAGTGGGGACTTGTCTCCATTCCTTCAGGGCTCGCACGTACGATTCTTGTTTTGCTTCATAACTTTTTTATTTTATTATCCTTTACTACCACCCTAGTTTCCCCACTCCCATCCCCTGTACGTAAAACTTTGGATCGGACTAGTTACAAAATATCTCATTTTCTCCTATATATATATATATATATATATCATACAATCCCCAACTTTACTTACTCTAAATCAACATGCCCATATTAAACAAAACCATATATATAATTAATATAATCATTTCGGATTCCAATGGAATGCAACGAGACTGTTTCAACACTTGTCCAAACAGAACAAGACCATCCCATAATCTCATTACAATCAAACTTGTGACTGAATGCTTACTAATTAATTTGCAGTCCCATTTAGAAGAGAGAGATAGGGTTTTCACTTTTCATAATTTAATTTATAGTGGGTGCGGGAAAAAATAAAATAAAAAAAGAGTCAAAAGTGCAGAAAAGATGTAAGAGGATCAGAGGAGTTTCCATTTGCAACTCAAGAGTCGATGGGATTGTAGTGCAAGATTTCGTTATGCTTGTCTGGTCTGTTCCTTTGTCCATGGGCAGCCCGGTATAAATACTGACTCTGCCGGGATACTGATGCCTCTGTGCCTTCACCTGCCTGCCTACAATTAGATTCTAGATGCTACACCTACAACCAAAACGGGTCCCCTCTCTTCTCTTCTGCATATTTATTTATTTATTATATATATATATAATATATACGTCGTGATTGTGCGCAAACAGTGTATATTTATTATATAATACGTACAAAAGAGTGAGGGAGGTTGAGCCTCGAAAAGGATGACAAAGTGAAATGACAAAAGCTATGTTTACTCTTCTACCGAAAGGACACTTCCTAAATACCATGGATTCGGTCATCTTTCTTAGAACAGTACACTAAATATGCGACTTTTGTCCAACATTTTTTTTTTTCTTTCTTTTTTGTCAATAAACTTTGAAGAAGATCATTTACGTTTGTTTTCTTGAACTACAACCCTTTCATTTTAGGGGGGGTGGGGCGGAAGATGAACTTTTGTCGTATGCCATGTTTTCACGCTGATCAACGATAAAACACTAGCTAGCCAGAACAGAGACTGGCGTCTTTGAAAAATCAATTACTATTACCCCACCCCCACCTAAAAATAAAAATAGTTAAGCGTAAGGTCGGCGGTCTACTTTAATCTCTAGCTCAATTAATCTTAAAATAAAATCTATTAGCTAGGTACATTAAAAAAATTTTGAAAATGAGAGAAAATCATTCTATTGTTAATGTTTTCCTTAAACTACTAATTGTGTCAAAAATATCCCTTAAGACTAGCAAAATACAAAAATGATCATAAAAAAAGTTTTCAATTACATAAAAATATTCTTATAAATTCAAGAAAATATAAACTAAAACAAAAAATTAAAAAAATGAAGAAAAAACCGAGGGGTGGCTCGGCCAGTACTCCCTTTGGTCATATTTGAGTCATTGGGGGTGGTTTGGCCGATCCATCTTTTCAATATGACTTAAAATTTATAGGGAATATGAAAACACATGAAGGAAATAGAGAAAGATACAAATTAAGGTGGTTTGGCATATAGTCTACATCTACATACTAAAGCCTCAATAGGCTATATTTTTTTGATTTATAATTTGAGTATACTACTCTATTTATAGAGATTTACATATGATTTGAAATATTTCAAATATAATCATATCCTTTAAATCAGGGTTAACAAAATATTATCTCAATCCCTTGATTTAGGAAATACAAATCAATATGATTTATTTCCTTAACATGCCCCTACAAGATGAACGGTTCGTTAGAGATCATTGATCTTGAACATCGAGTGGCTGGAGTTGATGGCGCCTGATTGAAAGATCGGTTGCTCTTGAACTTGAACTTCGGTAACTGTGACCGGAATTTGAACATTGACAACTTTTTGGCCAAAATCAGTTGCTTTGATTGAAATTTTGACATCGGCAACTTTTGGCCGGAATTTTGACATCAGCAACTGTGGCCGTAATGAGCCAACTATTGGCCACAAGGACCAAAACATCAGCCACTTTGGGTTTCTTTTTTCTTTTTTCTTTTCTTTTCTTCACTTTTTTTTTTTTTTGTTTTTTGTAGGCAAGCAATGGACTTCATAAATCATTTTCTTCTGTGATAAATGTTAATTTCAGAGAGAAAACAATTAGAGGAGAGAAATGAAGTAAAGAAAATAAAAAATTGCAATCTAGAATCTAACAATTGGCATTAGCCTGTTTGTTGACCTAAGCATTAAAGTTATATCTCACCGTAAAATTCATGTTCTGCTCCGGTTCCTTCTATACAATTTAATCATCCCTCGATCGGTATGCAATTTATATGTACCAAACTAATGCTTACTAAAGCTTGATCCCAAGTAACAATTAGTTAATGACATCGATTTAGTTTTGAAATCAAAGATAAAAATGATTAACTTGCTGTCTAGAATTGCGCTGGTGGGTTTCAATTTACAAATATTTGCAACGTACTCCTTCATAAATTAATGCAAAATGAGGAAGTTGGGTTGAAGATAAAGAAAAAAGGAAAATGGACAATGAAGCTTAATTTCATATTTAGTATCCCTAAAGTTCAAGTTCTCATGGATGATCATCATTTTTCCGGAAGAACGTACACCATGCATGGCGATGATCAGGATGATACGTTGTCAATATCTACAAAATAAAGAGATGAAAATAAGGAAGTCAGGTTACATCCTACACTTTTTTTGATGGCTTGGACCAAAAAATGTAGTAATTACTGGAATTATTCATTAATCCCTCGGTCTGTGAGTCAAAACATTATTCAAAACACTTTTTTTCTTCTTCTTCTTCTTTCCTTTTGATACCAAAAGAAAGGCATGTACACACATTGATCACCAGGGCAAGAAATGAGCTTTTTCATATATATATATATATATATATATATATATATATATAAAAGCTTGTTACCAACACTCATTTCTCTTCTTGAACTTTCGCTAATTTTATTTATAATATTAGCTTAGTTTTATCCTCAGTTCAAAGTTAAAATACTTTAGAAGTGTCTTGTTATACCAATTACCATGCACATGTTTTCATTAAATGAGTCGCTTCCTATCTTATTTTTGAAAGCATTCCCATCAGATCTCATTCTCTCTTCCTCCTGTCCAAATCATAAATAGGAAAGCGCATTCTCTTTTTTTTTGCCTCATACACATCTAAAGAATAAAAAAATGCCTTTTGTTAGCCTGAAAAAGTATGAACCCATAGATTAATTTAACATTTTTCATTTGCAAAAGAGAACAAGGAGAAGAAGAATAACAAGAAAAAAATATAAAAATATAAAAAAAATAGACGGAGAGATAAATTCAGAACAAGAACAGCTTCCTAATTAGACTAGCTAGAATATTGCCACAATTAGAAACTGACGTGAGATAAAATCTACAGAACTTTTATAAGTACAAATCTAGAATAAAGAACTTTTATAAGTACAAATCTAGAATAAAGAACTGTTTATGAAAAATCTAACTATCAATTATCCGTGCTGCTTAATATATAGGTGGGACTTGCATGCATGTAATAAAGTCAAGAATCATCCGAAGACAATGTCCTAGCCAACTTTAATGATATTGTTTACAGCCTCAGTGTGTGTGTACCCTAGCTTGGAATATAAATGAGAATAGCAATCAACTACACAATGAACAAGACCTAAGATATATACATTCATACCTTTTAAGGCACCTACTAACCTTTTAGTATATATACTGTTTTTAGCAGCCTCTCGTCTACATATAGCGCGCTAGGGAGTAACTCTAACTAGCCCTTAGCTAGGCCCAGATTCAACCATACATTTAAAGGGATATGAGATTCAAGATCTATCTTTTGCTAGCTAGCCATAAAAATAAAAAATAAAATAAAAAAATGGTGGCATATTCCTCTAATTTATACAAGTATGTGCATATGTCCTCTCCACCAAGTAAAATAGGAAGAACAGAAGTTCCCAAGAAATGAAAGCGGATAACTTACCAATTTGAAAAAACTCATCAAATTATAAATCTTGTGATTGAATGTAAATGCTTCCACACTTCACAAATGCAACAAGCTAATTATTAATGTTCTAGTTTACTAAATTAAAAAGGAAACAAAAACATTTAAGGAAAAATGAAAAGTACCTTATAGTTTTTACACTTTTCGGATATTAATGCCCTAATTTACTAAATTATAAGTTGCATCTTTACCCTTTTGGATATAATTTTTACCTGTGAATCTGTGATTTGCCTAAAAAAAAAAAAAAAAAAGGAATAAAACTAGTAGTACTAAACTCATCTCTACAAACAGCGGGGGATCGGAAGACATCTCAAAATGCTTTAGTGATTCAGTAAGTATATGATGTTTCACCTTTCGAAAATGGTCTCCTCTCCTCTCCTCTTCTCTTCGTATTTCTATATAATGTTTGTTTTAATTGAATCCTTGTATAATATTCTGTAGTTTCTAAGGATTCCCCTCTAATGGTCTGTTTGAGATTGCGTTTGAGAAGCCTAAAAGTGCTTTTAACACTTAAAGAGTCCATTTGAAGACAAAAGTACTCGTTTGGTAAAAAAATTAAAAGTGTTTTTAAGGGTCTAAAAAACCTAAAAATTGTCAAAACGTACTTTTAACAAAAGCTTAAAAATAAAGTTTTTGCCCAAAAACTCTTTTTGACTTAAAAGCTCTATATTTCCAACGCAATCTCAAACATGTTCTAAATGTTCTAGTGTACTAGTATATAAATTGGCTCTTAAGCAATGCCACAACATGACACAAGAAGTCAACATGAACACATTTATTATCATTCAATATTCATCCAAAAATATATGATACAATTGACACAATTAGTTAGATTGTTTTCAAAAGATGCAAATCAAATTCAAATTTTCTGATGTCATCCAAAAACATTCAAATTACCAGCAAGTAGATATATATCATGAGATAAACAAAACTCAAGTAGGAGACTTCTTACTTAATTAAGAGTTACGATGAAACAATCGACTAATTGTGTCCAGATTGATGAGACATTTTCATCATAAAATCAAAGCAAGACATGGTTCAACTAACGTACGTGATGAAAGATGAGTTTTGGAGTAAGGAAAGAGGCAACATAAATCCAGCAAATGAAGCTTTTTTGAGAAAAAATAAAATGCTGCCGACAGTTCTTAATAATATAAAGAGACATGAACCACACATATATACATACTACAGGCCAAAACAAATTACCACGTATTTTCTAAACATGGTGCATGCCAAGCTTCCAAGATCTTACCTTTCAAGCAAAATGCATGCAATATATGCAACACAGCATGTCGAGATCAGTAGCAATATTGCATAAACGTTTGGAGTACTATACGTGGTTGTGGAAAGGGTTGGTGGCCAGTTTATAAGTGTGAGGAAAAGTCTCACCTCTTGAACTAGCTTTTGAGATTAAGATAGGCCCAAGACCACCAACAATTTTTACCACAATTTTCATACAAATATAGGGGACAATTATATCTTAATGGTGAAAAAAACTTAAGCAACAAAATTTAATAGGTAAATTAATTGTCCAAGACTAGTATGGTAAGTGCCATATAGACCGTTAGATCAATTTATAAGAGTCTTGTAGTATAAAAGTTATTGTATTTGAAACCACACAGTGTGTGTGTGAACACGTGAGGGAGCTTTTAATGTGACTAGAGGTTCATGCATCAATGTTGAGTGTCATTCGACATATGGCCTTACAAGGTTGACAAAGACTCTAGCCCTTGGAAAATTAGTGGAAAAGTTTGGTGCTTGGCTGTTTATTGCAACGATCGACATGGGCTTGATATATTTAAAAAGTAGTATATATATATATATATATATATATATACATAATGATGATGATGAAAAAGAAAGAAAAAGAGAATGACAAGACTATAGAGGAACACAAGCCCATAAATTCTTCGATCTATCAGATATGCGTATACAATCATGAGATTACTGTACGTTGAAAATGTACACAACTAATGCAAGTGAATTTTGGTTAGCTGTAATTCATTAAGAAAAAAAAATGGTTAGCTGCTGTACTAGTACTGCTAGTGTCTTAGGCCTTCTAATTGTCTTCTGACACCAAAATCGCATTCAACTCAAATGAAGGAAGCTAGAAAATTAATTATAATTGCTTAACGCGAGAGCATATATATATATATATATATATAGGGGTGAAGATTGAGATGGTTTTTTCTGCAAGAAGAACTTGGAAGAGTAGTGCACGGTGAATTAAGAAGGGGAAAGGTCGTTTTGGCGGGACTCCATTTAAAAAAGGGGAAAAAAAAAAGAAGCAAAACAAGCAGGAATATATTGAAAGAATTGAAAATAGATATACATATATAGAAGAAAGATAAATATTGGAGAGTAAAGATATAGTTATCCTACCTTTTAAAGGCTGAGCAATCTTTATCTGCAAAACCTGCGGGGCATGCCCAGCGAAGCAGCGACAAGAACAACAACCTAGCTACCAAGGTAACAAACAAAACTTCAATTGCATCAGGTCGCTTGCACTGCACAAACTGGTTTGATCAGCGGTCAGGAAAAGTTGTTAAAAACTTAATGAACATGAGAGAGACAAAAGAGAAAGAGAGAGAGAGAGAGAGAAAGAGTAGTTGGTAGCCAAAGAGAATAAAAAGACGTTCGGAAATAATATTTCAGTGACAAGCCATGGATGGGATACATATTGGGGAAACAAGGCCCTACAAATCTCTGGCAATGATGATCTACCTCTTCATCCAATATATAATATTTATCTATATATATATGTTTTTTTTTTTTTTTTGGTTATGTATCATAAATATGTTTTATACAAAGTTAATAAAAAGAAGACAATTGGATATAGTGAGAGTGTGACGACTTCTCTATCTCCAAGGGCCTCTTGCTTATGCTAGCTGCTAGCGCTAGGTAGCTAATCCTTCAAAACCCACCACCGGCCGGTGCCTTCTGAATTAAAATCCAAAATGGTGTAAAATCCTGGCATTTTTTTTTTTTTTTGTGGGTCTTCACACTCTTCATCATGAGCATTAACAAACAAACTAGTTATCGAATTAAAGCCAATCAATCAAGGATGGATCTTTTTGGGTGCCTGCAGCTTAATTTCTCGATCTCTTAGATGTTGAAATCCAAGGACATGGATGCCTTCCCTTTATTGAGCAAGTCGGTGGGCACGGTTGGCATTGGTGTGCCGTTGTAGGGCCTCAATTGGAGACCTGATTGGCCGGAAGGCTGCAAAGCCGCCATAGTAGCATGGGGAGCTATTGAGGTGGACGACAATATGACATCGCATGCATCCGATTCCGATATGGGGCAGTCCATGTTTACCCCAAATAGCCTCAATCTCTTTGCTGCAACTTTCCCTTGTACCACCGGCACCGACTCGAACACCACCGGTGGCTCAACCCCCCTACTCCGCACCTGCAGTAGTTGTTGTTGTTGCTCTTGGTGGTGGTGTTGCTGTTGTGCTGCCGCGGATCTCAGGTAAATCAGTGAAGGGGGGTTTACCATGTAATTACAGCAAGCAGCAGTACTAGTGCCGTAGCTGTTGCGGTAAGGATGATGAGGATGATGAGGATGATGAGGATGATGATTGACATTGTTGTTGTTGTTGATATTCAAGTGCAAGTGGTCCCTCGGCCGCATTAGCAAATTAGGAGCATTATTGGCATTACTCCACTGCGTGGGGATGGGGCGGTGGAAGGAAAAGTAAGGATGAGACAGATTGGGAAGCGAAGCCATGGGGTCGGGGGCGTCGGGGCGGCGCCTCCAATCAATGTAGAGACGATCTCTACCGAGGTCGCCGAGGCCACGCTGGAAGGACACGATATCTCCGGCATCGAGCTTCTTCTCCTTGACGAAGCGGCTCCAGCCTTTGGTCATGACGTAGCTCTGGCTACTGTTCCAGTAAGAGTAGCGGAATCTCCAGGGCTTTCCATTTCTGTCCTCGAAGTTAAGGAGGAGGCCTTTCTCGTTGGCGGAGGAGTCCAAAGGGAAGTACTTCTCGGCGTGCTGCTTTGGGATTACAAGGCGATTCAGTTTTCCCACATCGCTGGGAGTCACTACTTTGTCAAACATGTGCTCTCTCTCCATCACGTTGATGCCCTGGGATTCGTCCTCGTTTCTCGGGGAGGACTCCATCATCAGCTTGCCGCCGACTTCGTAGGAAGAGGAGGAGGAGGAGGAGTAGAAGGAGAAAGGGAGCTTACCTCTCATCATCTCCTGACCTTCTTCACAGGAAAACCCTTCTCTATGTGAACCCAAATCCATGTTTCTCACCCACCAATTTCACCTTCCTCTCACTGGATCTGCAAGATTTGAAGTGACCCGATTAGGAAAAAGAAACAAATTAAAGAGGGACCAACCCTTCTTTCTTCTTCTTCTTCTTCTTCTTGTTTCTAAGAAGAAAGATTTTAATTAAGTCTGATGTTTTCTAGCTAGGGCTGGGATTATGCAGAAAAGCAAAGAGAGAGAGAGACCCAAGAGAAACAACACAAGGGTAAGGGCAGCTCTCTATACAATGACGGTCGTCGGTGCATTCTTGTTTGACTAACAAGACTCTAACACCGAACTAGATGCCCCATGGACGTTTCAAAGAGTGCAAAATTCCTCTTGTTGTTGACCTTGGGAAGGGAGAGACTAGACAGAGAGAGAAAGAGAGAGAGAGAGAAAGAAAAATAGTAAAGGCGTGGGCTGTGATTTTCTTACAGGGTGCCTCCCTGGAAGCTTCTCAAGTTAGGCGACTTGATTTCTTTTTTCTTCCTGAATAAATTCTTTCTTTCTTTCTCTCTTTCTCTCTTCACACACACACACACACACACGCAGAGAGAGAGAGAGAGAGAGAGAGAGAGAGAAAGTATACGTAGGGACCCCATGTATTATCTGGTTGGGCTCATGTGAGCTTGTCCCTGTCATCATCCTGGGTGGTACGTATTCACACTCTTTTTTTATTTATTTATTTTTAACATTAACATTATTGAACATAGTTTCGTTATGAGGCCCAAAGAGCCAGCTGTTTTGGAAGGGCACGAGAGCTAGCTAGCTAGCTTGTAATTGAATTCCCCAACTAGGATTGGAGGACCATTTTAGTTTTCTCTTTTTTCTTTTATATCCTTCCCATTTTGGAATTTTCCTTCAACTCCAAATATTTTTGTTGCCTCTAACTAAACTACTTTACTAATCAAATATATCGGCCGGGGGCTTTGCAATTACATCACTAACTTATGCTTTTGACTTTGCTTTCAACATTTCTGTACGGACCATTCCATCTCTTAGCTTGTGACAACCATCCGGATGACAAGGGATTTGAGCTTCCTAAATCTATATATATATATTAGGACTCGTAATCTCGATCTCCTTCTACTTTCAGCCACATAAATAACAATAATGGCCCGCCAATGTCTTTTTTGTGCGTCGTTCGTGATAAGAGTATTATAGTTTTTACTACAATTTTTTTTTTTTTTTTAATTAATACTATACAAATAAATTTGAAAATGCTCATGATACTTAATTAAACGAAGCGATTGAATAAGAAAATTAAGAAGTTCTACCACTACAATTCCAACTACAAACTTAATTGCAAAACTAATAAGAGAATAAATTTAATTTATAAGGTCTTGGCACAAACTAAGTTCTTTGTACCCTCCAATGAGAGAGGTTGACGCATCGATGTAGAACAAAAAAGAAAAAGCAAATATTACCAAAACGCACACTGAATCTCACATCATCTTCTATCACCATCTACATAAGAAAAAAATAAATAAAACCTTCCCCATTTGCCAAATCTCTCGCTATCGATTCAAAGCCGCCCAGGCCAAACGATTGGTGTACTCATGAGAATGTGATGCAGGTCTTGAGGGTCATTCAACAACAATATTGTATGTATGTCTGGAAATTAATCAAATGATATTGTCTATTGGGATTTTTGCACATTCTTTTTGGTCAAAATTCCTTGTTCTAATTCGCACATTCTTCTTATGACTTTTTATTTGTTGCGATCGCAGTCTGGTTTGAATGTGAATGCAATCGATATGTTCTACCAATACTTGAGGGACGTTTGGTCATAGCCATGTTCGAACGAGATGCGACTGGTTGAATCGGCCTGGGCTCCTAAACAACAACCCCAACCACCCCACCCCCCCGATCATACTCTCATTCGAACATGGTCCTATCAGGCTATTCTGTCCTTAGTTCCAAATGTACCAATTGCACTTCCATTTGAACGTGGGTGCATTAAAAAAAAATTGGACCATTATGCCTCGACTTGGAATCTGTCCTACATCAATTTACCTTTTAAATTTTGAACTTAATGTTTTCACTATTGAGATATAGCCACGCGAGTCTATTAAATAAATATATATATATATATAATAAAAGATGTACTTAATTAGTACCCCAAGCATTAATTTCCCATGTCCTATGCCCCTATCGAGAAGATAATCTTAGAGAAATTAGGAATATTAGTTAGTTTAGTCTCCATCACAAAGCCAGCCTAGCTAGCATATATATGTAGATACATATATACCTTTTTTCGAGACTTTGTTATGAAGTTTTTATAATGTTTATTGAACACTATTCAGAGTTATTGAAGAGGTAACATCACGTAATGATGTTTGGTAATTATCCCACCAATCTCGATCGATCTCCTCACAAAAGAGATTGGTGTTTTATGTAACACAAGATGGCCGCGTCGATATGGGTAACAGACGACACTTGTTCAATTTTCCATTACATACAACGTTTAGGTTGAGTGGTCTTCTCAATAATTTCCATTGTAAAATGTTTGACTTTGGCTCTTCAACTCAGCTGACCATTATCTAATCTCACACATATCATCAACATGTACGTTATTAATTATTAATTGTTATCGATCTATCTTCACCGCTCGCGGGGAGAAGGACAGGTTCATAATTATGGCCCTAATCTAGACAAACCCGCAGGCCATCTAAGATCCATCAAACACTGTTACTCGCATATATATATCTTCAATTCATTTCTCCTAGCTAGACGGCAAAATCCTAATTATTTTGCTCCTTCACACCCTCCATCTAACCATGCACCTTAATTAACAACACACGAAAATGACAGTATTTCGTTACGGTCTTAAGGGTTTAAGGTTTAACCAAATCAGTATTAATCCAACCGTACGTTCTATAAGGCGTTTAATTAATTAGATCAATGTTTAGGCACGACACCGCATCACCAAGGGATATATATTGCAACAAAATAAGTAATTAAAGAAGGCGTGCTAGCTGGTGTATATATCTTTATGAATTACATTTTAATGGTGCATTTAGTTTCTCCCTGGGCTTCATATATATATATATATGTACACCTGGATTTAAGTGTTGGAGTGATTAAAAGATGAATGGAAATGCATGTAGAGTTAGGTTCAGATATAAAACCGAATTAATTATTCCTACCTTCCAATCATTTTAATGACAACCAGGTGGTAATTGATGAAGATCACCTACTCAAGTTTGCAAAGATGGGGATGCTTTAATACATGACTTACATGAGAGGGTTTGTCACCATCCTCCAGCTTTCCTCATCTATTCGCCCGGCCGCCCTCAATCCTCAATCCTCAATCCTCAATGCCTCATCATCATACATATTATATAATATTCTATTCTAATTAATTCTAATTAATTCTAATTCTCGTGATTCTTGACTCCATGGAGTGCTGAAAAGATCTCAGCTGTACAAAATTGGCCTCCCCAAATCATCTCCAGTATCTACGTTGTGTCACGTAATAGAACAGCATCTTCAAAGTCATATATATATATATATGTCACGCCGCCTAATCACCCCGCAACTATTTCATCATCATCCATTGCTATATATTATATATCTAGCTAACTCGATCACTCAATACTTCTTACTTAATTATGAAACAACATATATAGTTTAATTTTTTTCAAATTGGGTTGAACAAACTTCCTTCAATTAATCTATGTAAAGTAACATGTATTCGATCGAAATGTCCGAAATACATCACCTACATTTTTAAAATCACATGATTTGATTTAAAATCGCACTTTTTATCTGTAAAATTGGTATTCTCAAAAGCATTATTAATTTATAGACTCATGAATTGAATTGAAAGAAATCTTTTATCCGATACAAAAATAGAAACCCATTTCTTGTGGGAGGGAAGAACGTGACAAATAGGAAATCTAGGGTGAGAGAGAGATTAGATAATCTGAAAATTGTTATGCTAACATGTCTACCTCGTGGCTGTGATGCTAGCTCTCCACTTGGAGTTAAGAGCATGGACCACGCCAAACAAAAGAATAGTTTAATATGGAGAAAACCCACTTATAGTAGTAATCCAGAGTGCCTGACAGTATTACTTGTAATACTTAATTAATTAAACAATTAAGAAACAATAGTTATCACTGATTTCTTCTTTCTTAACATGTCGAAGGTTGTAGGTATCGATGTGGCTTTCGTCATCCCCCCTGATTACAGTGACGTTTACGTTCATTGAAATAATCAACCGGGTAATCACTTTCTCTAATTACACATTTGTTTATGTTTTATGATCCTTTTGACTTGAAAAACGAGGCCTAATTTCCGACGCAACTTGCAAAAGCTTTCGAATCCCAAAAACCCAAACCCCCCCCCCCCCACTTGTTTCACCCATCCAACCACGCGGCCTCCTTGTCTTACTTTTCCCCTTTTCTATATCTATCTATATTAAAACTCTCCCTCCCACCTTAATATTATGATTGGGACACAAGTGATCGATCAAAGGTTGTAATACACCGAAGAAACTTCCTCGAAGAAGAACCCTTTGCTTGTCTTATTTGAAGTAAATAGTAGTTCCATTGGTTTAATTTACAAAACAATTAACCAAATTGATCACCATGCTCAACTAATTAATTCAAGTTTACCTTTTACTCCTTTTTTTTTTTTTTTTTGGTACATTTTACTCCTTATCAGCATTAATTGAATTTCTTCTCAAAACAAAAAATAATGGGCTCAACTTAATTTGTCAAATTCCCGTGGTTAGGGCAGGCAATTGTTTACACAATGCGAACTCGATATGAACTCAACATAAAATTAATGAGTTATAAGGTTGAGGTCCTTGAGGAGTCTGGCTAGTTTAATTAACTTAGTTAGGTTATAATTTATCTATATAGTCTTACAATATTCATGTATTGACACAACTTGAACCTAACACTGACAATTTTATGTATGCATGGTCTAACTCTTTAATTAATTGATCGAATTAAAGTTTACCGATACATATTAATTGATCGAATTTACATAAAATATTCAATACAAGCTGGAAAATAAATGATATTTCTTTTCCAATTTTATACATGCATGGTCTAACTCTGTAATTGATCCCCATTTAACAGGATACATTTGGCCGAGGGGCCAAGGGGTGGCCGAAACCACCCCCAAAACCCAATGGGGTGGCAATTTTTTATTTCTTTCTTTTTTTTTTGGAAAAAATATATTTAAAAAAAAAATTAAAAAAATTAATTACATGACACGTGACGACATTTGATTGGTGATAATGTGACGTTCCGTTAAGTTTTGGACGAAATTTTAACGGAGGTACCATCTTCGTCTTTAACCAAATCACAGGTACCTCATGTGATCCAAATGAAACCTTAAGGGACAAAAAATAAAGTGTTGAAACCCTAGAGGAATTAGGTATTTAATGGTAGAGAAATGCTACACATCCCAAATTTTTTTTTTTTCACATGTTGTGTCACCATCCCATGAGTTGGTGATACACTTTCCAAAATAATAAATCTTATGAGATGGTGACACATCATTTGATAACTAACTTTTGAAAAGAAAATTTGAAATATGTAGCACTCCTCTTAACCCTAATATATATTTAGTCAATTTCTCCCTAAATGCAGGACAGGCAAATAATGAAGAATTGTACCCATAAAAGTTATCCATCCTATACCAAATAAAAAAAATAATATATAAATAATAGTACGCTCCCTTGTAATCCCTGTTTACAGATTACTCAATTAAGCCTTTATTATTTATCTATTTATATAGAAATTAAAAAGCATGCATGCTGATCTATTTAATTGTCTCAAAATAGATTATATATGTGGTTTGCATTGATTAGCTTGTTAATGAAAAAGTATAAACATAATGACGTTATTGAAAATTTCTTTAATTATCTTTTTTTTTTTTTTTTTTTTGAGAAAAGTAGCACTTTTATTAATAGATCAGAGTTTTAAGACTCATCCATTACATCCCAAGAAATCGGTCCAGTAATTCATCCAATACCCACTACCACTAGCCACTCTCTCCCCACCAGATTCTTTAATTATCTTATACGTACTAGAGGTACGTACGTGGTAGGGCTTTTAATAGGAATCTTAATTATCGCTTTATTAAATGAAATTTTGTATGTTTTGGAAAAACAAAAAATATATATATATATTAGAATTGTGGGAATATGTCTTTAATGGTAATCTTCCCCTATGGAGACTGTAAGACTGTAATGCTCTACGATGCCTTCCTCCTCGAATCTACCTCCATTGGTCATCTCTTCCTTTTAGATTTTGTTGGGCGAGGATTTGAAAGTAAGCAAAAACCGAATAATAATTAATATCTACTAATCACCAATAATGAGCCCGTAAATCTCTTAGCTCAAAAATAATAATTAACTTTTGGGAAAACTACATTTTGCTCCCATGAATTACAATGTCTTGACACTTTTCTTTTCATGAACTATCAACTGTGACATCCGACCCCCATAAACTACCATTTTGTATTCAAAACCCCAATTTCATCAGCCAAAAGCGTTAATTCAGACGGTCTACCCGTCACTTTGCCCTCATGAACTATAATTCATTGTCACTTTGCCCCCTTGAATTACAACGCATTATAAATTTGACAGTCTGAATTAACGCATTTGACTAACGAAATGATAATTTATGGGATCAGGTGTCACAATTGGTAGTTAATGATGGCAAAATGAAAATGCGTTGTAGTACTTCATAGGGCAAAAGGTAGTTTCCTCTTAACTTTTGGTTTTTTTTTTTTTTTTTTGAAATGAATTTAAGCAAGAAAGTAATTGAAAAGCAAAAGCACAAGGAGACAAAAATAAAAAATAAAACCCACGATACAAAACAAATCCACAGCAAGATAAGCCAAACCCAAAGCCTGACAAGGCCACAAACAGCAACACAAAGCATTAGATAGGAAGCAAAACGTTTTCAAAGATACCCAAAGACAAAATAAAGTTCGTGTTGGCCAAAAAAAATAGATAAATAAAGTTGAAAGTTATCCATATATAGTTTTGAGAAACCCCTAGTGATTTTTTGGTAAAATATTTATTAATAAATAAAAAATAAATAAATAAGAAGAGAAAAGAAAGGAAAAGAATTACTATATTAAAAAAAAAAAAAATTGCTAGAATATTTATAATATATATCAGCTTGTTTATCTTTATATACACATGTGAAGCCACTAGGCCCATTGATGCTACCTTAGAGATTCCTATAGTTTTTTCTTTTTTTTTAATAAGCTTAGGTAAATATAACAACAGTTATTAGATTATAATTAAGAAGTATATACAATGGGCCGGGAAAACCGTCGATACAAAAAAGAATTCATATTTTTTTTTGCCGTTGAACAAGAAAGTAATTGTGACAGCAAAACCAGCTAGCTAGCGAAGGGTTAAACTTAAAAGTATACTAATGTACGTCGTGGTGTTTAAGTAAACATCAATAATTACTTCTCAACCATGATCAAACAAATCCTTAATTTACAAAATCACAAGATTATGTGACTGTTGCCACGTTTTTGACGTCAATGGGCATGCATTTGATTGAATGATTTAGGTTATTTTAAGCTCACCATGTTAAATTAAACTGGCGATCGAGTCTTGCTCATATACTCAAAGTTCAAGTTGAGATGATATTGATTTTTCATTAAACAAGTGGGAAATATTAAAGCCAAATTAGCTGGTGATCTAGCTGTAGCGTGATTGTTTGACTCAATAACGTCCATATGTATCTTAATTAGGCTAGCTAGAGGATTAATAATTAACTCATTAAACTAATTAAGCTACTCCAGGAAAGTCGTTGATTCTATCTGCAGTCCACCTGGATATATATAAATCCACAGGGAGAGAAAAATATATGACATAATATTCAACTAATATTGAATATGTATCATATATATATATATATATATATATATAGAGAAAGAGAGAGAGAGAGAGAGAGAGAGAGAGAGTTAGGGCTTACTCCAATTATTCCCGTGTGGACTAAGGAATATGGCTTTCAGCCGTAAGGGAATCAAAGAGAGGAGATTCCGGAGGATCTGAAATATTGATAATCCTCAAGAAGTTCAAAAAGAAATGGATGAATGAACGAAACTAAAAGTGAAGCCTCCACCCTTAGAAAAAAAGAAAAAGAAAAAATGTACAGGGCATCTAGCTAGCTTGGCAGCATGGATGATAGATAGTGCAGGCACCGTGGAGAAGGATGGGGTGGTGGACTATGATGTCTCACCAGTCGGAGTAATTAATGGACCCCGGCCTATCCCCATTGACATGCATATATAGGTTTTGTAGGATTTCATGCCTTTTTCAGTGACTAATTAGGCTGTGATTTTCTTCGTTTTCCCCCACTCAAGCAAGGCTTAATTTGCTAGGTTGGGGTATCACGTTGTGGTCATAGATTAGGGCCCTTTTAGATGGTCCTATATATTGGACCTATTCTCATCGATCTAATCGGGGTTATAATTAAGAATATTATCTAATCGATCGAAGGAGTTTCTTAATTAAATTAATTCAGCCTATCAATTAACTAATTTATTTATTTATAAACTGTACCACCATAGATGCATGTACTCCATTGTCTCTCAGAGAAAGAGAGAGAGAGAGAGATCAAGTGTTGATGATGAAGTAGAACTAACAAGTTTAAAAGCCTGTAGGTCGTGGTACTCAGGATGACAGAAATTGTTCAGAACAAAAAAAGATTATGATAAAACAGCAAAAGAAACTCTAATTTTGGTACAATTTTTTGGTGCATGTTGCAGTAGTGTCCGATAGGTACAGGACCACACCTTTCAAACTCTCATTGGACCACCAAGCACACTCTACCCTCCTCCAGTTGGCGGCTACCTTGTCTTATTACATCTCATCTCAATCTCTCCCTTTGAACGACTTTTCCTCACAGCCCAAAGCCCCCAACCCAAGCCCTCTAAACAAAGTCTCCCAAAGTTAATTTGTGTTGCCTGCTGCTGCACATATACATTTATATTCGCCTTTATCTATGGGCCGGCAAGGCAAGGCAAGGCATAGTATATGTGCAGGCAATGAGCTGCATTAGGAATAGAACACGTGTTTTAATTTCAACGGGTTTAGTTCTAATTGGAATGAGACCTAGCCTAATCTAATATATATATATATATATATATAGAGAGAGAGAGAGAGAGGTTAGTAAGTAAAAGGAGATGAATGCGTTATTATTGTCCTTTCAACTCAATTAAATTCTTGTGAATAATGTACGTAGCTTTATGGCATAAATAATTGTGTTTATAATTAGTTTTACAACTTTTGTGATGGTTAACCGCTTCAATGATACGGTCACATATATTGAAAACGTCATAATGCGACATGAAAAGTAGTTAAGAGTAGCAGAAAATTGCAGGTGTGATGCACTAATGCACAAACATGAACGAACCAGCTGACTTTCGTAGCTAGCTAGCTTGGGTTTGCTTTTTGGTTAAGTTCATAGGGGGGGCATGCATGCACCTTTCTCCTCCTAGCTAGGGTTTACAAGAGATTAATTTGATTAGATGGTGTACTGTTTTTTTATTCCGGCGGCAGCGCTTGAACATCCTCAAATATGCTTCCTTGTCTCGGGTTGGCAGAAGGCAAGTGTTTTTTTTTTTATTATTATCCAACTAGCCTTGCCTAGAATCTTTTAGCTAGCTACGATGAGGTGACTTATTGAATTTTTAAAATAACAAAAATCATCAAATAATTCAACCTCAAAGTGCATTATATTTGGGCCATAATATAATTAGATTTTGGCTAAGCCAACTTAACATCCATAAATATATAGTAAACTATAAAGAAATTTCTACAAAGTCAATGCTAATGCTAGGTAAACATAAGGAAATTGTTTGAGGTAATACAATCTCATTACAAATTAACATAGCAATTTATATATGATATTGTCATGTCAACTATAATCAAATTTAATTATTTAGCATATTGGCTAACGTGCATGGCAAGTGTCATGTAAACTGTCATATTAATTTATAAGGAACTTGTAATAAAAGTTAGTAATTAATATCCCTCAAAGAACTCTGAATCTGAACATATTAATATAATATTTCTATATGATGTGTAACAAGTATACACATGGACCCATGTTTTGCACATAGGTTATCCATAACTACTCTTAGCATCATGCTGTGCCAAAATTGGGTCTGACAATTTTTGACATGACTCATAAATTCGATACGAGTCTAATATGAAATTCGTAAATTAGACTTGACCTATATAATCATGTACTCATACTTCGATACGACTTAAACCTAACACGTGAACATGAATTATGACCCCAAACCAAAGCTGAGATTGGTTGATTAGAAAAAAGGAAATTAACTTCCACAAAGGGTAGGTAGCACAAAACTACTCTATTGATTTATTATGGGTTAGGAAACTCTAAAAGGCCCAAACCCAACTCTAGTCTTGACCCAACTTTGAGCATGAACAACTTGGACTTTCCAGTGGCCCGACCCAAATTTAATAATGAATCGAGCCCAAAACACCTGGGCCGGATCAAGTTTGGGGACCTCCAAAGGACCCGTGTGGCACAAACTAGTTGTCGTAGGGTTTTGTGCAAGTTGTATTGACAATTAGGATTTAGGAGGCAGTGCGGTGCGGTGCGGTGCGGTGCAGAGCAGAGCAGAAAAGCGATGGATGCGTTTTCATCGTCGCCGTCAAGTGGGTCGCCATCCCAGCAATTCTCGGCGGACGATTTCAAGGACCAGCTCAAGACCCAGCTTGCCCAGGCTTACGCTGAGGAGTTCCTCGAGGTATTTACCTTTGCTTTTTTGGTGTGATTGGTAGCTAAAGACTTGACTTCTGCATTCTGACTTTTGTTAATGATTTGATTATTTAGTTTGTTTCTGAAGTCTTTTGAAATTGCGGAACTAAAAAGATTCGGACTTTGTGATTAATTCATGAAATCAAGTTAATGGTTCATGCATAACAAATTCTTAGGTGCTACTGCAGTGAACTCGGATACATATTTAGTTGGCTGCATCAGTTTCAAAACATGCTAAAACAGGACTGGACTCTGACATTCGTTTACTGATCAGTGTATCATCAATCAGATGCTGTAGCGTTTTCATGTCAGATTTTTTTTTTTTTTTTTTTTTTTCATTTTACAAAATTTTTGTCCTCGCAATTTAGGCTTTATGCATGTAAGAAAATTTAATAGTAAGTTCTAACAAAATCTTTATTTTTGAATGATGCACTGTGTATTTCTCCCTTTTGACGGTAAAAATGATAGGAAGATGCAATATTTATCTGGGTTTATGTATGTTTTCTCCAAATTTCTGAAGGATTAATGATGATGAAATATGCAGATACAACAATTTTTCTTCTTGCCTTGGCACTCTTTTAAGTCATGGTTTATGTCATGCTCTGCCGAGGCATGGCTAGTGATCTATTCATTGCCTAGATGCCTTTTAGAAGTATTGCCTATGAAGATATTAAAAAAAAATTAAAAAATTAAAAATTAAAAATTCATTTTATTGCTACAAATGGGACTACAAGACAGTCTTCTCTGTTTCTTAATTTGAAAGGCAGGGTAGTAACCAAAATTGAAGACTATTCAGAATCTCCTTGTGAAGGTGAACTCACTGATTGGTGTGGTTAAACCTAGCAACATGGTTTGATTAGTCTTAATGTATTTCCTCGGAAGAGGCTCTCTCGTCTATCTTCCTAATAGCTTGATGGTTAAGGTTATAAAGGTCTATTCGAGTATTGATTAAATGATTAAATTCATCATATCAACTTAAGATTTAGGGATAAATGGTGATTTAACATGTTATTAGAACAATAACTTGAATTCAAACCTTAGCTCCATAATTTGCCTCCTATTTTAGTTAAATATTTAATATGTTGGACTTTACTTATTAAGGAGGAATTTGAACTCACACTTTTCAAAATTTTAATTAAATGATCAAATTCACCTTTTTCTATTAATTTAAATTTTTGGAATACTTGGGAATTTAATAAGGTCCGTAAAATAGCATTCATAATTTGAAATTTCTCCCAAATCATAAATCTCATCTCATTATGCCTACAATTTTGTAGTGTTTCTTAAGTTTGGCAGTTTAGGCATTAAGGTATGACATATTTATGTGGCTTGTGCTCTTGACATCTCTATTAGTTATCCTACTTGAAGTGTTTGAGGAAGCTGGTCTAAGGTGTCTTACTTGATGATTTAGCTGATATTAGCTATACCATAAATATTTCTTTCAATATGTATGTCTCAGAATGACCAATGTGGTTATTGGGCTTGACCACATTGCTCTTATAATGTGGTGATCCATGCCTCCATTAGGTGGTTGTATTGCTTATATGCTTAAAAAACTTTCTAGCTGCTAGGAGGGCGTTCTATCTGCTATATGCCTCAAAAAGGAATAATAAAGTATTGCTGAGTTCACTAGATCAAGAACTATTTCGGACTTTGCTACCTTATTCTTGTCTGAGAAATGAGGGCGGATATCTCTTATTAGAGAACTGCTTGAGAGTGCATCTCCTCCTAAGTTCTTTTACTTGTTAGCTCGTATTTTTTTTATGTTTGCCTTATTTTTGGAGTACTTTTTCATTTTCGTGCAGACCTTAAGGGGGAAATGCTTTGAAAAGTGTATTACAAAACCAGGGTCAAGCCTGAGTGGGGGTGAGAGTAGTTGCATTTCTAGGTGCGTGGAACGCTACATTGAGGCGACTGGTATTATTAGCAAATCTCTGTTTAGCGCACCGCACTAAATTTTGGAGTGGAGAATTTCTTGAAGAATGTCAAAGTTACATCATTTCAGAGAAACTACAGATAGCTGAGTAGAGATTGTATTTGTGGTATGTTATCCCAATTCTGATGTTTATCATGGGCACAAAATTTCTTCACATTAAGGACTGATTTATGTACTTTAATTTTTTTTCCATGCAAACTTTCACTCTTAGCATTTTGTCTGCTGCCCTTCTAGACTTAAATGTTTGGATCATGTCAAACTGTTGTGGTTTAGATGTTTTAAAATGTGCTTAGCTGAGAAGAATTCATTGGATTTGATGGTGAAGTGCTAGAGAAACAAATAAATATAACAAATAGTTACAAAAATGGCCACTTCAATTGATACACTGAATCCTTCAATTAAAGCTTCCATCAACTCCTTTTTCCTCATCATCTCTCTCTTCTGCTTCTCATATTGACGAAAACCCTGTTTGACTTCATGGTGATTAGTACTCCGCAAGCAGTCTAGGGCGTGATTCAGAACCATCAAACTCTTACTCCCACCAACAATTACACCCATCAGGTCCTCGATATGCATGCTAATTTCCCTCCACTTTGGACACCCTCCACTTTCTGTCAACTTGCATCTAATTACTATTTTGCACATGGCCAACTTGTGAGACAACAAGCCCTCATCCACTTGTACAATGCTTCCAAAATGAATCACATACTCCCCACTCAAAGGCCATCTCCTCTGTACCAACATTGGCTTCCAGCTTGAGAGATTGACAGCTTTGCCGTTTTTCTTGTCCAGCAGCACCCAACTTAACCTGAGTTCTTGCTCCAGCTCCTTTCCTTCTTCTGCGACTGATACGGATGGAGGAGCTCTTCTTTCTTCATCGTCATCGATGTAGGCATAGCCGAGTTCATTGTCAAAACCTGTTTCTTCATCATAGTCAAGGCTCAATAGCTCTAGTTTAAATGGGAAATTTGAGTTCCATCTACTAGAGTCGTCCTCCACTGCTTGGGGTATGCCATCTAATACTTTAGACAGAACACATTCTTTCCTGTAGTAAAGATCCACTAGCGAAGCAAATTGAGAAGCGGAGACATGGGTTTGTGGTTCTTGAGATTTGACGCATTCGCCATGTAACAGCAATGGGTAAGAGTTGGCATAGAACTTGTGGAAGCTACCAATGGGTGAAGATGAAAGAATATGTTGTGCCTCCTCAAGTGCAGTAGAGGGCCAGGTGGATTGACACAACTGTCGCCATAAGCTTTGGTCTCGAGCTATATCACGCAGGTCAGAGCAGGTGCAGGCAGCAGCAGCCAAAGTTGAACCATCAAATCGACCAATGATATCTGCTAGGACGTCCCCGTTGAGGGCCTTAAAATGACACACCTTGTGCTCCATTTATAGGCTTGTGACGTGAGGGATCTTCGGCTCCAATTGGAAATAAGTTGGAATTGCTGTGTGTGGATTGGAGCTCAAAGTAGTCTGCTTCTTATATGCATGTTTCAAAAAAGCTAAATTCATTAGAATATTCAGTTGCCTTGGTGGTGATAGATAACACAGTGCCGTGGCTCATTAGATTAGCACGGATTAACGCGTGGATTAGCGTTGATACATCAACATCAATCGTGCCATGGATGTCAACATTTTTAATGCAGTGGATTAGCATCTAATTGCGTGGCTACAAGAGGCAAAATACTGGTCATACGCGTCTAGCCATAGGGGGCCATCTACAGTGAAAGCCATCAATTACAAACAGAAACATCTACAACTAGAAGGCAACGTGGAGCACTTATCCACCATAGACAGACATCCTTGGAAAGCTGCCTCTTATCTTATTCGCCCCCTGGCAAAAGCCATGTTGGTTTGCTTAATGATATTCAAGTCGATATTAACCACAGACGGACATCCTTGGAAAGTAGCCTTGCTGTTATCTTATTCGCCCACGGCAAAAAGCAAGTAGGTTTGCTTAATGATGTTCAAGTCGATATTACAATCATGGGTCACCAATATGTCGGCCTCATTTATCCATTCGGCCACCTCAGGTTGAGAGGATACGGGCTCGAGAGTCCAAGATTTAGGCTGGATTGATCAAGCCCACACTGACCGGGCCATAGAAGCTGACATCCTAATTTGATGAAACACTAAACAAGCCCAAAACGCTAAAATCAGACCCGAAACATTTTCAAAATCATCTAAACTACCCTAATAGAGGCCCAAAGAAAGTTCAAAAGACCAATTACCTTATATGCCGATAGTGGTTAATAACGCATTCACTAACTGGTAATAATCACATGGTACGAATGCAGTCACCTAAAAATAATAACCACATAATGCAAATGTAAATGTGGTTATTCTACGTCCACATATATAACCCTACATGATGTCATAAAGTGGTTGTTATTGTGGGTCAACCTTAATTAACAAGCACAACCTTTCACAATAGTATGAGACACAAGAATAAACAAAAATAAACAAGTAATTAGATCAATAATTTAAAAGAGAGAAAATATCATGTTTCTATCATGAGTTTTGTCTGTGTAACAAATTGTCTCTTGAGCTTCTAATTTTGCCAGTTTACTTTTTTCAATGTCGCTCGTATCATTTGTTGTTAAAATTCTTGTTTTTGTTTTTGCTTTTGTTCTTCTTCCCTCAATGGCTCAAGTCTTTATTTCACCGAATTTAATCATTTAGCATGTTTTTGTGGTTGAGCAGTAATCAATTAGAATCAAAGGCATCCTCAAGGAGTGGCTCAATCGGTTGGAGATCACGCCTTATAAAGCGAAGGTCACTAGTTCAAATTTCTCTCCCCCCTTATGTGGACATGTCAAAAAAAAAAAAAAAAAAAAGGCATGTTAATGTCAAAGCACGGGATATTTTATTCCTTCGTTGCTCTAGAATGGTCTACTTTGGACTTTGTCCATTCTGCGAGAAAGATAATCTTTCCACTTGGATTTTGTATACCTAACAATATATATATATAAAAGAAAGATAAGAAAGAATGTTGAATAATTTGATGAGGATTCTCAAATTCGTTGTTTAAATTACACGCAGTTCAAACGGTCCACAAAAACGGTTAAGAGTCTACCGACTAGAATTGCATACCTTTTTGGGGCGGCAAATTTAAAGAGATAATGGTCCTAGCTCCATAATAAGTCACCCATATATCCTTGCTTGATTTCTTTGACGGCTATATACTTTTCAAATTTTGAATACTGCTGATGGAATATGATTCATCACTTGACCATGCTAAAGAAATAATATAATTAATGGCAATAATCAATAAGTCTCTACAATGTGAATTAAGCATGTGACTTTTTGTTTCATTTTAATTTTCCTAGCTGTCAAAGTCCTTTACAAATAGATGAAAGGCTGAGGAGGCAATCAGTACAATTATATGTAAAATAAAGCATCTCATCTTTATGACCCCAGAACGCGAATTAACTTTCAAACTATTACATTATATAATGTAATTAATTATTAATTGGGTCGTCGTTCTTACATGCTTTTTTTTTTTTTTTGACATATCCGCACAAGAAAGGGTGAAGAATTCGAACTAATAACATTCGCTTCATTAGGCATGGTCCCAACTGATTGAGCTACCTCTTGAAGACACATGCGATTCCTTTCTCTTCATCAAGAGTCACTTAATTAATCATATTAAAAATTTAATGTGAAGCGTGTGATGATTATTCTTTCTTTTCTTTTTTTTTCTCCTCCGTAAAATAAAAAATAATAATTAAACCTAGAATTTATTCTTGTCTACAAGTTGAACAGCTTTAGAATCTAAATAGCTAAAATAAGTAATAAAAGCTCATTGGGTTAGATTATTTATATAAAGACAGCTAAAAATATTACCTTATAAAATTATATGAACTGGGAAAAATCTGGCCGGCCGCAAATGAAAGTCGGTATGTGATTGTCCTTTCTAGCCATGAAAAAGGGCGTGCCACTACTGGTCCCCCATAGATATTTTTCAACGAGTGTGGGCGTGGCTGTACTAATTCTTTATTTAACTTGGACTTAATATTTGGGAAAATGAGGGACCATCCTTTTGGCAATTAGAATATCAACTTGTGGAACGTGGGGCGGAGGGTGGCCACTGGCCATGGCCCCATCCACCCTCCCCCAAAGTTCTTGAAAATATAAATAAATAATAAAATCCCAAAATATATATATATATATATATGAGAGAGAGAGAGAGAAGTTGACTTCCTCAAAACTTATATATATATATATATATATATATATAGTGATTTTTAGCACATCGGCATGCTCAAGCACGCTGGTGTGCTAAAAGTCACTACTCTCTATATATATACTTCTCTAAATTTAACTATATATATATATATATATATATATATATATATATATATATTTTGAGGCATATGAAGACAACGTATAATAATTGTTTTGAATTAAATTAATGTATTATTTACTCTCCTAATTTTTATATGTTACATATTTATTATGTACTTCTCTTAATTCTCATACCTTACATATTTATTATGTAACTCTATTGATTCTCATAAACTACATATTAATTATGTAACTCTCATAATTCTCATAGGAGAGTTACGTCGTAATGAGGTACTTCACAGTGGAGTCTTTGTGCACCCATCCCAGATTGCTCAGGAGGCTGAGGAGAATTTGTTACAGTTTAAGACAATCAGGGGAAAACAACTTGAGTGTATTGAAGTGCAACTAGTGGAAACCGATGTTCGATGGAAGAGTCCCCCAGGTAGGGGTGTCAAGGCGGTTACGGTTAGCGATTATTAGCAATAACCACTAACCGTAACTGTCTTAGCGGTTAGTAGATTTCACTAACCGCAACCGCTAATCGCCTAGCGGTTAATAGTTAACGGTTAGTGAAATAGATAACCGCCCGCTAATCGCTTTTTTAAAATTGGGCTTTTTGGGCGTTTTTGGACTTTCTTTATGGCTTTTCGGGCCTTTTTGAACATCTTTTTTTGGGTTTTTTGGACCTTTTTTTTTACCCTTTTTTTTTTTTTTTGTATTTTTAGTGTCTTCTTGTGCTCAATTGCTATAAAAAGAGCCCATATTGAAAAATCAAAAATATTTGACCCAAAATTTACATTTACTTGTAATTTAAAAAAATTTCCTTAAATATTAAATCATAACCGGTTAACTTAAAAGAAAAAAAAAAAAAAATTCATAATTCAGACATCTGTCACAACATATAATGATAATACATTAATACTTAAATTATAAGTAACACATTGGTCATTATTTAATCCAATGTCAATTGCTTAATTTGATATTATACGAATGATATCATCATTGTACATTAATAATATGATTCACCTGAAGTCTTGAATAAAGTATTTGAATTGTCATTAAATCATATGATTAAGTATTGATATTATACATTTATATTATTCATATGCATATTTAGACTTATATAGACTTATAACATATATTGACTTATAAGTTTATAACATACATTGGAAATAAGTTTCTGGATATTTAATTGTTGTATTAGTATGAATTGGTATATTTATAAGTTATGTCATATTATATATGTATAATTTATTATTATATAATCAAATGATTTAATGATCAATTGATCATGTGATATAATTATATAAATTATAGTGATAATATATTAATACTCAAATTGTGATTTAATTATTTTTAAAAAAAACTGCGATTTAATGATCAAATGATTATATGATATAATCATATAAATTATAGTGATAATATATTAATACTCAAATTGTGATTTAATTATTTTTTTTAAAAAAATTGTGATTTAATGATATATGTATAAATATTTTTATAATTATAATTATAAAAATATATTATATAAAAAGGCGATTAGCGGTTAACGATTACGGTTAGTAAACCCTTAACGGCTAACCGCTAGGCGGTTAGCAGTTAATATAGTTAAGCGGTTAAACGGTTAGCGGTTATAACGGTTAGTGGATGGCTTTTAACCGCCCGCATTGACACCCTTACCCAGGTAATTTTTTAAGGCAAATTGGGATTTTACTCTCAAGACTAATAATGGAAGATGTGGAGTGGGAGTTGTTATCCGGGACTCAACAGGCTTAATTTCTGCTGCTCTTAGTCGAACATTGAAGGTTTGCCCGGAACCAGCTATTGCGGAAGCCATGGGTGCTTTAATTGTTGTGGAGTTCAACCGGGACTTGGGATTGCAAGAGCTAATATTAGAAGGAGATTCACAACTGGTTGTTTGGGCAATTAATGTTAAAAGCACTAATTGTCAGTATGGCCAAGTGGTGAATGATATTCATGTGGTGCTACAAGCTTTACGAAGTTGGTCGGTGGAAAATGTATAAAGAGGAGCTAACAGTGCCACACATGGATTGGCGAAGAATGCCATCAACAGTGTTACATATTCTATTTGGATGGAAGAAATTTTTTATATTGTCTTATCAGAGCTTTTTGCTCTTTCTGTTTAGAGTTTCATGCTCTAAATTTATTATGAAATGAAGGAAGAAGTTTATCTCAAAAAAAAAAAATCTCATAGGTTATATATTGATTATGTATTTATTGTATTCTTTGTCTCATTTAACTATAAATAGACAATTTTATTATATAATTTCTATCAAGTAAAGGAAAGATCTAGCCAAAAGAAGATTTTAACGCGTGGACATAGGCCAAACTACCTTAATCTGTATCTTTTTTCCTTATTTTTCTCTTTATATTTTTTTATGTACTTTAACAAATTGTGTGGTATTTAAGCTAACATAGATTGATTTTATAAAAAAGAAAGTAGAAAACATATATTCTATACCATTTTCTGTTTTCTGGCGGGGAAATCACACATCAATATCGTGAATTAATGACGTTAAGGGGTGATGTCATCCTGATTACATCATTCATTAAACCCAACCTTCGGCCTCGTGGCCCGTATTTCTCTTCAGGATTTATTTAGTTGTCGGGAACCTTATTGACATCTCTGTCGTTGTGTATATCATCTCGAGTTTTAATTTATTGACATCTCTATAGATTTTGATTTATGTGCTGTAAATAATTTTAATTAATAGGAAAGGAGCTACAAGCCGACAACCCAGAAAAATGATATTTTCCGTTTCAAATTAAATAAAAATAAGTTATTTATGCAAAATAATAAAATTAAATTGTCTAAAGTTTTAAATTGAGAACAACTTTATCTTAATTTTATTACTTTTTTATTTAAATAAATACTCTCCATTTCATTTTCCTACAATTCAGTAATCCGCCCACCATAAAAATGGTAGAGTGGTATTGTGCAGAAAATAATGGTAGCACTAATTAAGAATGCATGGTAGTGGTGTTTTGTCGTTGAATGAAATATATATATATATATATATATATATATATATATATAGTGGTGCTAGAAGCACTTCCCTCTTGATTTGAAATGTGAAAAGATATATATATATTCCATACATATATATATTATATATTTGTCGTCTTTCCTCACTTATTTTTTATTAGTGCCAAATTCCAAAAATTATTTGGTTGAAAATAATTTAAGCGGAAACAAAGAAGGCCTCAGCTTCGTGGAGAATATCAGAATAATATCTCGTACGTCAAAATGGAGTTATCCGTATGGGAGAGGGGTCCCGAATCCTGATCCTACTATCGTGTTGTATGATCACCAATGTGAATGATGCGAAGGTGTGATGTAATCGCGATTACATCATGCATGATGAGGATTTGATGTACGTCATCAGTGCTATTGGCTACCTGTCATGTAGCCGCTGTCCCTGCCGACTTGATTGACACAACTAACCCCCGACTCCTGAGCTGTCCACGCGATTACAACCCACCATCCACGCACACTCGACACGCATTAACTCCTATTTTATGACCTAAACGAGCTCTTCGGCTGTGTTTAGCAATAGAGTATAAAAAATAAAAAATAAAAAAAAATAAATAAATAAAAAAAAGTGAAACAGTATTATAACAAATTTGATTGACATGAGAGAAAAAAATAAAAATATTTTATATAAAAAGTAAAAAAAATTTATTTTATAGTAATTTTTTTATTTAAATAATAATAAAAAGTTATTGATGTAATGTAAAAAGTAAAAATATTAAAGTTGATTTAAATTTTTTTTTTTTTGATTTTTTAGTCTGATCCAGCCCGGCCGTTTGCCAAATACAGCCTTCCTTTTGTTTATAAAATTCTCTTGTATTTTTTTTTTAAAAAAAAGTAATTAAAAATTCAAATGGGTTTAGAATGTCAGCAAACTAATTAATACTAACATTTAATTGCCTACATATTAGTTAAAAGCAGAAATTTCAATATTCTATAATCAGATTTGGAAAACGATTGGTACCTTTTCAACTCTCTTCTAGATTTGATAATTGATACAAAGACTTTTCTTTTTTAACTCTCTTGCCAACTTGGTACCCTCTACTTTCTTCTTTTTTTAATTAAAACTACACATTTTCCCTCGTGCCATGCATTTAAAACTACACAATTAAACCTACTTTCTTCTTCTTTAAAAAAGAAAATATTTATATCATGATTAGTTTTTTTCACACCATCCATGCATTTGGTATGGTCTGCGTCTCCATCTATTTGTGTTAGAGAAAGTGCTGCAAAATCAACTATTTAAACTCTAAACAAATAAGCATTATTATTTTTTTTATTCATTTCAAAGTTTTTATTTTTTATTTTTTTTAGTCATGTGACTCAGGCATGTTGTAATTAATTTGACGTGAAAATTCATTAGTTTTACCGCGTTAAAAATCTAAATACCAAAAAAGTATTTAACCCCAAAAATAAAACAATAACAGCACTATCTCGATAAGCGCCAATTCTAACTACCAAACGAGAATAATAGAAGAGAAATAATTAGTGTTAATAATTTGTCTATATATTTTTTATATTTTTTTACAAATTTAATAAATCAACTATTAGATTTGTGGGATTCAATGACGGACCCAGTGGGAGACCAGAAGTGGCCCTAGTCCCCCAAAATCACAAGGAAAAAAAAAAAAAAAAAGGCAAAAAAAAAATTTTAATTTTTTTTGGCTAATTGATCCCTCCTCAAAAAATTGTTGACACTTGGTCCCTCCCGAAATTGAAACTTGGGTCCATCCCTGGTGAGATTTATCATTGATTTATATACGATCTACATAATTTCACAAATTTAATAATTAATTTATAAGATAATATAAATAAAATATAAACAAAGTATTGAAATTCGTAATGGAACACCAAACTTGGTGACAGCAAAAGCACAAACACCAATTTTATGATTGCAGGCTTTGCAGCTACCAAATAGGAAGGCGCCGGGAGTGTCGGCAGCCACCCTACGTGCCTACATTGCATCCAAGAAAGTTTGAATTACTGAAAAGAAAGACGCGTTTCTTCTCTTTGCCATAATTTTGTATGCTGTTTTCTCGCTCATGTACGGGAATGGAAACTGACGGGACATTTTCATTAATTGTTGAACAAGAATGGTCTTCTCTTCTAGTTAAATTTGTTTTATATTTTGTTTTTATATTTTATTGAGTAAATATATCTAAAGTCCTTAAATCAAAATGTCAAAATTTTTATTTTTGACAATTTATTTTTTAGGTCAATCGAAATAACAAGAAAATTCTTACAGTCAAATTTTTTTAGATGTCATTATATTCTTAGAAACACAGAATTTTGCTACATCAGTATAATAATTTTTTATTAATTTAATTTAAAAAATTAATGAAAATTTTAAAAAATTGAAGGGGTCCTCCCTAGCCACCCCAACCATTATGGGGTAGCCAAAAGCCACCCTAGGGTGGTTCGTGAGCCACCCCTTCGGTTTAGGGGTAGCCTGCGGGCCACCCCTAACCAAACGACCCCTAGGCTTCAATTTTTTTTTATTAATTTTTATTTAATTTTTTAAATTAAATTAATAAAAAAATTATTATGCTGACATGACAAAATGATGCATTTCATTCAATGTAATGGCAACTAAAAAAATTTGACGATATGGATTTTCTTGTCATTTCGATTGACTCAGGAAAAATTGTTGAAAAAAAAAACTTAGGAAAATAAAAATTTTGGCATGTTGACCCAAGAACTTTAGATATATTTACTCTATTTTATTTTTACAATTTAAATAATAATAATTTTTTTTAATTAGTAGAACATGTGGCGGCTTATAAACTCTTAGATGAGATTCAATGGCCAGAATTTCAAAAAAAAATTGATGGGCAATTCCAAATCCTATATACACATGGAGTATTGAATGCAAGTTTGCAGAATATTTATTGTCCTACAACTTTAATTTAATTATTAATCGGTTGGAGACTACGCCTCATAAAGTAGAGCTCACTAATTCGAATTTCTTTTTATATTTTTCTCCTCTGACACGGACATGTAAAAAAAAAAAAAAAAAAAAAAAAAAAAAACTATCACATTAGTCTCGGTCAGCAATCAGGCAATGTCCTTAGCCTACTAGTGGACTAGCCGTGATACACATGTAAATTTTTTTTTTTTTTTTTAATTATTAAAAAAATAAATAATTTTTACACTGACGTGGCAGGCACGCTAATGTGCTGTTTTGCTTCACCCCAGTGGACAAGTAGTATCTTGCACGACATTTGATAAGGATATATAGTACATTCTAGTAGGCAAAGAATTTGGCTTCACAACTTTGTCAAGACCTTATCTCATTAGCAATTAGCAAGAGACACCTAACAAATGACGTACCTGATTAGAGAACGCAAATTAGACGTCATATCTAATCAAAGTCGTGCCTTATCAAAGAACAACGTACACGTAGCCGTTAAGGAAAACACTTCACCAAAGAAAGAAAAGGCTACCATATATTCCCGGTACACACACGCTTGTACCATCCTCTATTATCCTTGTATTATAATCTTTTTTCTAACTATAACTCTATTCCTTAATTATTTTTATTAACTTAAACATGGAAGATATATATCATTGACACTCCCAACAAATCTTTGATCTTTTACCCCCTTATCTCTTTCACATGTACGTATTCATAGTCTAAGATTGATTGTGCGACCAACTATATAATCAACCTGAAATGTCTTGCATGTTGTTCCGTGCTTTTCTTTTGTCAAAGCTCACCTCACCATGCTAACAAGTATATAATGGGTGAATGAAAACAACATGCGGCGTGCTGTGCAAAAAAAAAAAAAATTGCACAGGTGTGCTAAGCACGCCGTGTGCTGTGAATCAGGACTCGTATATAATACTCTCAGCTTAGGAAAAAAAAGAAAGAAAGTATATAATGCTCACTATTTACACCAATTAACTAAAGGTGAATCATGTGACGACATTTTTATTTTTTGTTATGAGCAGTAATTTTTAGCAAACCAATATATTTAAACAGTAATCACGCTAGTGTTAAAATATTATATTATATTATTATTTTTACTGTTTAAATATTATTTTATAATATTTTAACATCGACGTGTTTACTATTCAAACACGCCAGTGTGTTAAAAATCACTACTCCTTTGTTATTTGTTAAACCAAATTAACATTAATTAAGAACATATTCTAGTCCGACAAATATAATTGAGGTGAAGTAAAATAGCATACGGCGTGCAAATTTTTTTTTTTTTTTTTTAATTTAAAAAAAAAAAAAATTTGCACAGGCGTGCACAGCACTCCGTGTGCTGTGTATCAGTACTCAAGTAATTGCTCGCACAGGCGTGCTGTTTTCATTCACCCTTTTGTTGGTACTAGTTTTCAAAAAGCTATGAAATGATTGTACAAACTGGGGCAGCTGCCATGCATCCCATAGATATTTACAAACCAGTGGCTTTGGGACCGCCACGACGCTTTGTTGTCATTCAACCATATCAAATTTTTATTTTATAATTCTTAAATTGTTGAGATGATATAACAGATTAACAGTACATAAACCCCAGTTATTTAATTTTTCTAATTAGAAGTACTGATTTTATAATTAATTTTTATTATCACATCCTCCAAAATTTATTCATATTTTATCTTCTTGTCATTTAGTCGAGTTTAAGTAGTTATTAATATTTTATTCACCTTTAGTCCTATTGATGTCTTAGTAAAGTAGGTGTTAAGCTATAGTTTAATTGGTCTTAAAAGAGCACCTGTAGTTTCCACTATCTAGGTCCCTTTTGAGTGGCGTTTCACGGATTGGTATTATTATGATCACGC